>NC_141554.1:36323500-36644500 GCF_021556685.1 Rattus norvegicus
ATATTTAGAGTGTGCTTAGGAATTACGTTGATTTAGTAAAGCAATGGTTGGAAGTCTAGGACTTAACCACCCCTTAAGTAGTTAAGTTCTCTTTTTGAGCAGATCTTAAGTCTGATTAGAGTGCCATTGTTTACTGCCAAGGTATGCATGCCACTACTGCATGCACCCTTGTGGTGATTGTGCCATGCTGGTCATTGTTGTGGTTCATAGCCATTATAACTGGGTATATTTGTTGGTTGCTTCTCTTAGATTGATCATATTTTTAATTTTTCCTTTTTATTATTGTAAATTTACACTGTCTACTGTGACAGTTGCTAGCATATTCTAGTAAGGATATGAGGAAAGGATAACCCTCATCCACTGTTGATAGGATTGCAAAATGTTGCAGCCACTATGGAAATCAGTAGAGAATTCTCAAAAGCTAAAATTACATCTACCCAACAATCCTAATATATCACTCCTTGGCCAGTGCCCAAAGGACTTGACATCTTACTCCACAGATGTTCATTATTATCAAATTCACAATTTGATAAGATGAGAAAATGCAAACAACAAAATGCCCTTTAACCAATGAATGGATAAAAGAAATGTGATACATGCACACTATGAAAAAATATTTATCTGTGAAAAAACAAATCAGAAACTCTTCAGGTAAATGGATAAAATGAGAAAAGATAATATTGAGTGAGGTAACACAAATCCAGAAAGACAAATATCACATGTCTCATGGGAGGCTCCTATCTCCAAATCATCAGATGTGAGTATAAATCCTAGAATAACTGAAAAATCCAGGCTGGTAAAAAGAGACTATTGCATAGGTAATGGGGGCTGAGGGAACAGTAAAGATGGGAATAGCAGGATATAAACGATTCAATGAAGAAAATGGGGAGTTGTAATTAGGAAATAGTGAGGTAGATGAATACAGGAGAGAGGATGATACAATTACAGTAAGAATGTCACAAGGAATTATACTATTAACTATCTATATAAAAAAACCTCTATGATACATATAACTCTGTGTAAAAATATACATATAGAGTGTAAATTAAATGTTCCCATCTGGGCTGACAACAATGTCCATAAGACCCAAAAGTCTGTCTAATAAATATTCTAATCCCAGGCATGAGAAGCCTTCTTCTGAGTTAGTCCCGGTTGTCCAACAGATGCCCCAAACACTGACTACTAATACAGCCTTGGTTTGCCTTTTATATGTGAAAGGTGTGTCTCTATTACTGAAGACAACATGCATTTTGGATCTTCTGTAGTACATTGAGGAAGAACTCTATAAAGGGGATAATAAGGCATGGGGCTTAGATTGAGGAAAGAGAAGGAATAAATTATACTGAGAATATTTGTTTTTTAAAAGCTATAGCTGTCAGCCCTGAAATCATATATATATATATATATATGTGTGTGTGTGTGTGTGTGTGTGTGTGTGTGTATATGTATATATATGTATATATGTATATATATACATATATATACATATATATAATTAACATTGTACAGAATGAGCAGGGTATGTATCTCAACAGTCAAGAAAATAGGGGCCATGAATTTGAGCAAATGAGGGGAGACACATGAGGAGGTTTAGAGGGTGGAAAGGGGATAAAAATGTAATTTTATTTTAATTAAAAATAAAAACCATAAGTAGGGACCCGAGAAAAGGTGGGGCAGGCCCTTCTGGTTGCTGCCCTCACAGAGAGCTGAAACGCAGTCCCCCCCCAGGAGCAACTTCAGGCGCGGGACCAGAGGTAAGACCAACTTTTCTGCTCCAATTGATCTGCCTGGTGGACTCAGGACACACAGAGGCAAAATTCCTCTGGGACTGGACACTTCCAGTTTTTAGCTGGAGCCCCAACCTCGCTGATCCCGGCCTAGAGCTCCCTGCTCCCAAACCCCTTAGGAGAGAGAGGTCACCACCCAGACAGGTGGGCACTCCTGAGACTGCAAGGCGGGAGAGACTGCCAATATTGCCCACTGTTACCCACGTCCCTGGCCCAAGAGGAAACTGTATAGGGCCTCTGGGAACAGGAGATAGGGGCATTCAATCCGCAGGTTCCCTGTGGTCCAGAAAATGCCCGGGTCTGAAGGGACCCGGTCAACAGCTCCCTGCACCCAAATCCCGTGGGAGGGAGAGCTAAACCTTCAGAGGGGCAGGTACGCCTGGGAAGCCAGAAGAGACTACACTATGCTCTCATTTCTGAATCTAGAGGAAAACACTTAACGCCATCTGGGACCCCTGGGCACAGGGACCTGAGAAAAGGCAGGGCAGGCGCTTCTAGTTGCTGCCCTCACAGACAGCTGAAACACAGCCACCCAGGAGCAATTTCAGGCATGAGACAAGAAGGAAGACCAAATTTTCTGCTCCAAGCAACCTGCCTGGCAGACCCAGGACACAAGCCCACAAGAAAAGCTGAAGACAAGTAGACAGGAAAGACTACACGCCTGAAAGCAGAACACTCTGTTCCCATAACTGGCTCAAAGAAAACAGGAAAACAGGTCTACAGCACTCCTGACACACAGGCCTATAGGATTGTAAGCCACTGTCAGAAATAGCAGAATAAGGTAACACCAGAGACAACCTGATGGCAAGAGCCAAGCGAAGGAACCCAAGCACCAGAAACCAAGACTACATGGCATCATCAGAGACCAATTCTCCCACCGAAGCAAACACCGAATATCCAAACACACCAGAAAAGCAAGATCTAGATTTTAAATCACATTTGATCATGATGATGGAGGACTTCAAGAAAGACATAAAGAACTCCTTTAGAGAAATGCAGGAAAACATAAATAAACAAGTAGAAGCCTATAGAGAGGAATCACAAAAATCCCTTAAAGACTCACAAGAAAACACAATCAAACCGGTGAAGGAATTAAAAATGGAAATAGAAGCAACAAAGAAAGTACAAAGGGAGACAACCTTGGATATAGAAAACCAAAGGAAGAGACAAGGGGCTGTAGATACAAGCATCACCAACAGAATACAAGAGATAGAAGAGAGAATCTCAGGAGCAGAAGACTCCATAGAAATTATTGAAACAACTGTTAAAGATAATGTAAAATGAAAAAAGCTACTGGTCCAAAACATACAGGAAATCCAGGATACAGTGAGAAGATCAAATCTAAGGATAATAGGTATAGAAGAGAGTGAAGACTCCCAGCCCAAAGGATCGGTAAATATCTTCAACAAAATCATAGAAGAAAACGTCCCTAACCTAAAGAAAGTGATGCCCATAAACATACAAGAAGCCTACAGAACTCCAAATAGATTGGACCAGAGAAGAAACTCCTCCCGTCACATAATAGTCAAAACACCAAATGCACAAAACAAAGAAAGAATATTAAAAGCAGTAAGAGAAAAAGGTCAAGTAATATATAAAGGCAGATGTATCAGAGTTACACCAGACTTCTCACCAGAGACAATGAAAGCCAGCAGACCCTGGGCAGATATTGTACAGACCCTAAGAGAACACAAATGCCAGCCCAGGTTACTGTATCCAGCAAAACTCTCAATTAACACAGATGTAGAAACTAAGATATTCCATGACAAAACCAAATTTACACAATATCTTTCTACAAATCCAGCTCTACAAAGGATGATAAATGGTAAAGCCCAACATAAGGAGGCAAGCTACACCCTAGCAAGAAACTATTCATCTTGCAACAAAACAAAGAGAAGAAAAGCACACAAACATAACCTCACATCCAAATACGAATATAACAGGAAGCAACAATCACTATTCCTTAATATCTCTCAACATCAATGGAGTCAATTCCCCAATAAAAAGATACAGATTAACAAACTGGATAAGCAATGAGGACCCTGCATTCTGCTGCCTACAGGAAACACACCTCAGAGACAAAGACAGATGCTACCTCAGAATGAAAAGCTGGAAAACAACTTTCCAAACAAATTATCTGAAGAAGCAGGCTGGAGTAGCCATTCTAATATTGAATAAAATCGATTTTCAACCAAAAGTCATCAAAAAAGATAAAAGGACACTTCATATTCATCAAAGGAAAAATCCATCAAGATGAACTCTCAATCCTACCAATACAATGTTACCAATACAAGGGCACCTACATACATAAAAGAAACCTTACTAAAGCTCAAAGCACATATTGCACCTCACACAATAATAGTAGGTGGTTTCAACACCCCACTTTCATCAATGGACAGATCATGGAAACAGAAATTAAATAGAGACTTAGACAGACTAAGAGAAGTCATGAACCAAATGGACTTAACAGATATTTACAGAACATTCTACCCTAAAACCAAATGGTATACCATCTTCTCACCACCTCATGGTACTTTCTCCAAAATTGACCATATAATCGCGCACCAAACAGGACACAACAGATACAGAAAGATAGAAATAATTCCATGCATCCTATCAGACCACCATGGGCTAAAGCTGGTCTTCAATAACAATAAGGGAAGAACACCCACATATACATGGAAGTTGAACAATGCTCTACTCAAAGATAACCTGGTCAAGGAAGAAATAAAGAAAGAAATTAAAGACTTCTTAGAATTTAATGAAAATGAAGATACAACATACCCAAACTTATGGGACACAATGAAAACTGTGCTAAGAGGAACACTCATAGCTCTGAGTGCCTGCAGAAAGAAACAGGAGAGAGCATTTATCAGCAGCTTGACAGTACACCTAAAAGCTCTAGATTAAAAAGAAGCAAATACACCCAGGAGGAGTAGAAGGCAGGAAATAATCAAACTCAGAGCTGAAATCAACCAAGTAGAAACAAAAGGGACAATACAAAGAATCAACAGAACCAAAAGCTGGTTCTTTGAGAAAATAACAAGATAGATAAACCCTTAGCCAGACTAACCAGAGGACACAGAGAGTGTGTCCAAATTAACAAAATGAGAAATGAAAAGGGAGACATAACTACAGAATCAGAGGAAATTAAAAAAATCATCAGATCCTACTACAAAAGCCTATATTCAACAAAACTTGAAATTCTGCAGGAAATGGACAATTTCCTAGACAGATACCAGGTACTGAAGTTAAATCAGGAACAAATACATCATTTAAACAACCCCACAACTCATAAAGAAATAGAAGCAGTCATTAACGGTCTCCCAACCAAAAAGAGCCCAGGTCCAGATGGGCTCAGTGCAGAATTCTATCAGACCTTCATAGAAGACCTCATACCAATACTATCCAAACTATTCCACGAAATTGAAACAGATGGAGCACTACCGAATTCCTTCTATGAAGCCCCGATTACTCTTATACCTAAACCACACAAAGACCCAACAAAGAAAGAGAAATTCAGACCAATTTCCCTTATGAATATCTACACAAAGATACTCAATAAAATTCTTGCAAACCGAATTCAAGAGCATATCTAGACAATCATCCATCATGATCAAGTAGGCTTCATCCCAGGGAAGCAGGATAGTTTAATATAAGGAAAACAATCAATGTAATCCACTATATAAACAAACTGAAAGATCAAAACCACATGATCATTTCATTAGATGCTGAGAAAGCATTTGACAAAATTCAACACCCCTTCATTATAAAAGTCGTGGAAAGAATAGGAATTCAAAGACCATACCTAAGCATAGTAAAAGCCATATATGGCAAACAAGTAGCTTATATTAAACTAAATGGAGAGAAACTTGAAGCAATCCCACTAAAATCAGGGACTAGACAAGGCTGCCCACTCTCTCTCCCTACCTATTCCTTATTGTTCTCGAACTTCTAGCCAGACCAATCAGACAAGAAAAGGAGATCAAAGGGACACAGATTGAAAAGGAAGAGGTCAAACTATCACTATTTGCAGATGATATGATAGTATATTTAAGTGATCCCAAAAGTCCACCAGAGAACTACAAAACCTGATAAACACCTTCACCATTGCTTTTCATTTTCTCTGAGAATTCAGTGGTAAAACCCTTTTGCTGAAGACACCATACACTCCAGGCACTGGAGTTGGAGGAAAGGAGATGGAGATGTAATTAACCTGGAATCCCCTTCCCTGAATACTAGCTTTCACAGAATCTGAAGGTACTATGCACGAATTCCAATAACAGTGAAATTCAACATCTGAACATAATGTTGAGATTTAAGATAATGTTATGTAAGGATATAATGAATTTGCAACATGACAAGGGAACACCAGATGTTGATATTTCTCAAGAAGCCAATTGGGAATGTCAACTAATGTGGGGAGGAGCATAGGCATCCCTCAATTTCTAAAGAACACTTGGGATAAATTATGTCCAAATCTCCCAGATGTTTTTCTGCTTTACCTATTTTTCCTTAATAAGATACATTTTAAGTAAATCTTACCATGTATTATTTCTTTTTTCAAGGTCTGCACCATTCTGCCGAGTCCATCTGTTTTATTAATTTATATATTGAGTATTTTGCCTACATGTATGAGGTGTATCATGTGATTGCTTCATATTTGTTCCATGCTTTGTTCCATTCTTCCAGAAATGTTATAGTGAGATTCAAAATTTAAAAAAAAAATAAAAATAATCTGATCACAATGGGAATTAAGACTTTTTATTTTCTAATCCTATGTTCTCTCATTAAGACCATCCTCATCTCTCCTTACTCTTTTAGCTTCATTTCCATGCTTGAGTTCTTGATTCCCTTTTTGTTACTGTCTCCTCTTCCCTATTTCTTACCAAATCCTACTTAGAATTCTTTATATTATCTACCATATAAACATGGAGGCAACTTAGAGCTCTCAAAGCCCAAACAGTAGGACAGGTTGGGAGCATGTTACAATTTATAGATTAGCAGTAATTATAGGCCCAACCTGTCAGCCTGTAAATCCTAATCTAGTTACCTATGTAGCTATTCATTTCTTTTGTCAAAGGACTATTTTACATTTCTATTCTTCTAATGTCATCAAATCCTACTTGTTTCCCACATTCTTTTGTTCTGGTAAATATGCTTTCAGATGAAATACCGTTAACTTTCAGCCACACACTATAAACTATCTCTCCATTCTACTGTAGTAGAAGAAGCACCTCAATAACTGGCAAGTAATTCCCATATTTCTGCTCAAACATCATCAGCAAATTGTAATCTTCATTCTATCCTGGGTATTCATTTTATTCAGTTTTATTATATCTTCTCTCTGAAAATTTAGACCTTTCTTAAAGACTTTGAAGTCTTTTTCTTTCTTAAAAGTATCTGTTCTTGTCACTTAACATTTGACAAAGATACTAAAAAGATATTCTAGAGAAAGGAAAGCATCTTCAACTAATGGTTCTGAGAAAACTAGGTGGCCACATGCAGTAGAATGAAATTAGAACCATATCTATCACTTTGGACAAAAAATAATTCTGAATAGGTCAAAGACTTAAACCTTAAACACTGAAACAGCTTGCAAAACATACCTAGTATCCTACCTGATACAGGTGTAGGAAAGGACTTCTGAATAGAACTCCAATTTTCTAAATACTAAGATCAGTAATTAACAACTGAGATTTTATGAAACTTAAATCTTTTCTGAAAAGCTAAAGAATTAACCAACCAAGTTAAAGAGGAAGTCCATAGAATGGGAGCCAGCTATAAGTCTGACAGAGGTTTAATATGCAAAATATACAAAGAACTAAAATTAAAATAGTCTAAACCAAACAAATGCAAAAGCATAAATGAACAAATGAAAACCCAATTGACCTATTCAAAAAATGGGTCAGGAAACAGAGAGTTCTCAAAGAGGAAAAGATAATGCCTTATAATAGCTCAGAAAATGCTTATCATCACTAGCAATCATGAAAATACCAAACAAAACAACTTGTATATTTCATCTAACCTCACTCAGAATGTCAAAGACCAATAAAACAATCAGGAACAAATGCTGGAGGGAATCTAGGGAAAAGGGAACTCTCATTGACTGTTGGTAGGATTGAAAACTGGTACAGCCACTATGGAAATCCATGTGGAGAATTTTCAAGAAGCTAAAGTTAAATATCCCTTATGGCCCAGCTGTACCACTTCTTGACATATGGCCAAAGGACTCAACATCATGCCCTACACATATTTACTTGACCATGTTCACAATTTACTTGAATATGTTCACATCTTCACTTGCTCTATTTATAGTTGCTAGGAAAAGAAAGAATCTAAACCTTCTATAACTCCCAAAAGAATAATGAAAATGTGGTACCTATATGCTGGGGAATATTATTCAGCTATGATGAAAATGAAATCATGAATATATCAGGAATTAGAAAGGAATGTACTGAATGAGGTAACCCAGATTCTGAGAGACAAACATTGCATGCTATCTTATTGGAAGTTCCAAGATACAAATCCTGAGCTTTGAATACACAGCCTGTAGTAACTGCAGGAACTGGGAAAGTAAAATAGGGCCATTGCTGGGGAGGGAGATAGGAGGGTCCAGGTAATATAGTCAGAGAGTGGGTTATGAAAGGCTTCCTTAGGGAGTAGGGGAACAGTACATTCAGAAGATGGTGGGAGGAGGAAAGGGGGAAATAGCAGGATGTACAGCCTATTGCTGTTTCCCTTGGTTGCTCCTCAGAGATGGAAGGTAATTTCCTATTGCTAAATATCATGCACTTCAGAAACAACCCAAAGAGACCCAAAGCTAGAACTAACATGAATTTCCACTCTCTGAAGACTAGCTTTCATGGTATCAGAAAGTGTCATACAAGCTTACAAAAGAGAGAGGCATCAATAGTCTCACCCAACTATGATGCCTACAAACCACATCAATGGGTAGCATGACATGAAAACATTTAGGATGCAGTCGTAGCATGCATATCTTGGCAGTAGTCAACAGCTCTCTAATTGGATTTAAGAGACTTTCAACAAGTTGCCTTGTACTGGAAACTTAGTGGATCACTCAATACCACAAATTCACCAGAGAATCTAAAACCACTAATGTACTAAACCAACATAATCCCTAACAACTTAAAATAAAACAATCTTACGAATATAACTAATCTCTCTCTCTCTCTCTCTCTCTCTCTCTCTCTCTCTCTCTCTCTCTCTCTCTCGTCTAGCCTTTAGGTTTATAAGGTAATCAACCATTCTCCTTGGTGGATATTCCATCGCTGTAGCATCTCCAATATCCTGGAGTCTCCTTTGCCATTTCACAGCTTCACGCAAAGTTCTCTCAGGGTCTCACCACACAGTACTTAGTCTCAGCTGATTCCCATGGTTCACTTAGTCTTGAATCTTTCATATCCTCCAAATCAGTACCATGTGAGCAATGCTTACAACATTGCCGAGCTCTAAATATAGTCCAGCTTGCCAGCTTGAAATATAGTCCAACTCTACTGACCAGAAGCTACACCCTTTATGTGCTGGCCGGCAGAAACACTTTCCTATTGTCTCAATGTAGGACATGAGGCTCTTCTAAAATGATCTCTGTAAATTATAGCTGCTTCTTCAACACCAGCCTGAACGCTCTCTGATCTCCAACTTTCCTATGCCAAACAAATTAGTCTATTGTTTTTAAACTCAACTTCATGTGGGATCTCAGGATATGAGTAGAATAAATCCACTTAGCCAAAATACTACATAAATAGTTCCTGGAAGAACCCCATGTTTCTCTCTGAAATTTCATAAGCTAGGTTCCCCACTGCCTGCATTTCTTTCGAATTTTTAAAAATGTATTCACTTTATACTTGGATCACAGCTCCTCCCTCCTCTCCTCCCTGGTCTACCCTCACATACCCCTTCTTTCATAACCCCTCCTCTTCCTCTCAGAGAAGGGGAAGTCCTCATGGTCCCAACCCACCTGGCACATCAAATCAAAGCAGGAATAAGCACATTCTCTCCCACTGAGATCATACAATGCAATTCAACAAGGAAAAGGGGATCCAAAAGCAGGCAACAAAGTCAGAGACATTTGTTAGAGAGACAAGATGAAAACTTGCTGCACATCTGCTACAAATGTGTAGGGGGCCTAGGTCCAGCCCATGCATGCTCTTTGGTCATTTAGTCTCTGTGAGTCCCCAGATTGTAAGTCTTGTTGTGGTGTCCTTGACTCCTCTGGCTCTCCCCACCCCTCCTCCAACTCTTCAATAAGACTCCCTAAACTCCACCTAATGTTTGGCTATGAGTCTCTGCATCTGCTTCCATCAGCTGCTATATGAAGCCTCTCAGAAGACATTTATGCTCGTGTCTGCAAAAATAGCAGAGTATCATTAATAGTGTCAGGGGTGGGTCTCAAGTTGTGGCAGTCATTGGTTGGCCATTCCCTCAATCTTCGCTCCATCTTTATTCCTGCACATCTTGTAGGCAGGACACATTTTGGGTTAGAAGGATTTGTGGGTATGTTATCCCTCTCCCTCCACTGGAGGTCCTACCTGGCTATAGGAGATGGCTACTTTAGTCTTAATATTTCCACATGCTAGGAATCTCAGCTGGAGTTACTCTCATAGACTCCCTGGTCCCTCCCACTGGCCCAGGTCTCCAGCTTGTTCTAGGTATGTCCCCCTTCCAATTTCTATTTCTCTCCCAGCCCTCTCCCACCTGCCCCCTACCATACATGTCTTTCTGGATATGGGTTACCTCACTTAGGATGATCTTTTCTAAGTTCATGTATTACAACTTTCTAAGTTCATGCCTGCAACTTTCATGATATCTTTGTTTTTAGTAGCCAAGTAGTATCCCCTTGTGCAAATGTACCACATTTTCTTTATCCATTCTTCAATTGAGAGACATCTAGGTTGTTTCCAGTTTCTGGTTATTACAAATAAAGCCGTTATGAACATTCTTAAGCAAGTGTCCTTGTGGTTTGGTAAAGCATCTTTCAGGTATATGCCCAGGTATTGGGTTTTGGGTAGAACTATCCTCAGTTTTCTGAGAAACCACCAAATTGATTTCCAAAGTGGTTGTACAAGTTTTCATTCCCAGCAGCAATGGAAGTGTGTTCCCCTTACTTCACAACCTTGCCAGCTTTTGCTGTCATTTGTGTTTGGGTCTTAGTCATTCTGACAGATGTAATATGAAATTCTAGAATCATTTATATTTGCATTTCCCTGACATCTATGGATGTTGAACATTTCTTTAAGTGCTTCTCAGCCATTAGAGATTCCTCTGTTTTGTTCGGTACCTCAATTTTAATAGGTTATTTGGTTTGTTGGTGTCTAATTTCTTGAGTTCTTCATCTATTTTGTATATTTGTATTTGGTCAAATATTTGTTCATTGTCTTAGGCAGTTGTTCAGTGAAGACCGCATCTCTCTAATCTCCTCCCCATCAAGGTGCTGTAAAGTATAGTCCACAGTACACATTTCATTCTCTTTCTCTAAGCCAGCCAAGCTGCAAGCCTCATCCTTTGAACTGTGTCACTCTGCGATAATCTCCATGCCACACAATGATCTACTGAATTTATTTTAGCCCCTTTTCTTTTACTTGACTGTTGGGTGATAATTTATTCAGCTGACCACTACTTTTTTAAATTTTCTAATTCTAAATTGTCCCTATTCCCCCTTTAAGTCTATCCCCTATCTCTTCTTACTCTTTCACACCTTACTTCTGTGCTTGCTTAAGTTCTTCATGCCCTCTCTGGTCACTGTGTTTCTCTGTTATATGTCTGATTAAACTCTACTTAGAATGACTTTTACTGTTCTCTTTATCAGCATCTTTTGTACTCTTGGGATCTTCAAAGTCTCTTCTACAGGCTTTTCTTTCTACATTCAAAACTTTGTTCATGCCCTTTCCCTGTCTTCTCTGGGTCTTATGTTACTTTCATTTTCAATAATACACCCGAATTAACATGTACTTTCTTTTAAAACTACACTTTTCCTCTAAGGGCTGGTCTAGTAGTTAACACTAGGGAATAAACATGAATTCTTTGTATACATTCTGTGCTCTTGGTTGTGGTATTGTGCAATCAGCTCTTCTGATAACTGCTGGGTGTAGGAACTGGAAAAAGTCCCTAAGAACATGATGTTTTGAGCTTAAAGTCTTGCAGAATTTTTATCTATATGTAGTTTCACAGGAAACTTCATTTTCTCGGAGTAATTTTACATGAGTGCTGGAAGCTTCTCTCTGCATATGGGAGTTTCTGCCATTTCTCATTCATCTTTATACTCTTTCCTATAAACTAAGCTTGATATCATTCAAGTAAACCTGTTAGTATCTTTCTGTTACTCAGATTATTGCCCTGTTATGATATTAATAATAAGGAATACCAAAAGTACCACTGACATGAATACATCAATCCTAACAACCAATGCTAATATAATGAGCTATGTTGACACCAAAACCCAGGGAGACCATCCTTTATTATTATTATTATTATTATTAACTTGAGTATTTCTTATTTACATTTTGAATGTTATTCCCTTTCCTGGTTTCCGGGCAAACATCACCCTAATCCCTCCTCCTCCCCTTCTTTATGGGTGTTCCCCTCCCCATCCTCCCCCCATTGCTGCCCTCCCCCCAACAATCTAGTTCACTGGGGGTTCAGTCTTAGCAGGACCCAGGGCTTCCAGGGAGATCATCCTTAACCTTCAGAACAAATACCAAATAAGGAAGGAAGAATTATCTCCAGTGAAGTCCATTAATTCTGACGGGTTTTTTGGCACTGTAAATAAAAAATGACTTACAATTTTGAATTTGAAGTATTTAGGTAGACTGACAGTCAAGAGAATATGGGTGAGCCAACCCCAAGGGTGAAAGCACAAAAGAGCCGGCCTGGCCATTAAGTTGCCATGGGTGGTGTGGGTGTGGGGTTGTAGGCTGCCCTGAGCTGTTGTGGGTGTGGTGGTGATGTCTTCCCTACCTCACCTCTCACCACCTCTGGCAATCCAGTCTGGAGAAGTGGCCCTGAGGTCATGAGAGCAAGTGACCTGGTCTTGTCCCTCACCTGCTGAAGCACTCAGCAGAATGGGATCCTGTACTTTCTCTGGGGAGCATAGTAGAATTGGCTCTGGTGGAAAGGATACAGGTGAGCTGACCTGAGGGCAAGACCATGGGAGAATTGGCCCCAGCACTCATCTGGCACAAGATGGTATGGGTGAGGGGTGATGCCCTACTCTTCCCAACACCTGTAGTAGTCAGGAGAGCTGATCCTGGGGTCATGATGGCTGCAGAGCTATCCCTGACACCTCATTAGTTGCACCATCCTGAAGAGCAGGTTCTGCACCTTGCCTAGGCAGTACAGTTGAGGTGGTCCTGGTGGTGTGATGGCTAAGACCTAGGTGAGCCAGCTCCAAAGGCATGAAAGCAGTATGGCTGACCCTGACCATACTGCCCATGGGTGGCTAAGCTCCAGCAGTGCTAGAGAACTTGCTGTAGTGGTGTGGATAAGCGAGAGTCTGCAGGCAGGTGGCCTGACCAGCTCAGCTACCTTGCAGGCCCATATTTAGGGTTCTGAATTGGCCTACCATAATGTATGTATGTATGTATGCATGTATGTATATATATATATATTCTGTAAAAGATTAGGGCTTGTAAAAGACAAGTGCTGCTGTTACAAAGCTATAGAAGCTCCATGACACAGAGCCACAACAGAATAACTGGGAGGACTCCCAATGTGGATTCAATATTGACAATGTCACAGAAGCCAGAGATCTTGGATCTTGAACTAGACCAAGGGCACATTGTAATGAACATTTGTAAGTGAAGATGTGTAGACAGAGAAATATACTATGGGATACATTGTGACACACTACAACTTCCACAATAAGACATTTTCTATGCTTTGGGGTTTTTGTTTGTTTGCTTGCTTCCTTACCTCTGTGTGTGTGTGTGTGTGTGTGTGTGTGTGTGTGTGTGTGTGTGTTATGTTGGGCGGCACATTGCAAAGGTGAAGGTTGTATATGAAGGGCCAGAGAGATGAGCAGAACTGGGGTGCATAAAGTGAAATGCACAAAGAATCAGTAAAAAGTTTTAAAAAAATAGTAGAAGTGTTTCCTTGACATGTATAAGGGTCTGGTTCACTTTGCAGTTCCACAGAAGAAAGAAAGAAGGAAAGAAATAGAAAAAAAGACAGATGGACAAAGAGACAAAATGCAGATTGAGGAAGAAGAAAGTATCTTTCTCTCAAACAACAATTTTGTAGTCTTAAAAGAGGCAATTGCTAGGTAAAATTAGGTAGAAATACAAGAAAGGGAAAAATGAGATGAGGCATGACTGTATTGTCTTGAGGAATCATATTTGAAAAAGAAAGAAAGAAAGGAAGGAAGAAAGAAAAGAAAGGAAGGAAGAAAGAAAAGAAAGGAAGGAAGGAAGGAAGGAAGGAAGAAAGAAAGAAAGAAAAAGAAAGAAAGAAAGAAAACAAAACCCACCACACCTGGCTAGTCTGCTTTCAGTGCTGTGCGAGTGTAGAGAATGTACTGTTCATTAACATCTTAAAAAAATCTGCTATGCATGTGGAGCACAATGATTTGAATATCGACAGAATATCCCAATATCATACAGAAATTGAAGACTAAGAAATAATTTCCCATATACTCAAAGTGGAAAGAAAGAGGAACTTAAGTGAGGTATGAAAATCCTACTGGTAGAATCTAGTAAGAAACAAACAATTAGAGAAAACATTCTGGAGGGACATAGATGAATCCATGAAAAACACTGTTAGGGCTATCGAGGAAGTGCAAACTATATTCATAATTATGCCAGGATGATCCATGATTGCTAGACATACTGGTTTGAAATTATATCAAAATATTGAAAGTAAAGTGTTAAATATCTGATATTTGTAGAAACAATTATATGTAGGAAAAGATGACCTTCTTGGGAGAGAGCCAACTAAGAAAGGAATTGTTGGCATGAAGCCCAGATGATCTGAAACCTGGGGAGAAAATAACTTATTTTTTCCTTTCTGAAACCTTTTGAATTCTGATTCGAAACTATGGCATCCTGAAGTGGGATGGCCAGGTATTTCCCTCCTCTCATTCACCCTTTTAATGAAAAGTAATTCAAAATGGGGAAAATGCAAAAGAGGAGTTTAACTACACAAGAATTTATATTACAGTACTCAGGAGGAAGAAATTCTCTAGCCTCTGCGTATGAATTAAAAGCATTCCTAGGAAAGTTAGGACAAATAAGCAGGGAGAAAAAAAAATCAGATCTAATAAGAAAATTCCTAGAATATTTGATTCCACAAGAGGAAGAATCAAGTCCTTCTGGAAAACAAAATGAAGCCAGGGACTCCTGCCTCCATGAGAACAGCAGTAATAACAGATGAATGAAACCAAAGGACTCTCAGGCATTTGTGCTGTCCCTTCCAAAAGACAGATGCCAATCAAATGTATTAGATAAAAATCTCTCATCCAAGACCAAGCAACTATCCTCCAAATCAAGTAAATTGATGGGGAGCAGATGATCCAAACCAGGAGGACTATCAATTTGTTAATAAATTAGTTGCTCTCAGACCCTAAACTCTAGAGAGAACCCAAACATGCAACAGAATTGTTTCAGACTTGTGCTATATCTATGGCTTATTCAACAAATATGCAGAAGGAAATTACTGATTGTTCCTTATATATATTAGAAGACCTGAAGAATGTATGAGATGTTTAATAATTGCATCAAAATATTCTATAGTCACAACTTGCAAGGTTTCTGTATTTGTTATGTAAAAATTAAACCTTTCTGGTATGACCACACCCAGAAACAGCTTGATCCCCATGAGTTCTGACACCTCCAGGCTCACAGGTGAGTCGCTGCCCCTGTACCAATACTTGGCTTAATTGGGACTGCCCAGGGCCCGGAAGAGAGAAGACCTATCACCCTACCTGAGACACACCTTACTTTCTGTTCGAAACTGTACCAGGAGCATATCCTGAACTCCACCCCCCCCACCTGCCCACACCCAGAGACAGCTTGACACCCAGGAATTCTTGACAACCCCAGACTCACAGGTGAGTCCCCTCACACCCCACCCCCTGCCGCCCCAGGCCAAGAGGAAATAGGACCTCCTGCCCTATCTATCTGAGACACACCTTACTTCCTGTTTGCAACTATGTTGGGAGCAGATCCTGTGCTCCAGCCCATCCACACCCACGCACACCCACACCCAGAGACAAGTTGACACCAGTAGTTCTGACACCACCAGGCTGTCCTCTGAGAGTCTGCCAGCATCTGACTAAGACAGATGCAGATACTCAGAGCCAATCATCAAACTAAGCTTGGGGATCCAACTGGGAGAGTTAGGGGAAGGGTTGAAGGAGCTAAAGGTGATTGCAACCACATAGGAAGAACAACAATATCACCTATCCAGACCTCACCCCTCCCCACCCTTGCCTCCAGATCTCTCAGGGACTAAACCATCTACTAATGAGTCCATGGCTCCAGCTACATGTGAAGCAGAGGATGGCTTTATCTATCTGGTATCAGTGGGAGAGGAGGTCCTTTATCCTGTGGAAGCTTGATGCTCCAGTGTAGGGAGATAATAGTGGGGCGAGCTGCTGCTGGATAGGTGAGTCAGGGAGCATCCTCTTAGAAGCAAAGTGGATGGGGAAAGAAAAAAAATAATTCTGGGATAGGTTCCAAAAATGTTGGTAAACTAGTTGCAAGATTTGGAGCTATGCAAATGTAATATGATTACTGAATTGGAAATGGAATTCATCATAATCCAAATGTAGCAGGGTTTCTTGAGTCACCCTGCTAGAATTCAGACAATTCATCAAAATTACTCTACTTGAAACCTAGAGGTTTCAAATTGTTATGCATCTTCAAATTTCTCAGTATCAATTGGTTGTATTTCCAAACATTTTTAATTAATTTTTGTTAAGACAAATTGGTACATCACTGAGACAAGTCATTTTGTTTTATATCTGCTTATGCTTCCATACTGCTTTGTGTCCAAAACCCTTTAGTGACATGTACAAACCTGACCATCACTTATAGATGTGAAGTAATTGTTGGAGGTGGTTCTGCTGTTCTAAACTGGGCTCACTCACATGTTTGTAAATTTCTCATTGGTTGCTCATGGCTATGTAAACAGGGCAATTCAAAAATGCTCTATGTGTTTTTCATCCTCCTGGGATATTTTTAGGCTAAGAGTGATATTCTAGTTTCTTTTATGTTGATGTGATAAAACACCCTGATCCAAAACAACTTTGGGAAGGAAAGGCTTTATTTGGCTTACAGTCCCTGGTTTATCATGGGGGAAGCCAAGGTAGTAACTACAATCAGGAACTTGAAAGCCGGCCTCCTTGCTATTCCATACATCAAAACCTCCAACTCACTTCACAGCCAAAGTAGCAGGGACCTAAAAGAATGCTGATTATAGGTATGGACTGGCTTATACTCAAGTAACATTATGCAGTTCAGAAACACCTGCTTCTGGAGGGTACCACTCAGAGTGTGCTGAGTCCTCAGCCATCAATTAAATATCAAGGCCATCCCCAATTGACATGGCTACAGAACATTGGCCATTGGCTCTTTATTGATCAATCAGACACAAATTGGGGACAAGGACCTTCAGCATTTGGAAGCACAGATTCCCGATTTTGGGGGTCCAGATTAATCCAAGGCATTAGAACCAATCCCCCAATTGTATTGTCCTATTTCTTGATATTGCTGCCAGGTTTATGAGAATCTACCTTAACTGCTGGATAATCTGTATTTCTCTATTCTCAGACATTTCCATAGGAGAATATTGGGGTTTGTGGATATTTATTCATTACTTTTATTTTGTTGAATATATGGTGTGTATTTGTGTGTTTGTGTAGTGTGTGTGTATGTGTGTGCTTGTGTGCATGTACATGTGAGTGTGAAGAAGGCAGAAGAGGAAGTTTAAAATATGCCTTCATTGCTCTATGCCTTATTATTTTGAGACATGATCTCTCATTGAAACTGGAGCTCAGTTGGTGGCCAGCAAGCTTTATCAGTTCTCCTATCTTAGTCCCTTCCTCTCCAAATTTCTGGGTTTACTGGCACCATGGCCACACCCAACATTTTTTTGTGCATGCTAGGAGTAAGAATTCAGGACCTCATGATCAAAGCAACCAGAGTTCTTGCTACCTGAGCCATATTTCCAGCCCTGGTGTCTTCTTTTATTTTTAAGCAAATGATGGTAGGTAGGAAAAAAAGGAGATCATTTAGATGAAGGATGGTCATTTTTTTCTAAAGGGTCAGAAAATAAATAACTTAGCTTTTATGGACCATGTGGTCATTCAGAACTATTCTACTCTGTCATTTGTTGGGAGCAATGCCCTTGAAACCCTCAATTATTGATGTTATTATTATGGTTAGGGTTAAGTATGACTGGGTTCATGGAAAATCCCCAGCCAGCTGCGGAAGGCTAGTACAAATCTGGTGGTCAAGATGAATAATGATATGATAAAGTTCTGACCTTGCTGAAAAATACATCTGATGTCAAGATAGCCAGTGTGATGACCTGTAACCTTTCTGAAAAACCAACATCCTGCTGACCAATAGATATGACAAACCTGTGACCTTTCTGACATCCTGTCAACATCAGCCGATTCCCTGACCACACGAATACTGTGTCCTTGGCCTGTGTAAATGTTTCTTACTTCCCCCCTCCCTCTGTTACCCCTGTTATGATATAAATTCAGCCTTGGGAAAAAATAAAATTGTTGCCTTGATCAGACACTTGTCTTGGAGTGCTTCTTTGCATCACTTGTCCCCCATTCTCTCCCAGGTACCCTCAGCCCCCTCGTTGACAGGCATTATATTTCAAATGATCATGCCCATGTTCTAATAAAATCATATTTAAAGGCCAGAAAAATGGGCTAGATTTTGTTGTTGGGCTCTAGTTTATTGAACCTAGACCATGTCCAGACTTTTGACACTGTGACACTATATTATTATCTACAAAGTTCCTGCTCCAGAACCACACAATCTAATTACAAAACAAATTTTTAAAATTTTATAATTTTCTTAGTAAGTTTATGACTTTTTTTACTGGGTTGAACTCACAGATATGCTGTGACCAAGAAGACCGCAGGCCCTGGATTTGATACACTTGATAGACTTTTGGACTACAATGCTAATTTCATGATTCTTGGATAAAAGTGAAGGAAGTAAAAGGAGATATGTCTATATATGGAGCAATAATTTAAGTTAAAAATTGTTGTCCTAATTAGGGTTTCTATTGCTGTGATGAAAGCACCATGACCAATAAACCAGTGGTGGAGGAAAGAGATCATAATTTATCATTGGAGGAACTCAGAGGACAGGAACTCAAACAGGGCAGGAGCTGGTGCGGCAGCCATGCAGAGATTCTTACTGCTTTCCTTCCCCTGAGTGGCTCAGTCTACCTTCTTATAGAATCCAGAACTATCACTCCAGGAATAGAACCATCCAAATAGGTTGGGCCCGTCCCACATTGATCACTAATTGAGAAAAAGCCTTAAATCTGGATCGCATGGAGGTATTTCCTCAACTGAGGCTCCTTCTTCTCTGATGACTCTAACTTGTGTCAAGTTGACATGTAAAGTCAGCTGTGTTTCCGAGGCCCTGGTTTGAAGCTTTTGTTATATTGCTTTCTTTTGAGTTCTCATGGGTAATACTATAGTACACTGTCTCTCAAAGGCATGCAATGGTCTCTTACACAGAAAGAAAACAAATCCCAAAGTAGTTTAGAGTGTTTCTTATGATAAAAAATAACACAGTCTATCTGACGGTTAGTGTTTATTATCGCCTTGACAGGATCTTATTCACCTACTAGGTAGGCCTTTGAAGGGACTGAGGTAGCAGAAAAATCTCCATTTTGCTTTTAAGACTCCATTCTAAGTTAACTTTTCCTTAAAGAGGCATGGTCCCCACCCTTGAGCTCTGAGAAAGTTCAGGAAATGTCCCTAGCAGTAGCAAAATGGGCACAGCAGCTGCAGCTAGCTGATAACAACAGAGTGGGCTAAAATAACGTAAGTTGTTCCCAAGTCAAGATGCTCTTTTTTCATCTAGGCACTCTCCTTATGTTTTAACCAGGTGCTGTAAAACAATTAGCTTAAAGGGCAACAATCCTTTACCCTCTCATGTAATGCCAAGACTTGGAAATCCCCACTTGCAATTTTTTCCTTTATAAACTCCCTTCCCCTTGACCTGGGGGTCTCTTTCCAATCCTGTTTCATCAGGAAGGTTTGTGGCCCAAGCTCGTGAACTCGAATAAAGACTCTCTTGTGCTGACATCGGAGTTGCGGTTCCTGGTGGTCTCTATTTTGCAATCTGGGCACAATACCTTCAGGCATACCTATGAGCAATTTAGATTACCTTAGCCTTTCCAAAAGTCTTAGAGGTATAATCTCGATTAGGTAGGGAAGCAGCACTTCTTGGCTTGTATACTGAACTATATAAAAAGAAGATAGCTGAACAGTAACAATTATTGTTTTCAGCTTCATGATTGTGAATGACATCACCAGCTGTCTCAAGTTCTTTTTCTAGGATTTCCTTTTCATAATGGTCAATACCATGTAACTGTGACTCCAAATATTCCCTTTCTCATTTAAGTTACTTTTGTCAGAGTATTTTATCACAGCAACAGGAAGAGCAACTAAGACATTATACCAGAAATTGCTACAAGGAATAAGCAAAGTGAAATACTAAAATTTTCATATTATAGCAAGGTAAAATGAATCTGAATCCATGAACTATAGAGGAAAGGCTTATTTTTTGTCTTATGTCAATGACTTGAAGTGTGTGTGTGAGTGTGTGTGTGTGTGTGTGTGTGTGTGTGTGTGTGTGTGTGTGTAAAAGTAAATCCACTGTTCATGGTGGTGGCCTCTGAGTGTTTGGCTTTGGACCCCAGGAAAAGGGACTGAGGTATATATTTTACTTATCAAAGTAGACCTGGCTTCTAGGTTATCCCAGCATCCCTCAGTCCCTACCTGACATACCCTGTCCCCAACCATTAACTTTCCAGCCCAGAGGCTGGGCTGCCCTTCCCTCAGAGGCTCTTCCATATATATTGCAGACATTTTGCTCTCCTCGCTTTCTCTCTCTGTCTCCTCTCTCTGCAAGTGTGTTCTTTCTGTCTCTCAATCTTCTCCCTCTACTCTCTCTCCTTTCCCATGGTAACTTCTCTGGCCTCCCTCTTTGGAGTCATTGAACCTGCCTGTCCAAGAGCAATTTTCCAATAAACTTGCATTTATTGCATCTGGTTTGAATGGGCCCATTTCACCATCAGAGAAATACCTTATCATTGAGGAGGTTTCTCTTCAGTAAAATGTATTCTTTTAATTAAAATATTAGATAAAATTCCTCTGCTATCCCTTTCCTCTAAAAATTCCATGATGTGTTTTAAATACCTTGCAACATAACTAGATATCTAAATCAGTTCATAAAGCCTTTCATGATATCGCTATGACCTGTCCATTCTGCTTCACCACTCTACTTTGCTTACAGTGCTTAGCTGTTTGGAATTTTCTTGAATGTCTCAATGCTTCTGTGGCCCATACTGATCGCTTCCTCCTCACATCCATGTCCCTATTTACTTGATTAATTTGTGCATTCATATTTCATTTGAAGGGCATTTTCTGTCCAATTATTTTATGCTGTAGGACTCAAAAAGGTAGAGTCAATTCTCCTATTCTCACACTGCTGCATTTATGGTATAACCCATTGCATCCAATTTGTACTGTCCAAGCACTCATTGTTGTGGGTCTAAAATCCAATGAAACATTATTTATCTCATCAGGGGCCACACTCTTTCAAAGTCTGAATCCTCTTACCCTAGAAGCTATCTATAGTTCACAGCTCTGCAGTCGAGTGTGGAGGTTTGTGAGCCCCTCCCCCTCCATGCTAGAATGCTCACTCACCTGTTCTTGGTCAGTTGTTCAGGCAAACGATGTGACTGTGACTTCATCAGCGTAGCAATCCTGTGATGTCCAGAAGACACCCTGAAAACCTTGGCCTACCTTGATTTCTGGCTTTTACAATATTTCCACTCTACTCCACAAAATCACACTACAAGATGGTTTGAAATTACATAAAGTAGAAATGAAATATATGGTCTGACTAACATGTTGGAAATCAATTCCATTTTAGCTGTACATTAAAGATGAATGATAGAAAAGAATATTTGATGAACTAGTTTTAGAACAATGAAATTCAATATCTAACTTTTTAATTTAATTACATGGAAAATTGACAAAAACAGGTGTGTAAGATCTAAATTTTATGAGAGCAAAGGTTTTAATCATTGTAAAATATTTCGTTTATTATACTATCTCACAGGACAATTTTTCTGCAATAACTATTTGTTGAATGAATAAATAAAGGATACACTGAGACACAAATTCTATTTTGCTTTTAAGTTTCTATAAAATAAGGTAATAGTAAATAATATAGCAATTATAGGTATGTAATTCGGAAAATTATCGGGATAGAGAAAATAAATGTATGCTTGAAAAGTCTTTAAATTTAGAGAGAACTATGCAAGTCTCAGATGCCATTATTCACAATGTCATGGTTTCCTCCTATGCCAATAATATGAACATTCAATCTTACTCATTCATTTCATCTGATCTGGAGCTTTCGGTATATCACTGTAGCATATGATAAGTATTTTTTCAAGCCAAGTGTATTGTATTATAACTTTGTAGTAAAATGGCATTATAGATACTACCAGTAATACCAATAATCTGAAATAACAGTATTATGTTTAGGAAAGGAATAATTCTGGTATAGTGGAAAAATAGTGCAGCAGTGTTGTTTCACATGAAATTTCAAAGGCAAGAAGAACACATTTACATAGTGAGTATGGATATAAAACAATGCAATTTCAAACATTCTGTATGCACTGTCTTGCTTCAGTTGTGTAGTGGTCTTTCTACACGGTATTCTTTCCATTTCACTGATGAGGCTATTGAGGCCTCATATATAGGAAGTACATGAACCATCCAGTCCATGGCTGCTGAGTTCCTCAGCTTGCCCTCCACTCCAGATTTGCCATCTGACCATACATTTCATTATTACATGGAGTCTAGCAAAGACTCTAAAGACTCATTCTTCCTCCTATTTTGTATTTATTTTACTTTATTTGTTGAAATGATAGAACCAGCTTTTTAAAACCATTTGTTTCTTCATGAAGGAGCTTTCGACAGCAGTTTCACATCTAGTCTTAGTACTGGCAGTTCAGAAGGAGAATACACAAACCTTTCAGAAAAACTATTCTCTTTACTGTTTATTAATTTCATTGGTTTATTACAGATCAAGGATTCCTTAAAGTAAATTAAGGAATATGTGAAACAGATTTTATGACACTTTTAAGTGTAAAGCTACTCTTTCTTTTTGTCATTTATTTTTTACTGTTTGAATTTGTATGTATGTGCATCTAGTTGTGTCTATTGCACTGGATATATGTAGTTGCTTCTGGAAGTCAGAAGATGATATCAGATGTCCTGGAGCTGAGATTACAGAACATTATATCCAACATAGGTGCTACAAACCCATGTCCCTTACTCTGTAAAAGCAGGAAGTGTTCTTAACTGATGAGTCACCTCTTCAGATCCATATTTTGAAGTTTCCGTTGTCCTCTAACCTGACCTGACTCCCAGTATTCTTTTTCAGGTATTAATGTGGCATGTATGTGTATGAACAACCAGAGAAGCCCACTCGAGTTTTAATGTCTAGAGTTTTTACCAGAGTTGTATTTGTAGATATGATTGACTTATTGGTTGATTGACTGTCCCGGATTGGGGTTCTGTAGGGTCTCTTCCTTCCATATTGGCATGTCTATTGATGTTGTCTTTCTCAGGTCTTCATTCGGTAGGTATGTTCCCCAGACTTCACAGGTGTAGTAGCTTCTGTGACGCTTCTATGAGTAACAATCTCACAGGAAACTCTCTGCTACTCTGGATCTTACAGTCTTTCTGTGCCCTCCTCTTTGATGTCCCCAGAGCCTTAAGTGAAGGAGTTACATTGATGATGTATCTTCTGGAGCTAAGCACCACACAATCACTTCCCCAAATTTTGATTGGTTGTAGTTTTCATTATTTTATCTTTTTTTTTTTTTTTTTTTTTTTTTTTTTTGGAGCTGAGGACCGAACCCAGGGCCTTGTGCTGGCGAGTGCAAGTGCTCTACCACTGAGCTAAATTCCCAACCCCTGGTTGCAGTTTTCTATAATGGTCTCCATTGGTTGGAAATAGAAATTTTTATGGTGAGTGTTAAAGCTAGAATCATCTGTAGGAATAAGGATAATATTTAGAATGCAAATGGGAATTACGCAGTTTAGTAAAGTGGTAGTAGTGGAGTTTCCTAAGATCTATGATCTCACTAGCCTCAGATATTTAGGTAAGTTTCCAACACCAGGCATGGTTTCCTTCCTGTTGTGTGGGCCTTAAAATACAATTAGAGAGCTGCTGGGTACTACCAAGATATGCGTACCACATTTGCATCGTTAGGGTTATAGTGGCATTCTGTAATTAGTGTAGTTTATGGGTCTCATAGCTGGGTAGGACTATTGCTTGTGTTTCTTCTTTGGACGCTTACATGGTTTCTCCTTATACTGTGAAAGTTACACCGCAGGGAGGAAGTTTTCAGGTCACATTTATCTCATATCTTCCAGATCCTGTGACCAAACTGAACAGTGTTTTCAGCAATCTGGACTTAACTTCCACCTCGGGGAGGATGCTGCCAGCATAGCATGATGTATGTAACATAAAGTACATTTCTGTATAAGTAGAAAGACTCCATAGAAACAGCTCTAAAAGCATAGAATAGTAAATATATACAATATCCACAATCATTTATCATAACTATCAAGCATTATATCTTAAGCATACTGTACATTATTCCAAATGGCAGCTCAGCAAGTTTATACCAGCATCAATTATTATAAGCAATATGTTGTATTACAACAGCTAGGACATTACAAAGTGATACATTTTTTTGAAAACTCCATCATTATCTTAGTAGACTACTGTCATTTATGCTGTCTCTTGCTGACCATGGAAATATTGTTACGTTCCACATGACTGTACTCTGGCCACAAGATCAGATGACGTGGGTGAATGTAAGAAGTCTCAGATGAAAGGGATTATGTCATTGCTACGGTTCAGCTATAGCCTTTGTAGCTTGTAAGAAAAGATACAACTGTGGGGAATGATAAAAGCACAGAGCCCAGTGTTTGAGGAGGGAAGTCTGCTTGGTTTATAGGATTCTTTTTTTAAAAAAAAAGACTCTTAGTTGTTTTCAGTTTAAAAAATTGATATCCATTATCAGACCAGCACCAGTCAACTCCTGGGGCTTATTGCTAAAATTAGTTTAGATACCTTAAAGAATATTGATGATATTTTAGAATAGAGCATCCTAACAGAGCTGAAATAAAAGCTTTCTAAACAGGATTTTATCCTTTAGCTCTATCAGGAAGCTAAGGAAAAAATAAAAATAAGCTCTACTGTTGATATAAAGCTTCAGTCATGCCTATTTATACAACTGCTCAGCTTTATCTAAGAGAAAGCAAAATAGAAGGAGGCAGTATGTATTTCAGGGAGAGCTTTCTGTATGCATGTTAATTCTCTTGGGCTAATGGTTTTGCTGTTGCTTTTGGTATAATTTGGTATAATTTGAAACCTGCTGTCCTACAATCAGGCAAGTACTTCCTCTATATTCTTTGCTCTAAGAGATCCAATATTTAGCTTCCAAAAACTATACATCATCTTTTGTTTGTTTGATTTCTCTGAATTAGGGGGAAAGATGTCATTATTATTTTTGGTAGATATTTTATTTTTAGCACTTTATTTATTTATTTTTTATCTTTATTAACTTGAGTATTTCTTATTTACATTTTGATTGTTATTCCCCTAACCTGTTTCTTGGCCAACATCCTCCTAACCCCTCCCCCTCCCCTTCTGTATGGGCTTCCCCTCCCCATCCTCCCACCATTACCGCCCTCCCCTCAACAATCATGTTCACTGGGGGTTCAGTCTTGGCAGGACCAAGGACTTTTCTTCCACTGGTGCTCTTACTAGGCTATTCATTGCTACCTATGAGGTTGGAGCCCAGGGTCAGTCCATGTATAGTCTTTAGGTAGTGGCTTAGTCCCTGGAAGCTCTGGTTGGTTGGCATTGTTGTTCATATGGGGTCTCCAGCCCCTTCAAGCTCTTCCAGTCCTTTCTCTGATGAAGGATGTCATTATTAAAGTGTGTTATTGCCATGTGTTCCTCATCTTTCAGGAGAATATATGATTAAAAGAACATTTCAAATTATATTATATTGATTAGAATAGTTTTGTTAGTTAGGATGTGCAAAGCTGTGATGCACTAAGAAGTTTCCAGGTCTTGATGACTAGATACCACAGAAGTATCATTTAGAGCACAGTATAATACAATCGTAAGTTTTTGGGATCACTTGCCTGCCTTTTTCCAAGTACTGACCTGTTGATTAGGAAGTTAATTTGCCAATTATGGCATGTTATATTACTTGGCTTCTTTCTGGGTGGCAAAGGGGAAGGGAAGAAGAGAGAGAAAAGGATCAAGAGAAACAAGGGTGAGGCAAATACAAATATGTAAGTCAACATGGAGTGAAACACCTCTTGTATATGAAATTCTATTTTGTCTTTTCAGATACCTTACCAAGGCATCATTGTTTGTATTGTTATTTAATATAAATAAACTAGACATAGGAAAGATTAAGAACACACAGCTATTTTGTGGGGAAACCAGAATTAACATCAAGGCAAAAATGCTGGGCATGAGGACATACCTGTGGTCAATACTTAGAAGGCTGAGACAGAAGAATTCCTGAAGCTCATCCTATCTCAACAAACAAATGAACAAAGGAAAAAACCCTCAAGAAACCCCACCAATATGACAGTCAATGCAGATCCTTCTAATCTATGCCATGGTTGTTTAATGCCTTGTAAAATGAACCAAATAAGAATTAATTTTTCTGGTACCCATACAAAAAAGACAAATTGAAATGAGCTAAAACAATTTTAATAATACTTTAATTTGGTGTTTGACTCTCTAAGTGGCATCATGATGGTCAGCAAGAAGAAGTGCCTGACAAAAGGGAGCAAGATCATACCTAGAAAAAATTTGTCACAAGGACTTAGGCAACCAAAATGACTTCTAATACCTCTAGGGTTTTGTGTTTGATGTGAGCCTTGATCCACTGATAGATTAAATTTCACTTAGAAAAGTCTACATAATAACTGAGGGTGTTTAGGGCAGAACTGGCTAATTTCCCTGGCATGAATCTTACCAGGACAAAATATGTTTCATATTAAAAAAAAGACAGTGCAATATCAAATCTCATGTTGATAACAAGACAACTGATGGCTGTTTGCTCCATCTGTTGTTTTGGTCTCACTAGAAACCTTGACACCCAGATACACAAGATGTCCTATGCACAGCACCAATATTCTTTCGGATTCAAAAGAAGATGATAGAAATCATGACCTGAGCAGTTCAAGCAAAGGACATGAAAGGAATGGCTAATAAATTGATTTCCACAGCCTTGGGAACGTAAAGAAATGGCTTGCAATTATGTACCTTCTGTGTAATGTCTTCCTTAAAAAAGTAAAGTTGCTGAAAATGCCCAAGTTTCAGTTGAAAAACTCAGAACTCAGGTGGTTGTTCTATAAAAGCTGCTTGTGATGAGACCTATGATAGAGCTGATAGAATATGTTGAATATGTTGAAAATCCAGATTTTTTTATAGTGACAAGTGAACAGTCTTATTTGTGGAAATTTTTTGTTTACCTCAAACACTTCAGCCTTTACTTGGCATAAAAATATTATACAACATTTCACACTTCTTTCATACAAACTTTTTGAAATATGATATTTAATATTCTGATTGAAGCTACCACATTCCAATATTCAGGAAAAACTGAGCTAGTCTATCATATTGGAGTAAAAGGGTTTATTTCTGTGCTTTTAGGAGAACTTACCTCAGGGCACAAAGTAGCCATACAAGTAAAATGTCTCTTCTTGTTTTCAGGTACTTTGTAATCACAGGTGGGTCAAATAGCTCAATTTTCGATTACAAGTTTTTCTCTTAAATCTTATTCTAAAGTCCCCCTTTCATCTCAAGGCGACATAAAGTAGTGATTGTACTTCTAACATCTGGGGTTAAGAGGAAACATGGCTCGCTGCTATGATTATACATGAAAGGCTGACACTGGAAACTACACAGTTTGAAAGGGTCACAATCCCTTCATATCTAGCAAATTTTCTCCTCTATATTTGTATGCCTTCCGAGTGCTGGTGGATAATATACGTGGCAAAATGCTTTGTGTGTCAATAAAGAAATCCTACAAGCCCCAGTTTGTAATATCTTTGGAAATAGCATCACACATGTACAACCGAGTTTTTTTTAAGGAAGGATAACCTTATGTTTTGTCATTTACGAATGGACATAGTTCCTTAAACTGTTTAGCTAAACATTTATTTCAGTATGTCCAGGTGGAAAGATGAATTAATTCTTCATTTATATTTTTAATTATTTATTTATTTATTTATTTATTTTACATACTGATCAAAGCCTCCCTCCTCCCAATACTCCCCTCATATACCCCCTTTCCTCAAGATTTTCCTTTCACCTTTGATTAGGGGGAAGTCCTCCCTGGGTACCAACCCACCCTGGTGCTTTAAGTTACTGCAGCACTAATCATGTCCTCTCCCACTGAGGTCAGACAAGTCAGACCAGTTAGGAAAACAGGTTCCACAGGCAGGCAACAGAGTCAGGGTAAACTCTGCTCCAGTTGTTGGGAGACCTGCATGGATATCAAGCTATACATCTGCTATATATGTGCAAGGGGCCTAGGTCTAGCCCTTGTATACTCTTTGGTTTGTAGTTCAGTCCCTGGGGAGCTCCAAGGGTTCAGGCTAGTTGAATCTAATGATCTTCTTATGGAGTCTCTATCCCCTCCAGGTTCCTCAATCCTTGCACCAACTCCTCCACAAGACTTTCTGAGCTCCATCTAATGTTTGGCTGTGGGTCTCTGCATTTGTTTCAGTGAGCTGCTGGGGGAGCCTCTCAGAGGACAGTTATGCTAGGCTCTTGTCTGTGAATCCAGGCTGACAGATACAAACATAGCCTGAGGCTCCAAGGTAGCTGAAGGAGGAAGGTAGTCCTATTGCATTTCCCTATTGATCCTGTGAGAATAGCTTGGCTCATTCCCCCCTAAATTGGCAGGGGTTACTACCGCATTCATTTATGTCCATCTCACAGAGGGCACCTGTGTATTCAGACCAGCAGTGACAAATATAGCTGTTACAGCATATTGACATGTTATGTTAGTGTGACAAGGCTTTGACCAAGGATGAGGCATCAGAGTCTCACATTGTGTTCCTCTGAATGCATTATCTGTGCAGTTACAGTAGTTGTTGTTTTCTCCATCCACACATAGCTCTCTATGGAGACATAGCTGACTGGCACATTTACCAACTTTCAATCACCATAGACTGAGAAACCAAGAAATTCCATGACCAAACCAAATTTAAATAATATCTTTCCACTACCCCAGCCCTACAGAGGATACTAAAAACAAAGCTCCAACTTAATGAGGATAACTACGCTCAAGATGCAAAAAATAAATAATTTTCACAACAACAAAACCAAAATAAGAGAATCACACACACACACACACACACACACACACATACACACACACACACACACACACACACACTCATTCACTACCACAAACAACATCAAAATAACAAGAATCAGCAATCATTTGCCGTTAATATCTCTCAACATCGAATGGACTCAATTCACCAATAAAAAGTCACAGGTTAGCAGAGTGGGTGTGTAAACAAGATCCATAGTTCTGCTGCACACAATTTACACACAGTGACAAAGATAGACATTACCTCAGAATAAAGGACTAGAAAATGTTTTCCAAGCAAAAAGACCCCCCCAAAAAAACTAGAGTATCCATTCTAATAGCTAATAAAATAGACTTTCAACCAAAAGTAATCATGAGAAATAGGGAAGGACACTTCATATTCATCAAAGGAAAAATCCACCAAGAAGACTTCTCAGTTCTGATCATCTATTCCCCAAACGCAAGGGCACCTACATTCATAAAAGGAATAATACTAAATCTTAAATCTTACATTACTTTTCAAATTAGGTTTCAAATTTTATTCTTTGAGAATTTTATACACGTATATAATCTCTCATGATCATGTCTACTCCTTCTATCCCCACTGCATCTCCTCCTAAACCTTTTCAACATGTGACAACTGGTGTAATAATATCATGCCTGGTTTCTGATCAGATTTAGCGGTGTTTTTACAGTTTGGTGTTGCTGGCAATGGGACCAAGGGCCTCATATATACCATAACTACATCTGAAGTCCAGAAAGAATCATTTATGTAAAAGCTATTTAACAGTCTCTCCCAAGACCTACCCAATCACCGCAACTAACTTCATTATGTCTATTGATATCTTGTTGAAAATATTTTTGGAACATTTATGGTTTTAATCACTTTTGCTTTAATGATTATCTTTGTACATGAAACACTGTATACATTTATAATTATTGCCTCTGGCCAAAATATTTACATCTTAATTCTATTTAAAATATTTCTATTTAAATTTCTTTTAAAGGATACATATAGCATTATTTATATAAAAGGGCACCTACATGTGGTATTTTGAGATATATATTTAGGGGGAGGAGCTGATAACGAATATATGGTTCCCTAATTGTTTCTTGATTATATCAATCAAGACAGAAGAAGCCAATCACTGGTTAAAGATATAGAGGTTGGATTTCCAGGTTGGACAGGAAGAGAAGGGGACTGAGAGGATTGGGATATGGACCAGGCTATGGAGCAGAGAGGAAGTAGCAGTCATATAACTATAGGGAACCAATAGTTTGGCTAAGGAGGATGGGGCAGGATATTCTTCATCAAGCAGTTGTGTTATCTGGCTGGCTTAAAATATTAAGGCTGTCTGGTGTTTTCCATCCATGGTGACTTATGTGGGCAAGAGAAAGGGGACAGCCATGGGGTAGTCATTAGAGGTTTGGTAGAGGTAGCTGTGGGAACTGAATAGACAACCTTAAGGAACAGAGACCAGTGTGACTTGGTGAAACTGTGGAATGTGGGAACCAAGCAGACAAAAGCTAACTTAGAAAACATCAGGTGACTGGAACTTCCTGCCAGTGAGCTCCCTAAGAATTTGCTGAGTAAATACCCTATTCAAGCAGTAGGGGTGGGATCCCCTACCACACCCTCTGCATGCCAAAGATATCTCCCTGCTGGGAATCACCTCCCTGATGGAGCTTGAATTTATGTCATAATTACTAGCTAATAGATTTAAAGGTCAATATGCTTAGCCAATAAGTGTAAACTGTAACCTTGCTGATGTAATTTGTACCCATAAAAGGTATAAAAAGTGTGTGCCTTTGTTCTTGGGGGTCACCTCTGCCCCGATTGCAGAACGACCCTAGTGCACTGGACTAGTAAACCTATTGTTCATTACATTGATCTCCGTCTCTATGTCTCTGTGAGTGGGACATCCCGAACGTAGGACTCAGAGGGCTTTTCTTACATAACTAATCATTGGCCATTGCCAGCACTGGGAAAGGAGCAAGTGAGCATTATAAAATTACATGCAACACATGTATGTTTTGTTTAACGTTCAAATTAGGTCAGGTCAAGCAATGCTACCTAAATCTTCAATTATTTATCATCCCTTTGATGCAAACATTCAAAATCCCTTCCTCTAGCTTTTTGAAATATACACTCTACTGTCATTATTTATAGGCATCCTACTGGGCACTAATGCATCAGGACGTCTTGCTGATATCTAACTCTAACTTTGTACACAGTACCGTGCCAAGTAGAATAGCTCAGATCATATCTCAAGCAGAAGGCATATGGGAAAAATTTGTGGGAAACAATTGTGTTTCATAGTACAATGGAGGACATTCTGTCTCTAAAAATTTACAATTTAATAAACATTTGGGAGTTTCTTTTGCTAAGAAATCATCTGGGACTTGGAAAGATAAAGATGGGTACAGAAATTATTGCATGTTCTTTCCCCCTGCAGGTAGCAGTTTATAGTGACTCAAAGTTCGTTCGACAGATCTCAGTTGCTGCTCCAGCTTCCTTGCATATTTGAATTTAACAAATTACTTAGATTATATAGCCCCAAGTTGTATATCTATAAACTGGATTTAATGTGAGACCTTCCCTTGTAGGTAAGATTGTTGTGAGAAATAAATTATGAAATATGGAACTCTTTTTTTTTTTTTTTTTTTTTTTGGTTCTATTTTTCGGAACTGGGGACCGAACCCAGGGCCTTGCTCTTCCTAGGTAAGCGCTCTACCACTGAGCTAAATCCCCAGCCCCGAAATATGGAACTCATAATAGTTGACAAATATGTTGGAAGGTCCTGCTATTTAAGGTCATGGTCTACAATGTATGAACATCTCCCAAGAGCTCCATGCAAAATGGAAGGCTCCCTTTCCTAGCAGGGCTTCTTCCTCTTTTCTGCCCAACCTTATCTGGAGAGCCCAACTCCTTCTACCCAAGGAAGGTGAAGTAGTCCTTGGGGGAAATTACAGGTTCAAATTCCTGGAATACCTCTTCATGCCAAGGAGGTATACTTAGAACATTAAGTCCCAGGCAATGAAACTTTCCCTAAGAAGAATCCCTTCCCACTTTTCAAGGTTTATATAGTCCTTGTTCACCCTTAATAAAGAGCATAAGCTCTTTCATGGAGTATAATCTAAGAGAGTTGTCTCACTGAATATAGTCTAAAAGAGCTGTAACATAGATATCCTTGAAGGAGACATTCCCCCAACACTTAAACCCCACCCCTCTAACCCCTACTCCACCTCCAGCACTGAGCTGGACCTGGATCATGCAGACCCACCTGTCCTGCCTGGACTTCACCCTTTCCTGCTGGGGTGCAGTGGTTCCAGGACATTCGAGGGAGGAAGCAGAATGTGGAAACAAAATCGAGTGGCAAAAAGAATTCCTTTTCCATGTTTGTTATCTTCTTCTGAATCTAAAGGGAAGGCAGACATATATACCTTTCATAAATGTGTTATGCATCAAAACGTAATTATAATACAAATTCGCATTGGGAAGGTAGAAAGTTTTCTTTTAAGCTGCCTCCATGGAGGTGGCAACATTTGCTATTGTTGCCAAAACAAAACAAAGGAAACAAAAGAAAACAAAGGGAAGGAAGAAAATCATGGTAAAGTCATAGTGATAGTTAATTTTAATTATCAACTGGACACAATGTAACTGGGAGAAGGGTCTCTGAGAATATCTTTGAGGAATTACCATAATCATGTAAACTGGTGCAGGATCTGACTACTGTGGGTGGTATCCTTCCCTGGGCTTGAAGATTCAGTTCTAGACTGTGAAAAAAGGAGGAGGAGGAGGAGGAGGAGGAGGAGGAGGAGGAGGAGGAGGAGGAGGAGGAGGAGGAGGAGGAGGAGGAGGAAAACAATGAGACTAAACTCTAGCATTCAAATGCATTGATCACTCGGTGTTCCTGATATGGATGCAATGTGACTAGTTCACTCAGGCTCCTATTACTGTGACTTCCCTGTCATGATGGACTATAACCTGGAACTATGAGCTAAAATGAACCTAGTCTCTCTCTCTCTCTCTCTCTCTCTCTCTCTCTCTCTCTCTCTCTCTCTCTCTCTCTCTCTCTCTCTCTCTCTCTCTCTCTCTCCCTCTTATTTTACTTTAATAATTTTATTTTTCTTGGAATTTTTATATATGGATTCAGATTTATTATATCACTTCCAAGTTCTCCCCAAAATTTGTACTGTATATTTTTTATTTACATTTAAAATGTTGTCACCTTTTGCCACCCAACCACACCTTCCCACCTTCCCACCTCCCTGGCCTGACATTCCCCTACACTGGGGGGGGGGGTCCAGCCTTGGCAGGATCAAGGGCTTCTCCTCCTCCCTCTGGTGCCCAATAAGGCCATCCTCTGCTACATATGTGGCTAGAGCCATTGTGTACTCTTTGGATGGTGGTTTAGTCTCTGGGAGCTCTGGTTGGTTGGTGTTATTGATTTATGGGGTTGCAAACCCCTTTAGCTCCTTCAATTCTTTCTCTAACTCCTTCAATGGGGACCCCGATCTCGGTTCAATGGTTGCCTGCCCACATTCACCTCTGTATCTGCCATGCTCTGGCTGAGCCGCTCAGGAGACAGCTATATCAGGCTCCTGTCAGCATGCACTTCTTGGCTTCATCAATATGTCTAGGTTCGACAGCTATACATATATGGGCTGGATCCCCAGATGGGGGAGGCTTTGAATGGTCATTCCTTCAGTCTCTGCTCCAAACTTTGACTCCATATCTCCTCCTATGAGTATTTTTGTTCCACCTTTAAAGAAGGACTGAAGCTTCCGCACTCTGGTCGCCTTTTTTGAGCTTCATGTAGTCTGCGAATTGTACCTTGGGTAATTCGAGCCTTCAGGCTGATATTCACTTATGAGTGCATGCATACCATGTGTTTTTCTGTGATTGGGTTACCTCACTCAGGATGATACTTTCCAGTTCCATCCATTTGCCTACGAATTTCATAAAGTCGATGTTTTTGATAGTGAGTAGTACTCCATTGTGTAGATGTACCACATTTTCTGTATCCATTCCTCTGTTGAAGGACGTCTGGTTATTTGCCAGCTTCTGGCTATTATAAATAGGGCTGCTATGAACATAATGGAGCATGTATTCTTCTTATATGTTGGAGTATCCTTTGGGTATATGCCCAGGAGTGGTATAGCTGGGTCCTCAGGTAGTACTATGTCCAATTTTCTGAGGAACCTCTAGGCTGATTTCCAGGTTGGTTCTACCAGCTTGCAACACTACCACAAATAGAGGACTGTTCCTCTTTCTCCACATCCTGCTCAGTATCTTTTGTCACCTGAGTCTTTGATCTTAAGCCATTATGACTGATGTGAGATGGAATCTCAGGGTGGTTTTGATTTGCATTTCCCTGAGGATTACAAGTGTTGAACATTTCTTTAGGTGCTTCTCAGCTATTTGATATTCCTCAGCTGAGAATTCTTTGTTTAGCTCTGTACCCCATTTTTAATAGGGTTATTTGATTCTCTGGAGTCTAACTTCTTGAGTTCTTTGTATATATTGGATATTAGCCTTCTATTGGATTTAGAATTGGAAAATATGTTTTCCAATCTGTTGGTTGCTGTTTTGTCCTAATGAGAGTGTCCTTTGCCTTACAGAGGCTTTGCAGTTTTATGAGGTTCCAATTGTGGATTCTTGATCTTTTCTTAGGTATTTTATGTATTTACATTTTCCCCCTTGCCCTCTTCCCTTTCTCCCCTCTCCCATAACTCTCTCCCTCCCCCTGCTTCTAGGAGCATGCTCCTATTCCCACCCACCCACTCTAACCTCAAACCCTGACATTATCTTAAATGGGGAAACAAGTCTTCACTGGTCTCTCTTTAAGTTGTTTTTGTTAGTGTATTTTGTCGCACCACCACCACTACCACCACCACTAGCAAAAACAACAAAAACAAGAACAAAATCAATTAAGATAGAAAGGGATATTGTAAGTATATTGTACCGTCTTGATACAACAAGTGTGCTGGAACACTGAACTTCGATCTTAAGTATAGTTTTGCTTCATTAATCTTTCACTAAGAAGTTTAGAACACTCTTAATAAATGGACAACTGTGACTAAATTGTGAAGACAAGCACAATGTAATAAAATATAGTACCATATGAGTTTTTAAAAGTGTATGAAACAAAATTAAGATAGTGATTGTGTAGATTCACGTGACATTAAGATGAGTCATGAAAATTTAAGTTTATAGAGTATCAAATCTAATTTGGGGCTAATAGACAGACTTTCCTTACAGAAAAGCGTCTAGATTCTCCTCTTACACCCTGTGTGTTCTCAGGACTACTTAAAGAATAAAATCAATAAACAAAATGCTGTCTGTAACTGGTCTTTGCTACTTTGTGGGTTTTTCTTTCCACCTTTCTCCACCCTAAGAAAGAATAACCCACAAAGTAGCAAAGACTGGTTACAAAAAATGCTCAGATATGGGGCTAGGCAGAATTGGAAATTTGACTTCAAATGCCATAGAAGAAACAGCAAGGGATGAAGGAATGGGTATTTCTTTTCAAAAGACCAGCACCAACTGCCAGCTCTAGTTAAGAAACCAACCAAAGCATGCAGGGGCTGGACCTAGGTTTCCTACACATTTGTAGTAGATGAACAGCTTGGTCTTTTTGTGGGTGACCTAACAATTGGAGAGGGGACTGTCTTGGTCTCTGCTCCCTGCCATTGGATTCCCTTCCTCTTATCTAGACTGTCTTGGTGGGCCTTATTGGGAGAGCATGTGTCTACTCGTGCTGGCACTAGATAACCCAGGGTCGGGTGGTACTTAAGGAGGTCTTTACCTTCTCTATGGAGAAGGGGAGGAGACAATGTGGGGAGGGATTTGTAAGGGTGGGACTGAGAAGAGAGGACAGAGGGGAGTTTGTGATCTTGATGTAAAGTGAATAATGAATAAATAAATTAATGGAGAAGAATGAAAACCCAAATAAAAAAGTACAAAAAATGGTATAAACAAATTAAAGATTCCTTAATTTTAATTATCAACAACAACAAAAACAAAAAAAGCAGTAATAATATACTGCCCTCTGTAAGGTAAAAGCCTAGAATTATTTTAGAATAATTTTAGAATTATTAATACTGTTGTCCCACCCAAGCCTAGTTATAGGATAATCACTTGGTAGAAGACTGGATAAGCGGGGCATCATTTGTAATCACCTATTCACCCAGATGCAGAGAATTTAATTGTTTCAGGTTTTTACTCCCTTTCTCTACATGCATGCTTTGTGGAGAAGTGACTCATCAAGGAAAAGCTCTGCTTCTCCACTCTAGGACTCCTAGGAGGCAAACGTCAGTGCTCAAGCACATATCAAACCATTGCTTCAATCACATTTGCAGATTTTTTTTTCTGGCTAAAACTAGGCACAGAGCCAAGTCCTGATTTTATTTAGTAAAGGACTACAGAAAACAATACATCAGAGAGATGCTATTCATTAGGGGAAATTATTTAATAATCAACAGGAGCCTCATGTCTATTTGGTAAAGGTATTAGATGATGCTGGGTGATTTGAAGAATCATTGGACTAAGAATGCAGTTTGTTGCTGCAGTTCATTGTTCTAGTTTCTCAAGGCAAATAAACCAAGTCAACTCACACATGATTCCTATATGTATAGTTCAGTAGCAGTATCTGGGTCGTGTTCTTTTATTTCTAGCCAAGATGGACTGGCTTATGAAAGGAAAAACTTCTAGTGGTTGAACTCCCATACTGGGAGCAGAATTTCAGGGAAAGGAAACTTACTGAGGTTTTTATGGTTTTTGTTGTTGTTGTGTTTTTGCTTGTTTTTGTTTTAAAATCCCCACAGAAGTATCTGTTGTCAGTCTGGTATGTGGGATTTTGTCCAATAAGAGTTTTGTTCTGTAGTATTTCAGTGAAGCTGGACAATGGGAAGCAGAGCTTCATTTTAATATCCAGTAAGTTTACCTCCTCTCTTTTGAAACTTTTATTTAAAAATTATTTTATCCTCCCCACATAGAAAACAACCAGGCAACAACAACATCAACAAGAAACCAAACCTACAAACAAACAAAGAGACAGGCAAAAGGCCAACAAGACAGTCTGGCTTCAGTGGGAGAGGATGTGCCTAATCCTATAGGGACTTGATGCTCCAGAGAAAAGGGATGGTTGCCCAGGGTGGGATGGTGGAAGGATGGGGTAGGGTGGGGTGGGATGGGGGGATGGAGGGTGGGAGTGGGGTGGGGGAGCACACTCAGAGGCAAAGGGGAAGGGGGATGTGGTGAAGAACTCTGGGAGGGGGATCAGGAGGGGACAACATTTGGAATGTAAATAAATGAGAGAATTAATTTCTTAAAAAAAATACAGATAATGGTTTAGGAAAAAAAATTGCCAAAACAAAGCAACAAAAGTACTAATAAATTTGTTTTGTGTTGGCAAACTCTTCTTGGCTATGGTGCCCGCTCTGGAGTGTTGTTGATATGCCCAATAAGACTCTATTGGAGAAAACTGACTCTTCTCTCTCCCAGAAGGTATGAACTGCAAATAGCCTCTTGGTTCCCCGTGGGACTTTGTGACCACTTCCTCTTCTCAGTGCTGAGACCCCATCTGGCTTGAACTTGTACAGGTGTTGTGTGAGCTGCCACTGCTACTTTCCTTTCATTCGTGTATCAGTCCTTCTGTGTGTGGAAGATACTGTTTCCTTGGAGTCATCCATCACCTATGGCTTTTATGTCTCCATGCTTTCTTCCTCAAGGACCGTGAGCCTTGAGGGAAGGGTTTTGGCAAAGACATCCCAGTTAGAACTGAGTGCTCAAAGGTCTCTCACTTTCTGCACATTGCTAAGGTGTGGCTCTCTGTGTTAGTTCCCATCTACTACAAAAAGAAGCTTCTCTGATGTGGCCTGAGTAAGGCACTGGTCTGTAAGCACAGCAGTATGTCACCATGGGTCATTTATTTTACTGTTCCTTTAGGAGATTATAGTAGTAGGTTCTCCCCTAGGCTCATGTCCTATCTAATCTCACATGCATGACCACTTTAACAGGTTTTTTTTTCTCATGTCTCTCCTTCAGGAACCACTAGTTCCTCCGAACTGTCGAAGATGAGAGCCATCCTATGCACGGGAAGAAGTCCTCATTGATGTGCTTACAGCTTAGCCTTCCTTGAGGAGAGCTAATAATTATGGATTAGCACATAGCTTACTAATTTAAAAGATGTGCACTACTTCAAGGGGATATAGCCCAAGGAGATGATTGTTGACTATTAGAGAAAAGCAGTAAAAATTAGCAGGACACTTAATGGTGATCTTGCTTAATTCAATACTAGTTCATCTAAAGTTTAAGACAATGATTTCCTTTGAGCTTCTTCTGATGGTCACTCTTTCCCCTAAGCTGTGAGGGGCAGCACACTGGCTTTCTTATGTGACCCTATGTCAGTATCTAGCACTGTCTTGCTCAAGGAAGAGAACCTGCTTGTCCTTTGAAATTCCTGCCAATCCTCTTTTCTGATTGGCAAAGGCAGGTGGAGAAATAACTGGCCTCAGTTTGACTTTGCAGGTCTCAAGTTGGAAAGCAATTTCCTCAAACCACCTCTTCTTTCCTCCAGGAAAGCTTCCATTGGCACACATAATTGGTATAAATGCTAACTTCAATCAGATGCTTAAAATTATCCACGAACTACTCAAACAGGTGCCTAGCTCCTTTTGAAGCAACTCTATTTTTTTCAGGGATACACCTCTTTTTATTTTTGGACATGGCTTTTGAAATTCCTTTTAAAAGAACTGTTTCCAAATGAGCAGGTGAAGGCATTGTTGAATGCACTGGATGATGCAATTGTCTTCCCAGGGAAAGTTAAGGATTCGTGCATTTACACAGCTCAAATCATCCTACAGATTGTACACACGTACATTGAGCAGACAGATAGCATCTATTTGATTGATAAGGCCAGGATTATATTTCCAACATTTTTGTCAATTATTTGTGAAATTTTGAATGTGTCATTTCACCATTTGGGGCTTGGTTTTCCACAGAGTGGCAATGGTGTGCTGGGATGTTAGCTTCTTTCTAAAGTGATTGCTGTCTCACATCATTATCAGCTCTGAGTACACCATGCTTTCCTTGATGCTGACTTGTTTCATTCTCCTGTGTAAGGTCATAAATACTTGTATAACATTTCTCACCAGTAACTGGGATCTAAATTTATTCATGCTACATGAATGTTTTAAGGAAATGAAGAGATCGGATGGTTCTTTATGAAAGGAATTTTTCCCATTAGTATAGCACTTAAAATTGTTTCTATCTGATCTTATGAATGGCTTTCCCAGGCCCTGACACTGGGTGATGCTGGTGGCTCAATGGAATTGGCAGACCCATCAGGGGCTGTTTCTGAGTGGACTTTCATATTGTGGGGTGCTCCCCTCTGGACTCAGGACTAGGCACAAACCACAAGCAAACACCAACCTCTAAGCACAAATACAAGCAAAGAGATCCTTTATTAAGCAAGGCAAAGTGACAAGGCTGCTAAGTCTGACTAGCTTTGCAAGTGTTAATTTTAAGAGGAAAAGGGGGAGATCTGTGTTAGAATGAACTAGGACATTTAATTACTTGACCTTGGCTTCTTTATATAGTCAGGCCTTGGTGATCAATCTCAGGAATGAGTCAGTGGCCAAGTAAGGGACTAGATCTGGGTGACTAGCTTTAGGAAAGTAATATAATGGTTTAGTAAGGGGGAAAGGGGTACAAAGCCAAACTTGTCAGCACCATGTTTGCCATGCCCAGCCTACTAGAGCCCTTCAGTAACCATTTCAGACCTTTCTTCTTGAAACTTAATCTGTGATTCTCTATGCCTGTGCATTAACATGGTTGGACCATTCAGGACCCTATAGATTCACGAGCAGACCTGATACGTTAGCCAAATATTTAGAGTTGTATTTTCTGAGATAACTGTAACCATTTTACAGTCTAGAAAAGCATTGTAAGTACAGGAAATTAGAATAGACCTTATATTATAATAGACATTATATTGGGGAAAAAGGACATTTTGAAAAACACTTCTCTAATACAGATATTATGCCTTCAATGAAATGAAGACATTCTGAGAAAGGGAATTCCAAACATATAGACCACCTGGGGATCTTGTTAACATCCAGGTTCCGGTTTTGTATATCTGCGTTTACGTATGAGTTACAGTGAATTCACAGATAGCACTTTGAGAAGAAAGGCACTAAGAGATTAAAGAAATTGTCTGTGCTTTTTGTATCAATTATAATTCAGCTTTCCTGTTATAAAGATACAGACACCGCCTAAGAGTTGTGAACTAACTTGAGCCTGCTCTCTTTCCAAGTGGCACATCAATAGAGTGGCAAGCTTCAGCTTTAAATATTCATGACTTACCTTCCTCTGGTTGTTTTCAAGTGTTCTGACATTTGCTTAAGTAAGTACTGTCACTATCACATGGTGGCCCATGTTTTCTGTCCATTGCAAATCCTGTGTTATTATTCAGGCCTTTGTTTCAACTCTACTCCTGGAAGTTGCCTTTATCAGATTTGCCAGATAGAATCTGTACATATGTGAAATTAATTTCCATAGCCCATCAGAATGCAGCCAACATCATTTAATCAAGAGAAGAAGCAGGAAGGGAGACAGACTGGGAGGGGAGTTGGAATCCCAAGGCCACTCCAATTTAAACTAAGAAGACAAAACAGAAAAGGCACTTTCTGTTCATATGGGTCTTACAATGGGTACTGTCAGACATTCAAAGATTTTCCTTATGGAAGACTGTATTTCAGGAGTAGAGATTGCAATCTTAGCTTTCTACACATTTGATTCCAAGGAATATTGCTAGGGCAAAACATTTTGGAATTGACAACTTGCCTTCCTTTCTATTTGTGACTCCATTTGGGAATTAAAGTGTGGGAGATGATTAAAGGGAAAGGATATTGTCATGTTTTCTAACTGTGCTAAAATCTCTAAATATATTGCTAATATCACAAGCCTATTTGGTATATTTATCACATAACCAGTTATTCGTAAATCTCAAATGAATGTCTGTTTTTTTTTTCTTTTAGTAAAAGGAAAAGTCATTTTCATATTAAGAGGTGGTTCATTTTTTAATGAAAATTCTTTTGGTTCTGCTGTGCAGAAATAAATCATCAAAGCTTCCCCAGTAATGCTGCAAATATTTTGTACTTGTGCACTTTTAAAAGAAAATTTGAAATCATTTTAAAGTTGATCAGTTAGTCTTTAGCAAGGTTAAGTACATTTGGGTATTAGCATGTTAGAGCACAATACACTGAGCTGAAGGAACAAAAAGTAATTTTGAAAATGTTCATAGATTCTTTACTTGCAGGCGACCTTGAAGAAGGCAATAAATAAGTAATTTCTTGATGTTTTAATTTTACAGTCAAAGGAACCAAGAAGTTAGCTAACTAAACTCAAGGACTGAGTAAGCTAGATGAAGAACAGACAGTCAATTGTCCCTTATCATCCATCAGAGTAGCAAATATATTTGGGAGACATTATATTGGGGAAAAAGGACATTTTGAAAAACACTTCTCTAATACAGATATTATGCATTATTTTCTTATTCCTGGCAGGAATAATACTTCCTTCTCATTTGGTGAACCAGGAATTCCAATTGTGGTAGGCAGCTTTTAATATGCAAGTCAATTTCATCTCATCAGGTTGCAGAACACTTCTCAATCTATTGTTATTGGCAGAATATTGTATAGGTTAAGTATAAGTACATATGTGTACACACACACACACACACACACACACACACACACAGAGAGAGAGAGAGAGAGAGAGAGAGAGAGAGAGAGAGAGAGAGAGAGAGAGAGAGAGAGTACTATCAGAACTTATTTTGTCAGGCCTCTCAAGCAAGGTATGCTTGGTGGAAGGGAGGGAGAGTTCTCTATGGGGTGTTTTGACATCTATGTATGAAAGACTTTAGCACTTTAGCACTGATGCTCTAGTTCCTCCTTTTGCCACACAAATCCATCCTGACACACATCTGCGGAAGAAAATAATAGCTTACAGTTTACCCAAGAGCACCCCCCTTTTTTTTCTGGCAGACTCCTGGCTTCTTAAGGTGAGGTCAGCCACGTGCCTGTTTGTGAATATCACAGAATAGAGAGGGAACATGGGACTAGTACTCAGGTTTCCTCTTACTTGGCCTACCTCCATGTGTCCTCGGGAGTTAATCTTTACAATGTCATTTCTTATGGAACCTTTCAGCTCTTGAAATGCGTGAAACCAAGTATGTGATAGATGCTATTAATGATTGCTTCTATGGGCTTAATCTTTGGCCTTGACCCAGATCCTCTTTCAAGTTATTGTATTTTCACTCCAGGGAGATCTCTGCTTAGAAAGTCTCCTAAGACCAAAGATTTAACCCCATTGTTAGGTCAAGTACTCAATACTCTGAAGATTATGATAATGTACCAGGGAAGTGTGTTAGACAGGGACTTTGAATCCAATAGTGCACAAGGTTTGAGAAAAAGCAACAAGTATTACTGTCTTTTTCCTCTAGGATACCTGCCTCCATTAGCATATTGATATTGGAGAAAATAATGTTGAGAATCCAATCTTTTTAACAATTGCTCCCTAATATTAATACTAGTGTATATTAGAAATGAAGTTCACTCATTCTACACTCATTTACATCATTAGTGAGTATTTTTTAAAACAGAGTTTGGAAATCTTATGATATAAAATGAAGCCTGAATAGTCTATTCCATAAGTGCTACTAAAGAATTAGAATTATAGCAGGAATTTTCATTTAGAGTAGGGTTGCATTTCAGAAGCACTTGCTTACTCATGAATCATTGAAAGTTTTATTCTGTATGTCCATATTTTCAGTACTATCACACTAATATCTATTATCTATTTAAAATTGATTTGGACATTGATTTGTACATAGGGATCTTGATTTATTTTTTAAGTTGCATTGTTAAACTAATTTATTAAATAATTTATTGAAAAGTACGCTATTCACTTCAGGGTCAATTGCACTTCAGGGTCAATTTTGATACAAAGCACTTCCAGGTAGAGGGGTGCGTGGGCTTTTTTTAGATTCTATTTCGTTACGTTTGCCTATTTATCTCTCCACACCCCAGTGACTTGTAGAATTAATTATTGTAAGATTAAATTAAGTCTTACCATCTGACAGTCTCTTTTGACTTTTTGCTTCTTCAAGCTTTCCACAGCTCTTCCCCTGGCCTTTGAATTCCCATACACATTTTAGCATCCGTTTGTGCATTTGTGTGATAACTGAGATCACATAAAATGAATAGTTGAATTTGGGCAGGAATGATCCCATTGAAACCTAGAATCTTTTAGTTCCCTAATGTAAGGTATCTGGAAAGGATTTAGTTATCTGTAGTGCATCCTAAATTTTGCCAAATCAGGCATTCAGTTGAGGAACAGATACATCTTGAACTATTGAATGGCTCTAGTACCACACTCCATTCTTGTCCTCTTCTGTTTTCAGAAGCACAAGACCATTATAACTATCATTTCTTTTGGGTGCGTGGGCCCCTTCATTTTCACAACAACTCCACACACATCACCTCTCTATTACATAACCATTCAGTAGAGAAAGAAAGCTAAGCTGTGATGAATCAGTTGCTCAAAAAATGTGAATTACAGTGGAGCTAGGCACATTGTACCAAGAAATAGCTTTAATTGGTGCAACTATGGCCATATCTGCATTACTTCCTCTCACAAATACAAATTTTAGAATCTCAGAGGCATACAATAGAAGTTTCAAGATGAGCTAGATTGTGGTTGATGTGGGAAGGCTATGCTCTGTATTTGACTTATATTCCTCCTAAGAAGAACAAGCTGGCCTGAGAGAGTTCTTTTAGAGATTTATAAAAGCACCAGCAACAACAAAAATGAAACAAACAAATGGACAGGCAAATACCCCCCCCCAAAAAAAACAAGCCAAACAAACCAGCCAAACAAAAATTCCCACAGTACAAATGCCTTCCCTTTTCGTCCCCTTCCCTTCCCCTCCCCTTCCCTTCCCCTCCCCTTCCCTCCCCTTCCCTCCCCTCCCCTTCCCTCCCTTCCCCTTCCCTCCCCTCCCCTTCCCACCCCCTCTGCTTCCCTTCCCTTCCCTTCTGCTTCCCTTCCCTCCCCTCCCCTTCCCTCCCCTCCCCTCCCCTTCCCCTCCCCTTCCCTCCCCTCCCCTTCCCTCCCCTCCCCTTCCCTTCCCCTCCCCTTCCCTTCCCCTCCCCTTCCCTCCCTTCCCCTTCCCTCCCTTCCCCTTCCCTCCCCTCCCCTTCCCTCCCCTCCCCCTCTGCTTCCCTTCCCTTCCCTCCCCTTCCCTTCCCCTCCCCTTCCCTTCCCCTCCCCTTCCCTTCCCCTCCCCTTCCCTCCCCTCCCCTTCCCTTCCCCTCCCCTTCCCTCCCCTCCCCTTCCCTTCTCCTCCCCTTCCCTTCCCCTCCCCTTCCCTTCCCCTCCCCTTCCCTCCCCTCCCCTCCCCTTCCCTCCCTAACCCCTTCCCTCCCCTCCCCTTCCCTCCCCTCCCCCTCTGCTTCCCTTCCCTCCCCTCCCCTCCCCTCCCCTCCCCTTCCCTCCCCTCCCCTCCCCTCCCCTCCCCTCCCATCCCCTTCTCTCCCCTCCCCTCCCCTCCCCTTCCCTCCCCTCCCCTTCCCTCCCCTCCCATCCCCTTCCCTCCCCTCCCCTTCCCTCCCCTCCCCTCCCCTTCCCTCCCCTTCCCTCCCCTTCCCTCCCCTTCCCTTCCCTTCCTTTCCCTTCCTTCCCTTCCCTTCCCTTCCTTTCCCTTCCTTCCCTTCCCTTCCTTTCCCTTCCTTCCCTTCCCTTCCCTTCCTTTCCCTTCCTTCCCTTCCCTTCCCTTCCCTTCCCTCCCCTCCCCTTCCCTTCCCTTCCTTTCCCTTCCTTCCCCTCCCCTCCCCTTCCCTTCCTTCCCTTCCCTTCCTTTCCCTTCCTTCCCTTCCTTCCCTTCCCTTCCCTTCCTTCCCTTCCCTCCCCTCCCTTCCCTCCCCTTCCCTTCCCTTCCCTTCCCTTCCCTTCCCTTCCTTCCCTTCTCTTCCTTTCCCTTCCCTGCTCCTGCCATTTCTCTGGTGTATGTGCATATACATACATGCTTGTGCATGTATGGAAGCCAGAGGCAGATATCAGGTGTTTACTTTCCATCTTATTTTTCCAAGACATGGTTTCTCACCAAACCCAGAGTTCTTTGATTCTCCTAGGTTGGATGGCTTGCAAACTCCAGGGATTTGACTTCCTTGTGTTTGGATTCCAGATGCACACCACTATAGCCTGGTCCTTATGTGGGTATTGGGGAATCCATACTGACATACTCATGATTATCAAGTATTCTGCCAACAAACCTGCCCTCCAGTCTCAAGCCTCCCATATCGTGATACTCAGCTATTGAACACAAGTCAGTACACCAACAGAGAATCAAGACGTGGATGAGTATATTCTTCCCTCGGATATGGAAAGAAAAATGAATATTTTTAACAGCAACCTAATATAACATCATTGGGAAATCTTGCTAATTTCTCGTGTATAATCCAGTGCTGTTTCAATCAAATACCAGGAATTAATGGGTGTCTTTATACCTTATTGAGAATTCCTTTCAATTCTATCTGTCCAGTCTACATTTCCATATGTGACACATCTATGCTATAAGACATGAACTCCACGTATTACTGGGTTTAATTTCCATTCTTTCAAGATTTAACTTTCTTCTCTAGAAGTTTCACAAATTCTAATGTTGGATATTTCTAGAATGTTTTCTCCTGGTTAAAATAGCATTCACACTATACTTTAGTCCCTTAAAGCATCTGTACATTGGGTGAAGGCCAAATTGGTTTATTTGGCCTACATTGAAGATTGTAACCTGTCTTCTATGTCAATTACTAATTGCCCCTTTCTTTGTGTTGTGCCTCTTAGAAAGAAGCAACATTAAATTGTGTTCTCAGCCTATTTAGATACTGTATATACTTCAACTGAATTTCAGTTCTAAAGTTCTTTTGCTAGAACAGTAGAAAGAATATAAGAGCGAGAGGTCAGGTAGGATTGGGGTTGCGGTTGGGAGTGTGGCTACGGAGTGTTGTCTTCTGGTCATGACATGACCAATGAAATCACAATCTCACAGCAGCATAGGCAGTCTGAAATGGGCCTGGACTAGTCCTGTTAACAGTCAATCCTAGATTAGATGGAAATCCATGTGGCCCTACCCTTCCTGCAAAACTCTGAGCTACTGTGAGCTACTGATGGAAATAATAACATTGTATTTTTCACTTCTTAACTAGCTTTTTAAGTTTATAATATATACTGAATATTAATATTGACCTAGTTATTAATTACTTTATGCACTATTGTTTTGATGACTGAATTGCACCCCACTGTGCAGTTATGGAATAATTAGTTTATCTGGTCTCTTTTGTGCACATTTAGGCTTTTGCTGATTTCTTTTCTTACAAGTATTATTTTATAGTAAATGTTCACATAGCCATAAAATTTTCAAAGCCATCTGATTCCCTTCATACTTACCCCTTAGGATAAACTCCTAGAAATAGATTGTTAGATTAAAAGATATACAATGACAAATTCTTTCAATATGCATTGCCAAATTGCCTTTGCTTGGTTTCTCCTCTCCATCTGTCTCTGTCTACCTCTACCTCTGCCTCCCTCTACCTCTCTGTTTACAAGCAACCTGTCTTTGGAACTCATCCTTTGTTTTGTTTACTTCCAGTGATATCTACAAACCCCGAGGGACATAGGATTTTATGAGCTGTTGTTGTGCTATATGCTCAACTGTCCAAGCAGAGGAGAATTCATGTCAGACACCCATTGGTGTCTACCTCATTGTGGTTCATCTTTACAGAGAAAGCCCTTAAGCTTTCATTGTAGCCTCTTGGGAAATGGTCAGATAAAAAGTTTGAATCTCAAGTCAAATGTTACACAGGCAACAATAAAATGGTCTGTTGATAGCATTTCTGTTTTCAAAAACCTGGTGGAATCCCCAGTCAATGACAGAGTTCTATTCCTGAGAATCATCTTTTTGCCCTGGAAGCTTTCCTCTACTGATAATATTTTTACAATGTTGGCTACATAGATAATACTAAAATGAGATCATTGTAAAGACAGTGCATTCCCTTTATGTTTGAAAGGACATATTAGTACACTAATTTCGTGGCTATTTTTCTATTTCTGTTTATAGAATAGTGTGTTTCTCAATGTAGGCAGTCAATAAACGTCAGTTAAAATTGGATGGATAAGGAAATGAATACTCTTTGTGAGACATTTTGAGTAGTAGTCTTTAGCCATGGCCAGTACACAGTTTCCCTATTTATGAGTCTTCTATAACTGCGAAAATAATACAATTGGATTTCCATGTAAATCAGGTAGGGAAATACAAGTCACCTTTTTTTATTGTAAATACTACAGTTTTATCATCTTGATGTGAAGAGGTGAATGGTATGGCAGAATTAGGTTTAGGAAGTTTGAATAATAATCACAACCCTAATTAATTCTAGAAATCTGGATGTTTGCATTTCTTTAGGAAATTAGGTTAGCAACAATTTTTTTTGTAGCAGTAAAGAAAACAATTCCTATTAAGGGGTCAGAAATACTTTTGTCACATTTCTCTTGTTCTCTCTCAGACACACACACACACACACACACACACAGTCACATGCACTCACTTGCACATATTCACACCACTTTTTTAGTGCACTACAGAAAACATTATTTTGTGGGAAAGACTTTGTATAGTTAATCTATTTCTGCATCTAACAAATAGCCCCCAATTGCCTTCTAAGAACTCACATTTATTATTTCAGTTTCTGTGCATCAGGAATCCACAAATGACTTAACTGGCTCTACTGTGTCATCTCAAGGCTCCCCATGAAGGATCTGATTCTCCTTAGTATATTCCTGAGATTGTTAGTGCCAGGCTTAGCTGATAGCCTGAGGGCTCTTTCTGTCTCTTGCTATATGGCTTCTTGAAAAGGCATTACTCAACACTGCAGCTAGTTTCATCACTATGCACCCACAAAGTGGAGAGATAAAGACAGAGAAAGAAAGCATAAAGCTGTAAATACTGCAACCAACAACTCTATATTGGCAATGCAGCATACATCAATTTCGTGTGTGTGTGTGTGTGTGTGTGTGTGTGTGTGTGTGTGTGTGTACATGAACATGTGTGTGCATGCATTTGCAAGGCTAGGGATGACGTTGGTATTCTGTTTTCCATTATTCTCTACTTTTCTTTCTTTCTTTCTTTCTTTCTTTCTTTCTTTCTTTCTTTCTTTTTTTTTTTTTTGAGGCAGGTTTTCTCATTGAACTTTGAAATTGCTGATTCAGCTAGACCACTTAGTCAGCAACTCCCAGGCTCCTGTCTCTGCTTCCTTCGTGCTGGAATGATAGATATGCACCAGCTTGCCCAACTTTTTTTTTAATTATTATTAACTTGAGTATTTCTTATATACATTTCGAGTGTTATTCCCTTTCCCGGTTTCCGGGCAAACATCCCCCTCCCCCCTCCCCTTCCTTATCGGTGTTCCCTCCCCATCCTCCCCCCATTGCCGCCCTCCCCCCAACAATCTAGTTCACTGGGGGTTCAGTCTTAGCAGGACCCAGGGCTTCCCCTTCCACTGGTGCTCTTGCTAGGATATTCATTGCTACCTATGAGGTCAGAGTCCAGGGTCAGTCCATGTATAATCTTTAGGTAGTGGCTTAGTCCCTGGAAGCTCTGGTTGCTTGGCATTGTTGTACATATGGGGTCTCGAGCCCCTTCAAGCTCTTCCAGTTCTTTCTCTGATTCCTTCAACGGGGGTCCTATTCTCAGTTCAGTGGTTTGCTGCTGGCATTCGCCTCTGTGTTTGCTGTATTCTGGCTGTGTCTCTCAGGAGCTTGCCCAACTTTTTATGGGGATACTGGTGTCTAGAACCTGCCTCCACAAGCCCCCGCTTATCAGCAAGTAATTTACTAAGTGTTTTGTCTCTTAATCCTCAGATTTTTTCTTAAAAATGATTATTTTGCTAAACATTTCCTCATTTTTGTATGTAACACTTTGTTTACCATTACATTGTAAAGTCTACTATTAGGTTATTAGCTTCAAAAATAGCAATGACAAGAACAACTTTACTAGGAAACTGCTTTATGCTGGGGCTGTGCAAGAATTACAAAGATTTCAAACTCATTTTCCATTAAAATTTTTAAAAATACGCTTTTAGGTATCCCTTTAACCATTGTGTATCGAATATTTCAGAAATATAAAGATGATGTGAATGCTCCTCTAAATACTTGTTTTATCATTAACGAAGCTGCACGTCCCATGCCCATGGAAGATTCTAGAGTTGTTCCAGCAAAGAAATGCTGTTCAGTTTTGTCCTACTGTTCAAGACCTTGTACTGCTTTTAGTAGCCACACAGCTTGGGTAAACTTCACAGATTGTAATGCAGCCATGAAAGTACACCCACTCAGTCAATACAAATAATATGACTCAATTTGGTTCTCAGAATTTGGTGCTGGACCTCTAGCTTCAGAATTACTTGGAAACCTGCTAAAGACACACGTTCTCAAACACTGTTTAACACCTAACAAATGCTCAAAGGGTACTGCTGAGCAGCCTGTGCTTTATGAAAATGACAAGATGATTAGAGAGGCGCATCACCGACTAAGAAAGTCTATTGTGGGAAAACTTTCTAAGTGCAGCTTCTGACATTCATACAAGACACAATCTTACAGCAAACTCCTTCTCCTTAATCCTTTGGCTCTTACAGTCTCTCTCTCTCTCTCTCTCTCTCTCTCTCTCTCTCTCTCTCTCTCTCCCTCCCTCCCTCCCTCCCTCCCTCTCCCCTCTCTCTCCTGCAGTGTTCCCTGAGCTTTAGGTGTCAGAATCTTTTGGAGATGTATTCACTAGCCCAGAGCTCCAAGGGGTCAGCCATGAAAACATGCATATAAGTTACACTGTACAGACTCAATAGATTAGATTTAGAAATATGAATACATGAACAGATGTGTCTTAGTTAGAGTTTCCATTCCAGTGACAAAATACCACGAACAAAAATAAGTTGAGGAGAAAAGATTGTATTTAGTTTAAATTTCCATATTGCTGTTCATTATTGAATGAAATCAGAACAGGAACTCAAAGAGGGAAGGATCCTGGAGGCAGGAGCTGATGCAGGATCCATAGAGGCACACCTTACTGGCTTGCTTTAAATGGCTAGCTTTCTTATAGAACTCAGGACCATCAGCCCAGGGCTGGCACCACTTGCAATGGGTTGGATTCTCCCCTACTGATCATTAATTGAGAAAATACCTTACGGTTGTATCTCATGCAAGCATTTCCTCGACTGAAGCTCCTTTTCTCTGATAACTCTAGCTTGTCAAAGCCAGGCAGTATAGCGTGCAATAACACTGTGAAGAAAGAGACCATGAAGTTTAAGGAGATCAGGAAGGGAGATATGGGAGAGTTTGGAGGGAGGAAAAGAAAAGGGAGAAATTATAATCTCAAAAATAAATAGCAAAAATGTTCACTGCCCTGATTTCATAGTTAACAGGTTTCTAACTTTGTCCCAAAGATTGCTTGAATCCAAATTTGAAGGCGCAATTAAACCCAAAGATCCTTAAAAATTCTCACTTGAAAAATCCCTGTTTCTTTCAGTATTTTGCTACTGCCTGCTGCTTTTCCACCTTTCACCCTTTCTAATTTCTGAGTAGCCATGGTATTCCTCTACAGGCGGTTTTCCCCTGGCCTTAAAGTCACTGGTAAATACAGTCCAAGGAGCTAGCTATCTTAGGATGGGGACAGATGCACACATAATCATAGCATGGACTGAAAGATATGAGTCCCAGGAATGATCAAGGTGGAGATAAATGTTGGCAAAAACTGGGGAAGGCTTATTTTGTTTTGGCTGGGAGGATTGCAGAAGGTGTTACAGAAGAGATAACACTTGATCTGAGCGTTGGAGGATGTGAAGCATTTTAATAGACTGAGAAGTGGGAGATTAGTGTTTTGACATATACTCGAAATGATGTTAGATGTGCTGTAGGAATCTCCAGGTATAGCAGCTAGAATTATAGTTTTTCCTAACTTGCAGCATTATCTGTTTTAAAACGAGTTCTTTCTAATCTGCCTCAGCCCCATTTTTTAAAGCCCACAACTCAGGTGTTTGTTTGTTTGTTTTGTTTTTCATTCACTTTGTAAATATTCTCCGTTTGCTTCTTCCCTGCAATGAGTTTCCAACAAACAAGTTGAGGTTGGTCCATTTGTAGACAATGAAGGAAATCTGAGAGTTAATAGCCTGTACAAGAGCATATGAAAGCAATGTCATTTGGTCTTAGTCCAGTAAGTCATCAGAGCAGCTTTATGATCTTATGGATCTGAATGATGAGTTGAGGGATTTGGTTGGAAAAGATTAGGCGGGTGGGGCATCAAGAGAAATTTCTAATTTCAATAAAGGAGAAAGCCTAAAGGAGATAAATGAGCATTGGTTCTCCTGTTTTATGTAGACTTAGAATGATAGGATGGATTACAGGGATTTTTAATAGACACAATCATTCCCCATCCAGCAATCCCTGAAGACATGTTTTTGTTGTCATAAAGGTGGTAGAATGGAAGCGAGTGGAGATGGTATACTGCAGATGTGTTGGATGTGAATGTTGCTGAAAGATTATAAAATCACCAAAAAACCCTTTCATCCAGTTCTACTAGAGAAGTCAGCAATGGTTCACTTGAGAGACTCAGATTAAAAGTACAGTCAATGGCTATTAAATTGACTAAACATTAAAAAAAACACCTTTCAGATGCTGGCAAGGCTGTAAAGACATCAAGCAGAATCAAGCATGTACTGCTTGTAGGAATGTACAGTAGTATGGCCTGTAGGGAAAATGGCTTGACAGATATATTCTTATAAAACTAAACTGTTAATTGTCATATAAATTAATAATTGTACACTTGGGCATTTTACTCAAGGGAAATATATACATTTTCCTTTGAAAATCTGTGCACAAATATTCAAAGCAGATTTGTCCTTTGCAATCCTAAACGGGAAGCACAGATGTCCCGCAATAACTACGTGGTTAAACAAATCATGGTTTCATTCATATCATCGACCAGTACTCACACATAAAAAGAATTCGTTATCAATACAGACAACTTGAATGAATCTTTTCAAAATTATGCTGAAAATGATTATTTATCCATATCATTAAAAATCTTATTTAGATAACACTCTTAATATCACAAAGTCATATCATATCAAAAGAGACCAGAATACTGTTTACCTGTAGTTAAAAATGGGAAAGGGTAACCAGAAGAAGGTGAGTGGGTCTTCAAAATACTCAGTTACTTTGTGAGCTTATGGAATTGCTCAGTACCTTGAGTAAGTACAAGTAAAATTAGAGACAACTGGGCAATTTTGATGTATTCATCCAAGACCAGTGTCCTGATTGTGTTATTCTACTAGAGTTCATAAAATGTAATTGAGTGAAAGCAAATGCACAGTACACAGTTTCTTTTTCCTCTGACAGCAATCATACACCTTTATAGATACAATATAGTTTGATAACACATGCATATAATCCATAGTGATCAGATCTTGAAAAGAGTCTCTGACAGCTCCTTCAGGATTACTTCTATACATTAGGGATTTTCACACACTTCTAATTAGTCTCAAATATGTCACAGGCCATTGCTATTCACCTCTCTGGTGTCGTAGAAAACTAGAACTAATTCTTCTTTTCTGTGTTTTGAATGGTCTTTGTCACCTCCTACCCCTTCCCTTTCCTGCTACATTCCAATTTTCCAATTAGACTGAGGTTTATATTTCTACAATTTAATCATGAGATTTCTTTTCTTCTCTTGTTATGTCAGGGGTTTGGCAATAGCCACTCTTACCCGGATAACATGATCTCTCATTTTGGTATTGATTTGCATTTCCTTGATGACTAATGGTGTTGAATATTTTTTCACATACCTTATGTTTTCCTTTTTGTGAGAAGTGTCTATTCAGTTCCAGAGCCCGTTTTTAGTTGAATTATTTATTTGTTGGTATCAAGGTGTTGAGTGCTTTCTATATTTTGTATATGAATTTCTTCTCATCAAAATAGTATTTTCTTCCACTCTGTAGTTTATCTCACAACTCCATTGTTTGTTTCCTTTAATGTAAAGATGTTTCTTAGTTTGACACAATCACATTTCTCTGATTTCTACTTTTATTAGTGGTGTGTTTAGGGTCTTAGAAAAATTTTTAGGAAGCTAGAGAGAGAGCTCAGTTGGTAAGTACTTATTATATGTCCTTGTTAGCCTCAATTGTCAACAATTGCTGCAAAGAGTTATCTGAAAGAGAATCTCAATTGTTAAATTACCTAGATCAGACTGGTTTTGGAGTATGTCTATGAGGGATTACCTTGATTGCTAATTGATGTAGGAGATCCCAATTCACTGTTAGGTAGCATCCCTAGACCTGTGGTCATGAACTATACAGAAAAGGTAACTAAGCAACAGTGAGCCAGCACATAATATTTTTTATTTCAGATTTCTGCTTTGGACTCATGCCCAGACTTCCTTCAATGATGGAATGTAAGCTGAATAAATCCATTCTTTCCCTAAGTTCCATTTGTGGGAGTGTTTAACCCCAGCAACAGAAAGAAAACTGAAACATCATGCAATAATGAAACACAAGTTCTGTCTCCAGGGTCCTTGTATAAAGGCCAGGTATGGAAGCACACACCTGTAATTTTAACACTGGAAATATGGAGTCAAGATTCATGGCCTCGATGACTAACCAGCCTAATGTAGATGATGATTTCCAGGTCAATGAAAGGAAACCTGTCTCAATAAACAAGGTGAAAGGCACCAAGAGAATGGTACCCGAGGTTACTCTCTATCTATCTATCTGTACAGGTGAATACATATTTGTGCATCCTACATAAATACACACACAGACTCTCTACAAGCACAAATATGTGCATCCCCTTGTAATATGTACACAAAATGAAAAAAATACTCATTTGTCTTGTTTCCTCTATATTTTCTTATAGTAATTTCATACCTTTAGATTTTAATATTTATGTATTTGACATAATTTTTAGTTGTTATTTTTGTATGTTAAAAGGAGGGACAGGTTTTAGAGTTTTGAACTTACCTGGTTATCCCTGCATCTTTTATTGAAACACTTTCTTCAATGTATGATTTTGATGTCTTTGCCTACATGCATACATATATGGACTAATGTCTGGAATCTTTAGTTTAGTGACCTTCATATGATTTAACAGTATTGCTTACAAAATGCCACTGTTTTTCCCAACTACATGTGCTTCACTAGACTATATAACATCATCTGCTATCACCACAAAGAGCACATGAAATAAGTTGATCTTGTGTTTGACTATAATTTCTCTCCAATTTACTATGATTATAAAGGCCATGAAGAATATGTGAAAATTAAACTTCTCACAATCTTGAAAAAATGACATTCCACAAAAAACTGAAGTTTTCAAAGTAGATTTTTCCAAGCTTTACTTATTCAACATTTGTAATTAATATATTTCTGATTGGAGCTTTTTATCACATTTGTAAAGGTTAAGCCTGCTATGTATGCTCTGGTTGATTTATCAGTAAATTATATTTTGTTTGTTAATGACAAATAGTGATTTTCCACCGTAGTTGCAGTGGTGCTAGTAGCTTTGCTTCTAAACCAGTCACCACCATGCCTCTACTACTAATGGGAATTCAGGGAACAGTGGATCAAAGATATAAATCCTGCTTTGGAAAATCAAGGATGTTGCTATTTCTGAAACCATGGAAGGTAGAAAGCCATAGGAGAGGGTAAGGTTAGGTCTTTCAACTCTCTTCTGTTTGATTTATTTGACACATAGAAGATAATTATAGTCTACATGTTAAGACAAGAGCGAACCAAAGTGTCAGCATGGTTTCAGAGAAACATCTGGAAAATGACACGGGGCAAAGATATTATGTGTCTATAAAAGGTGAAACAATCTCTCTTTAGTTAGTGAGCAATATGATAATTAAAGAAGTTATCACAGAGTTGTTTGAGAAGAAAACTTAATTAAGAAAAAAATCTACATATTTGATGATATGAGTTGTAACAAAGATTTTTGAGAAGAGTATGACTGCCTCGAGTGACACAAGGAGATGCTGAAAAATGAGTTGACCATGAGGATTATTGTCTTGATCCTGTTGCTAATGTAAATGCTTATATTTACATTTATGTAAAATATATGCTCTTGTTCCTAAGGAATGTGCCTGTTTTATTTAAGAGCAAACACTGAAATGTTTGTCATTCTTGAAAATTTCACACATGAATACAGTAGAATATGATCATATTTACATCTCATTTATCACTTAATATTTTAATTCTAAATTTTAAACCATAAACAATAAAGAATGCAGGGATCACAAATCTCTTGAGAGAATCAAATGTCTTTTATTAGTGATATGAAAACATTTTCTGGCATACAATTTTTCCTGACATAATCTTGTATCTTGTTCAATCTTTTCAATTTACTATAACATTAAACTTATGAATGGAATTTATTAAGAACTTCTGGGGTGTAAGGACATTATCTGATTCTCATCTTAGAGCTAGTTGAATCTCTTAGAAATAAATCTAGAATTTTATCTTTTTCATAGCATTGGAACTGCTCGGACAGACAGATATCATATTTTTAAAGATTTGATGGCCTTAATACTAAGAATTATCTAGTCATAAAGGCCAATGAAAGCAAAGAGAGATTTTGAGAACAAAGTATGTAATGCTCTATTAAATCTTTTCAACTTTACTCGGGTCAAATTTAATAACTTCTATTTTCTTAGAGAAATGTTCTAATCATGTAGATTTTTCAAATCTATTGGCATATACCTCTAATTCTCTTATATATTTCTTTGAATTTAGCCTAATTTAAAAATACTTGTCTTCTTTTTAAAATAACATTATCATTTATTCTTTGGAAATTATGTACATTTATGCTATGTACTTAGATTATCCTATGTCCTCATTTAGCAGCTATTGTTATAAAAATGTCAGAATTTAATATACTAATGTCCTGTCGCTGGTAAGGAAAAAATTGGTTTTCAAACTGCTAAGAATCTTGTACTTAATGAAAGCTTTGTTCTTAACAAAGTTAGAAGTGTCGGTTATCTGGATGGTGTGAGTGAAACAAAAACCTCTTTGCCTCCTGTTCTATGTTTGAGAACCAAGAATCCTATCATTGAGATACTACTTTAAATTGAGGAAATAGAAGTCCTCAGGCAAAAAACAGATATGTTTTGTGGAATAATTATCACAGTCTCCATTCTCCTTAAATGAACTATACATTAATGGGAAAATTGACAGTCAACACGTGAACTGCAGACTTTAGCATTTACGGATATCCACCATTCAAAAATGTGTAAGTGCAAACCAATTAAAAGCTAGGAACAGAATACAGCAAATACAGAGGCGAATGCCAGCAGCAAACCACTGAACTGAGAATAGGTCCCCTGTTGAAGGAATCAGAGAAAGAACTGGAAGAGCTTGAAGGGGCTCGAGACCCCAAAAGTACAACAATGCCAAGCAACCAGAGCTTCCAGGGACTAAGCCACTACCTAAAGACTATACATGGACTGACCCTGGACTCTGACCCCATAGGTAGCAATGAATATCCTAGTAAGAGCACCAGTGGAAGGGGAAGCCCTGGGTCCTGCTAAGACTGAACCCCCAGTGAACTAGTCTATGGGGGGAGGGCGGCAATGGGGGGAGGGTTGGGAGGGGAACACCCATAAGGAAGGGGAGGAGGGAGGGGGATGTTTGCCCGGAAACCGGGAAAGGGAATAACACTCGAAATGTATATAAGAAATACTCAAGTTAATAATAAAAAAAAAAAAAAGAAGGGAGGGAAGGGAGGTAGGTAGGAAGAAAGAGAAGGTAATTAAGAAAATTGATTTTTAACAGATTTACACCAGTCATTAAAATTTGAATTATACAAAAAAATATTTTACCCAATCTTTAAAATTATAAACTCTCTAAAAAACATTTTTTTCAGAAAATTTTTTTTAAAAATTACATACATTTATGGTATACAACATGATGCCTTGATGTAAGTGAAATGATTTGTCACAGTGTATAATGTTATTATTTCTTCCCCTCTGTCTCTGTCTCTCTGTCTGTCTCTGTCTCTCTCTCTCTGTGTGTGTGTGTGTGCGTGTGTTTGTGTGTGTAGTGAAGCCATATATTCTGGTTAGTGTCTTTTTTACTGTTCTCATTATGCAAATCAAGCTCTGAGCCTTTTTGATTCACTGTTTGGAGGTGACCTCAGCCTTCCAGACTGAAACAATGCACCATGTACATGTATTGTTCAATCCCTTAACCTGTCATTTGAGGACCAGTACCTTGATATTTGGTACCATGTTCTAAAGTGCAGCTAAATAAAGAACATTACCTCAAAAAAAAAAAAAAAGCTAGGAACACTGTGTTTAGTAGACTCTAGGACAGAAATTAGATAATGCTAATCCTTCCCCCCTGAAACTTCACTGACTGATTTAATTTACAATCATAATTTATCATTGTATGAGGAAGCTGTTTATTATTTTGATAGATCTTTATTTATTTTTAGTATTTATTTATTTATTGTTAATACATCTTGATTACTAAGATAGCTCTTTAGGGTGTCTTTGTGTCCATCTACTATGTTTTAAAATGACAATGCTTTGGACTACTTAATGACAAAATGAAGGAAACTAATAAGCGAATTTCCCTTAAATCTGAAAAAAAAAAGGAATCTGGGAACAGGGCATAGGGTGTTTATCAATGAGCAAGTTTTCCAAAATTCAATTCACCATGTATAACTCTCTCAATGCATGGACTCTCCTCAGCTCTAAGACTGAGTGAGCATACTAAGCATTGATCCCTTTTTCTCACTGGTGTGTATGAGTGACTCTGTGTGTGTGTGTGTGTGTGTGTGTGTGTGTGTTTGTGCACACACGCGAATGCTTGCATATTTATGTAGTGTAGTGTAGGGTAATGAGCTCCTCTCATAAGTCTCCTTGGAGAAAGCTACTGATAAGATACAGCACTTCAAAATGCAGAGAAAAACAAGTCAATCAAAGCCCTGCCAAATAAGATTATCATAGAATCCCATACACCACTTCTTCATAACCCAAGGAAAATCACATTTTGTTTATATTAAGGATATATTAGAAACTAGAATATCATTCCATCCTTGGTCTCAAGAAGTTAGTTGCAGAGAAACTGGGTGGAAGTGTTCAAGAAGGTTGACATTTAGGTATGTTTTTATACCTGTTACACATTGTTATATAAGGGGTATTTTGATGACATGTAAAGCCCAGAGCTGAAAGCCAGTCATAGGAGCACATGCACACCTGAGAGCAGAGGTAAGACCAAATCTTTTGAGCAAAACAACCCTCCTGGAGACTTCATGCCTCACAAACCCAGAAGCAGCTCTCTGTTCCCAGATCCAGCTGAAAGAAAACAGGTCTCCAGGAGTGCTGACACACAGGCCTACAGGAGTGTCAAGCCACTGTCAGAGACATCAAGACAAGCTAACACCAGAGACAATCTGATGGCAAGAGGAAAGCCCAGGATACTAAGTAACAGAAACCAAGACTACCTGGCATCATCAGAGCCCAATTCTCTGACCACAGCAAATACAGGATATCCGAAGACACGGGAATAGAAAGAATTAGATTTAAAATCACATTTAATGATGATGATGGAGGACTTTAAGAAGGACATAAATAATATCCTTAAAGAAATACAAGACAACAAAAGTAAACAAGTAGAAGCCCTTAAAGAGGAAACATAAAAATCCCTTAAAGAAATACATGAAAACACTACCAAACAGGTGACGTAATTGAACAAAACCATCGAGGATTTAAAAATGGAAATTGAAACAATACAGAAAGCACAAAGCGGGACAACACTGGAGATAGGAAACCTAGGGAAGAGATCAGGAGTCATAGATGCAAGCATCACCAACATAATAGAAGAGATAGATGAGAGAATTTCAAGGGCTGAAGATACCATGGAAAACATTGACACAACAGTCAAAGAAAATGCAAAATGCAAAAAACTCCTAACCCCAAAGATCCAGGAACTCTAGGACACAATGAGAAGATCAAACCTAAGGATAATAGGTATAGACGAGAGCGAAGAATCCCAACTTAAGGGGCCAGTAAATATCTTCAAAAATTATAGAAGAAAACTTCCCTAACCAAAAGAGATGCCCATAAACATACAAGAAGCCTAAAGAACTCCAAATAGATTGGACCAGAAGAGAAATTCCTACCTGCACAAAATAGTCAAAACACCAAATGCACAAAGAAAGACTACTAAAACCAGTAAGGGAAAAATGTCAAGTGACATATACATGCAGACCTATAAGAATTACACCAGACTTCTCACAGGAGACTATGAAAGACAGAAGATCCTGGACAGATGTCATACAGACCCTAAGAGAACACAAATGCCAGCCCAGGCTACTATGTACAGCAAAACTCTCAATTAACAAAAATGGAGAAACCAAGACATCCCATAACTAAACCAAATTTACACAATATCTTTCTACAAATCCATCCCTACAAAGGATATTAGACAGAAAACTCCAACAAAAGGAAGGAAACTGCACCCTAGAAGAAGGAAGAAAGTAATATCCCTGCAACAAAACCAAAAGAAGAGATCCACGCAAACACAATTCCACCTCTAACAACAAAAATACCTGGAAGCAATAATCAGTATTTCTTAATATCTCTTAACATCAATAGTCTTAATTCTCCACTAAAAAGACATAAACTAACAGACTGGATAGGTAAAGAGGACCCAGCATTTTACTGCCTACAGAAAACACACTTCAGAGAAAAGACAGATATTACCTCAGAGTGAAAGGATTGAAATGAAATTTCCAAGCAAATAGTCCAAAAAAAAAAAAAAACACCCAAGGTGGAGCAGTCATTCAAATATTGAATAAAATCACTTTCAACCAAAAGTCATCCAAAAAATTAAGGAAGGTCATTTCATATTCATCACTGGACAGATCATGGAAACAGAAATTAAACAGAGACATAGAGAAACTTACAAAAGTTATGAGCTAAATGAACTTAACAGATATTTATAGAACATTTCATCCCAAAACAAAAGAATATACCTTCTTCTCAACACCTCAAGGTACCTTCTCCAAAACTGACCATATAATCAGTCACAAAATAGGCATCAACAGATAGAAGAAGAAAGAACTAATCCCATGCATTCTATCAGATCACCATGGCTTAAGGCTGGTCTTCAATAACAACAAAAATGACAGAAAGCCTACATATGCATGGAATTTGAACAATGCTCTACTCAATGATAACCTGGTCAAGGAAGAAATAAAGAAAGGAATTAAAGACTTCTTAGAATTTAATGAAAATGAAGGTAAAACATACCCAAACTTATGGGACACAATGAAAGCTGTGCTAAGAGGAAAACTCATAGCTCTGAGTGCCTGCAGAAAGAAACAGGAAAGAGCATATGTCACCAGCTTGACAGCACACTTAAAAGCTCTAGAACAAAAAGAAGCAAATACACCCAGGAGGAGTAGAAGGCAGTAAATAATCAAACCCAGAGAGAATCAACCAAGTAGAAATAAAAAGGACTATACAAAGAATCAACAGAACCAAAAGCTGATTCTTTGAGAAAATCAACACGATAGATAAACCCTTAGCCAGACCAACCAGAAGACACAGAGTGTGTGTCCAAATTAACAAAATCAGAAATGGAAAGGGAGACATAACAACAGAATCAGAGGAAATTAAAAAAAAAACAAAACATCAGATCCTACTACAAAAGCCTATATTCAACAAAACTTGAAAATCTGGAGGAAATGGACAATTTCCTAGACAGATACCAGGTACCAAAGTTAAATCAGGAACAGATAAACCAGTTAAACAACCCCATAACTCCTAAGGAAATAGAAGCAGTCATTAAAAGTCTCCAAACCAAAAAGAGTCCAGGTACAGATGGGTTCAGTGCAGAATTCTATGAGACCTTCATAGAAGACCTCATACCAATACTATCCAAACTATTCCACAGAATTGAAACAGATGGAGCACTATGGAAGTCCTTCTATGAAGCCACAATTACTCTTATACCTAAACCACACAAACACCCAACAAAGAAAGAGAACTTCAGACCAATTTCCCTTATGAATATCGATGCAAAAATACTCAATAAAATTCTTGCAAACTGAATCCAAGAGCACATCAAAACAATCATCCACCATGATCAAGTAGGCTTCATCCCAGGCATGCAGGGATGTTTTAATATACGGAAAACCATCAACGTGATCCATTATATAAACAAACTGAAAGAACAAAACCACATGATCATTTCATTAGATGCTGAGAAAGCATTTGACAAAATTCAACACCCCTTCATGATAAAAGTCCTGGAAAGATCAGGAATTCAAGGCCCATAACTAAGCATAGTAAAAGCAAGATACAGCAAACCAGTAGCTAACATATAAAGAAAATGGAGAGAAACTTGAAGCAATCCTACTAAAATCAGGGACTAGATAAATCTGCCTGTTATCTTTCTACTTATTCAATACAGTACTTCAAATCCTAGCTACATCAATTAGACAGCTAGAGCAGGTCAAAGTGATACAAATTGGAAATGAAGTAGTCAAAATATGACTATTTTCAGATGATATGTTAGGATACTTAAGTGACCTCAAAAGTTCCACCATAGAACTACTAAACCTGATAAATAATTTCAGCAACGTGTCTGGGTATAAAATTAACTCAAACAAATTATAAGCCTTCCTCTACTCAAAGGCTAAACAGGCTGAAAAAGAAATTAGGGAAATGACACCCTTCATGATAGTCCCAACTCATATAAAATACCTCAGTGTGACTCTAACCACGCAAGTGAAAGAATGATCTGTATGACAAGAACTTCACATCTCTGAAGAAAGAAATTGAAGAAGATCTCAAAAGATGAAAAGGTCTCCCATGCCTGTGGATTGGCAAGATCAATATAGTGAAAATGGACATTTTGCCAAAAGCAATCTACAGATTCAATGCAATCCCCTCAAAATTCCAACTCAATTCTTCATAATTAGAAAGAACAAATTCATTTGGAATAACAAAATCCCAGGATAGTGAATACTATCCTCAACAGTAAAAGAACTTCTGGGGGAATCACCAATCCTGACCTTAAGCTGCATTACAGAGCAATAGTGATAAAAACTGCATGGTATTGGTCAGAGACAGGCAGGTATATCAGTGGAGTAGAATTGAAGACCCAGAAATGAACCCACACACATATAGTCACTTGGTCTTTGACAAAGGAGCTAAAACCATCTAATGGAAAAAAAGATAGCACTCATAAAAAATGGTTCTGGTTCAACTGGATGTCAGCATGTAGAAGACTGCAAATCAACCAGTTCTTATTGCCCAATACAAAGCTTAAGTCCAAGTGGAACAAGGATCTCCACATCAAACCAGATACACTCAAACTAATAGAAGAAAAAGTGGGGAAGGGTCTCGAACACATGGGCACTGGGGAAAATGTCCTGAACAAAACACCAATGCTTATGCTCTAAGATCAAGAATTGACAAATGGGACCTCATAAAACTGCAAAATTTCTGTAACACAAAGGACACTGTCATTAGGACAAAATGACAACCAACAGATTAGGAAAAAATCTTTACCTATCCTACATCTGATAGAAGGCTAATATTCAAATTATACAAAGAACTCAAGAAGTTAAGGTCTAGAGAGCCAAATAACCCTATTAAAATGGGTACAGAGCTAAACAAAGAATTCTCAGCTGCTGAATATCTAATGGCTGAGATGTATCTAAGAAATCTTCAACATCTTTAGTCATCAGGAAAATGCAAATCAAAACAATTCTGAGATTCCAACTCACACTAGTCTGGATGGCTAAGATAAAAAACTCAGATTACAAAAGATGCTGGTAAGGATATAGAGAAAAAGGAGCATTCCTCCATTATTGGTGGGATTGTAAACTAGTACAACCACTTTGTAAACAAGTCTGGAGTTTCCTCTGATAATTGGATATTGCACTACCTGAGGACCAAGCTCTGCCTCGCCTGGACATATACCCAAATGATGCTCTAACATACAACAAAGACTCATGTTCTACTGTGTTCATAACAGCCTACTTTATAATGGCCAGAAGCTGGAAAGAATTCAGAAGCCCTTCATCAGAGGAATGGATACAGAAAATGTGGTTCATCTACACAATGGAGTACTACAAACTATCAAAAACAATCACTTCATGAGATTCTTAGGCAAATAGATTGAACTAGAAAATACCTTCCTGAGTGAGGTAACCCGATCACTGAAAAACATACATGGTATGATAAGTGGATATTAGCCCCCAATCTCGAATTACCCAAGATATAATCCACAGACCACATGAAGCTCAAGAAGATGGATAACCAAAGTGTGGATGCTTTACTCCTTCTTAAAAGGGGGAACAAACATATTAGTAGGAGGGAATATGGAGGCAAAGTTTGGAGCAGAGACTGAAGGAAAGGCCATTCAGAGCCTGCCCTACCTGTGGCATATATATATATATATATATATATATATATATATACATACACATACAGCCATCAGAACTAGATAATATTCATGAAGCTAAGAAGTGCATGCTGACAGGAGCCAGATATAACTGTCTCATGAGAGGCACAGCCAGAGCATGTCAAATACAAAGGGGAATGCTCGCAGTGAACCATTGAGCTGAGAATGGGATCCCCATTGGAGAAATTAGAGAAAGGATTGAAAGAGCTGAAGAGGCTTGGAACTCCATAAGCTCTTGTCAACCAACCAGAGCTCCCAGGGACTAAACCACCATCCAAAGAGTATACAGGGACGGACCCATGGCTCCAGCAGCATATGTAGCAGAGGATGGCCTTGTTGGGCACCAATGGAAGGTGAAGCCCTTGGTCCTGCCAAGGTTGGACCCCCCAGTGTAGGGGAATGTCGAAGTGGGGGAAGTGGGGTTGGATGGGGAGGGGAACATGCTTATAGAAGAAAAGGAGGGGGACGGGATAGGGGGTTTATGGACAGAAACCAGAAAAAGGAATAACATTTGAAGTGTAAATTAAATAATATCCAATAAATAAATAAATAAATAAATAAATAAATAGAAAGAAATGCAACATAATCTTTAAATCTCTAAGAATATTAGGAAAAACAAGAAAAGAGTAAGCAACTGGGAAATGGAAATAGGACTCATTTTTCTTTAAGGTGCTGGCCACTGGAAGCTTGATCATACTCCAGTGGCTGTTTGGACACAACACATTGGATTTTTGTGAAAAATCTTTTTGGGTACAGACTATGAGTGTAGGAGGGCAGACCTTGGAGGATTTGGAAGCCAGGGTGATCAGGTGCATTATGTGAAAAGACCATATATTCAATAAAAATATTCCATTTAAAAAGAAATATGTGATGGTTTTGATTTTTAAACAACATGTCACTGATTTAGTAAGTGAGCAAATAATTTTCTATTACTGAATAAAACTCTCCAAATTAGCAGTAGATTAGGTTGGAGGCCCACAATATTCTATGTATAATTAGACTAAACGCATTAGAAATAGTTGAGATAAGCAGCCAATATTCTCAAAATACATTCCATTTCAGTTGCCATCCTAATATCCAAAAATTATCAAATATGATGGGGAAGAACACTTCATATTCCTCGAAGCAAAAATACACCAAGAGAAAGTCTCAATTCTGAACATTTATGCACCAAATTCAAGGGCACCCATATTCATAAAAGAAACTTTAATAAAGCTCAAAACACACATTGAACCTCACATAATAATAGTGGGAAACTTCAATATCACACTCTCACCAATGGACAGGTCATTGAAACAGAAACTAAACAGAGACAGAGTGGAATTAATAGAGGTTATGAATTAAATGGATTTAACAAATATCTACAGAACATTTCACCCTAAAACAAAAGAATACACCTTCTTTTCAGCACCTCATGGTACCTTCTCCAAAATCAACCATATAATTGGTCACAAAACAACCCTCAACTGATATAAGTAGATTGAAATAATCCAATGCACCCTATCAGACCACCATGGGCTAAAGCTGGTCTTGAATATCAGCAAAAGCAACAGAAAACCCATATACATGTGGAAACTGAACAACTATCCAATGATAATTTGGTCAAGGATGAAATAAAGAGAGAAATTAAAGACTTCCTAGAATTTAATGAAAATGCTGAAACATACCCAAACCCATCGGACACAATGAAAGCAGTGCTAAGAGGAAAATTCATAGCACTAAATGCACTGATAAAGAAACTGGAGAGATCTTAAACTAGCACCCTAACAGCAAACCTGAGAGCTCTCGACCAAAAATGAAGCAAACTCACCTAAGAGGAATAGAAGTCAGGAAATAATCAAAGTCAGGGCTGCAATCAACAAAATAAAAACAAACAGAATGATACAAAGAATCAGCAAAACCAAAAGCTGTTCTTTTTCTTTCTTTTTTTTTTTTTTTGAGAGAATCAACAAGATCGATAAATCCCTAGCCAAAATGATTACAGGCCCCAAAGGCAGTATCGAAATTAACAAAATCAGAAATGAAAAAAGAGTCATAACAACAGAAATGGAGAAAACTCAAGAAATCATTACATTCTAGTACAAAAGCCTATACTCAGCAAAACTGGAAAATCTAGATAAAATGGATGGTTTTCTAGACAGATACCATATACCAAAGTTAAATCAAGAGCAGTTAAACTTTCTAAACAGGCTTATATCCCATAAAGAAATAGAAGCATTCATTAAAAACCTCCCAGCGACAACAAAAGAAAAGCCCAGGACCAGATGTATTTAGTTCAGAATTCTACCAGACTTTCAGAGAAGACCTGATAACCAATATTTCTCAAACTATTCCATAAAATAGAAACAGAAGAAACAATAACTAATTCATTCTATGAAGCCACAATTACTCTGGGACCTAAACCACACAAGGACTCTACCAAAAAAGAGAACTATACCATTCTTACTTATGAATATTGGTGCAAAAGTACTCAATAAAATTCCCAAAAACTGAATCCAAGAACACATCAAAATTATCATTCACCATGATCAAGTAGGCTTCATCCCAGGGATGCAAGGCTGGTTCAAAATACTAAAATCCATTAATGCAATCCACCATATAATCAAACTCAAAGAGAAAAGAACACATGATCATTTACTTAGATTAAGAAAAAGCATTTGACAAAATACAAGGCCCCTTCATGTTAAAAGTATTGGAGCGATCAGGAATTCAAGGCCCATACCTAATCATAATAAAAGCAATTTGCTGCCAAACAACAGCCAATATCAAATTACTTGAAGAAACCCCACTAAAATCTGAGACAAGACAATGATGTGCACTCTCCCCGTATATTTTCAATATAGTACTTGAAGTGCTACCTAGAACAATAATACGACAAAAAGAGATAAAGGGGATACAAATAGGCAAAGAAGAATGAAAGGTATCACTATTTGCAGATGATATGATAGTATACATAAGTAACCCCAAAAATTCTACCAGAAAACTTCTCCAGATGATAAACAACTTAAGCAATGTGGCTGGATGTAAAATTAACTCAAATAAATCAGTAGCCTTCCTTTATACAAATGATAAACAGGCTGAGATAGAAATTAAGTAATCAATTTCTTTCACAATAGCCACAGATAATATGAAAGATCTTGGGGTAACTCTAATCAAGCAAATGAAAGATCTTTACAATAAAATCTTCAAGTCTCTCAAGAAAGAACTTGAAGAAGATCTCAGAAAATGGAGACGTCTCTCATGCTCATGGATTGGCAGAATTAACAGTAAAAATGGTCATCCTACCAAAGGCAATCTACAGATTCAATGCAATCCCCATCAAAATTCCAACACAATTCTTCAAAGACACAGAAAGGACAATTCTCAAATTCATCTGGAAAGGCAAAAAACCCAGAATCGCGAAAACAATTCTTAAAAATAAAAGAACAGCTGGGGGAAATCACCATCCCTGACCTTAAGCTCTACTACAGATCAATAGTGTTAAAAACTGTATAGTATTGGTACAGAGACAGACATCTTGATCAGTGGAATAGAACTGAAGATCCAGAAATAAAACCACACTCTTACAAACACTTGATCTTTGACAAAGAAGCCAAACATGTACAATGGGAAAAAAGCATCTTCAATAAATGGTGCTTGTTTAACTGGATGTCTGTATGTAGGAAAATGAAAATAGTCCCATAATTGTCACCCTGCACAAAGCTCAAGTCCAAGTGGATCAAGGACCTTGACATAAAACCAGATACACTGACTCTAACAGAAGAAAAAGTGGGAAAGAGCTTGAACTTATTGGCACAGGCAGTAATCTTCTAAACAGAACCCCAATGGCTCACACTTTAAGGTCAAGAATTGATAAATGGGACCCCATGAAACTGGAAAGTTTCTGTAAGGCAAAGGACACTGTCTATAGGGCAAATTGGCAACCTAGAGATTGGGGAAAAATCTTCATTAACCCAACATCTGATAGAGGGCTAATATCCAAAATGTATAAAAAAAACCTCAAGAATTTTACCACCAAAAGACCAAACGACCCAAGCAAAAAAATCCAGTGTAGAGTTAAACTGAGATTTTACAATAGAGGAATCTTAAATGACTGAGAAGCACCTAAAGAAAAGTTCAAAGTCCTTAGTTATCAGAGAAATGCAAATCAAAACAACCTTGAAATTCCAACATATACCAGTCAGAATGACTAAGATCAAAACCTCAAGTGACAACACATGTTGGTGAGGATGTGAAGAAAAGGAACACTCCTTCGTTGTTGGTGGCATTTCAAACTGGTACAACCACTCTGGAAATCAATTTGGAGGCTCCTCAGAAGATTGGAAATAGACCTACCTAAAAGGCAGAAATATAACTCTTGGGAATATACTCCAAAGATGCCCCACAATGCCACAGGGGCACGTGTTTCACTATGTTCTTAGAGGCCTCATTTCTGATAGCCAGAAGATGGAAACAACCCAGATCTCCCACTATAGTAGAATGGATACGAAAAATGTGGATCATTTACACAGTGAAATACTACTCATCTATTAAAAATGAGGACATCCTGAGTTTTACAGGCAAATGTATTGAACTAGATGTCATCTTGTGTGAGGTAACTCAGACACAAAAGGACATGCACTGTATATTCTCCCTAATTTGTGGATATTAGCCTAAAAAAGTACAGAATACCCAAGATACAGTCCACAGAACTCAAAAAGGTCAACAAGCTGAAAGGCCCAAGTGAGGACAATTCAGTTTAACTTGGGAGGGAGAAGAAAGCAACCACAAGGGGGGAAGCAGGGAGGGACAGGGGAAGGTGGGAGGAGAGGGGTATATGATCTGGTATCAGGTGGGGGAAAAGGATTGAAGCCCTGAGGGCCAGCAGAAAGAATGGAAACAGGTGACATCGGGAGGAATGAGGTTGGGAAGACCCTCTAGAATGAACCAGAGACCTGGGGAGTGAGAGATTCTTAGGAATCAAAGGGGGGACCCTAGGTGAAAGGCCCTACAGTGGGGAGATGTAACTTATTGAATCCACCTCCAGCAGAAAGATAGGGCATCAAGTGAATGATGGGGTCGCTATCCCATAGTCAAAGCTCTAACCCATAACTCTTCCAGTCTGAAAAAAAATGCAGGGATGAAAATCAAGAAGAGCTTGAGGAAAAGAAGGTCCAGCGACAGGCCCAAAGTGTGTTCCAGCTCAAGGGGAGACCCCAAGACCTGACACCATTACTGAAGCTATGGGGTATTCACAAAAGTGACCTGACATTACTGCCCTCTAAATGACGCAACAAGCAGCTGAGTCATATATGTGCTATATGTGCACCCAAACAATGAACAGAAGCTGCTGACCCCTCTGATTGAATTAGCTAAAAGCTGGAGGAAGCTAAGGAGTAGGGCAACCCTATAGGAGGACCAGCAGCCTCAATTAACCTGGACCCCTGAGATCTCTTAGATACTAGATCACCAACCAGGCAGCATACACCAGATGAGATGAGGCCTCCAACACATATACAGCAGAGGACTCTCAGGTCTGGGTTCAGTCAGAGAAGATGCACCTAACCCTGAAGAGACTGGAGGTCCCAGGAAGTTAAGAAGTCTGGTGTGGTGGGTAGGGTGGGGACATCCTTGTGGAGACTGAGGAGGGGGGAGTGCATGACAATGTGGAGGAGATATGGGTGTTGGGAGAACAGACTGTGAGGGGAATAAAATCTGGAATGCAAAAGAAAATAAAAAAAGAATAAATATTTTTCCCTCCCTTGTGGTTCCTCAGGTAACGAGAAAAGATTCCCATTGTGTGACATAAATGGCCTTCAAGAACCATTCATGTTGAGACCAAAAAAATCCTTTACCTCAAGGTTATTGAAGGCATTTTGAATTAACAGGAATGGGAATAGGAATTGGCGAGGCAGAATTTTCTGAGTCAGTTGATGAAGTCAAGTCTGTTCATAATCACCCAAATATACAAAGGTTCTAAGGCAAGAGAATACAACGGTGTTATGGCTGACCTGAATCAGGGAAGAGGTCAGAGAAATCTTTCCTGTGGTTATATTTCCCCTCCTTCCCTCCCTCCCTCCCTCCCTCCCTCCCTCGCTCCCTCCCTCCCTCGCTCCCTCCCTCTCCTTTTGTCCCCTTCACCAGCAACAACTTACGTGTCTTGCTATCTCATTGAGTAGCCCAAGCATACTCAAACTCATGACACATCTCCTGCTTCAGCCTTTTAAGTAATGATTACAATTTTTTTTGCCGTCATATTTGGCTCTGCTCTGCTTTTTTTTTTAATTTGTTTATTTATTTGTTTGTTTGTTTTTGACATGAAGAAAGCACCTTGGATGAGGAATAAATTGGAACCTCTTAGTTCTTGAGTAAAGGTGTTGAATATATGCATATAATAAAAATGAACAACTATCAAAGATTCAGGGTATCTGAGTTTCATGGGCAACACTGCTATTCGATCAGGGATGATAGTTATGTGAATGTTTTAGAGAACTGACCTAGGTAAGGGTTTCTTAAAGTATGAGGGAATATTAAATGAAGTTAGAAAATTATTTTCCATGGCCAAATTGATAGGTAGATGTTTGGTTAAATTTACTTATACGAATTGCACTAGTGCCGGGCTTCTTGCATTGTTTAGGTAAAATCTCTCTCCATATAGATAACTCTCCTTGGATGTAGTCTTGAAACTCACTGGATATAGACCTTTTTTTACTAGGACCATTAAACAATGTTAATGTTCCATAGGTATTATTTTGGAAAGTGGCTGTTTTAGAACTACTTACAATTTTATCACACTATCACCTGTTATGAAAACTAAGTGTGGAATATGTGGAAATCATACTTATATAATTTTTAATAATATGGCGAGCGACATTATTTTTAATTTGTTGCTGTTTCAACTTTATAGAAATATGATTTTTAAACTTTAATGTAATTTCAAGGTCAATACACTTTTACTGTATGATTTGATTTGAAGGATTAATAACAGCACAAAAACTTATAATTAGGAGAGTCACAATTATTGAAATTTTGAAAGCTACTTTTCAGAAATCAAAATGCTTCCTAAATTAACTTTTTAGTTTTCATTTTAAGTCAAGATTTGTCTTTCCTATTTATTATATTTCATGTACCAGTTTGCTTATGGCAATACTACCTTTTCATTTTGGTCCAAATTTTTTAAAAGGACCTTTGCCTGTACATTTTTATATAAAAGGTAAAATAATAGAGCTATGAAATACCCTCAACATTAGTAATAAATTTCAAGGTTGAAAAATGAGCTCCATTATTATGTTCAGATATATTATTGTTATCAAAATAGTCTAAAGCTGAATTATTATTTGACTCTATTTCCTGACAATAGTACTAATTTATTTGTGTCTTTTTACCCTTGTTCAAAATATAATTTATGATGACTGTCTAAATGTCCTTAAATTGACTTCAAAAATTATAACTCATTGGTATTAAAATATTGAAAACCAAAAGTATATTAATATCTCTGAGAGTAGGGGATGATGACCTTCATTGTACAGATTTGTCAGCATAGCAGTATTAATCTTAGTACTTGAATGATGGTCATCCTTTTGGGTGCTTTTATTGAAAATTATAGAAAGCTTTTTATAACCTTGTCTAGAAAAATGAGGGTTATATTAGATGACCTTTAGTGTTGCCTTCCAACTTGTTCTGAGTCCATTAGTCAGGAAAACCAGTTACCCATGAAAAATATAATGTTGCTTTCTTCATTTCTCTTAAAGTGTGTTGTTTTTCACTTTTCAAATGTGCACTGGTATTTGCTGAGAAGTCTATCTTATAAAATCATATTACTGATATTTAAAGGACAAATAGTGAGTTTCTAACTAGAGAGTTTTATTGATTTTGTATGATTAGGAATAAAGAAAAGATGGTGCCATTCTAGTCTTTCCTTTTACAGCTGCTCTTATTTTTAATATAAATATAAAATTATATTTCTCTTTAGGATTCTTCAAAAATAACAGTGAATCTATGAATTAGAGGTAATAATAGTTCAGATAACCCTAGATGCCTAGAACAAATGAAACTCAAGACGGATGATCAAAACGTGAATGCTTCACTCCTTCTTTAAAAGGGGAACAAGAATTTACCCTTGGCAGGGAAGAGAGAGGCAAAGATTAAAACGGAGACTGAAGGAACAGCCATTCAGAGCCTGCCCCACATGTGGTCCATACATATACAGCCACCCAATTAGACAAGATGGATGAAGCAAAGAAGTGCAGACCGACAGGAGCCGGATGTAGATCGCTCCTGAGAGACACAACCAGAATACAGCAAATACAGAGGCGAATACCAGCAGCATACCACTGAACTGAGAATAGAACCCCCGTTGAAGGAATCAGAGAAAGAACTGGAAGAGCTTGAAGGGGCTCGAGACCCCATATGTACAACAATGCCAAGCAACCAGAGCTTCCAGGGACTAAGCCACTACCCAAAGACTATACATGGACTGACCCTGGACTCTGACCTCATAGGTAGCAATGAATATCCTAGTAAGAGCACCAGTGGAAGGGGAAGCCCTGGGTCCTGCTAAGACTGAACCCCCAGTGAACTAGACTGGTGGGGGGAGGGCGGCAATGGGGGGAGGGTTGGGAGGGGAACACCCATAAGGAAGGGGAGGGGGAGGGGGATGTTTGCCCGGATACCGGGAAAGGGAATAACACTCGAAATGTATATAAGAAATACTCAAGTTAATAAAAAAAAATAATAGTTCAGATGACTGGCCGTTAGCTACGATTGCCAGATGGCCTAAGGAAAAATGATCAGATCCTCATCCTAAGAACCTTTTTATTTAATAATTGATGGCAGGCATGTGTTACTACTAGTGTTCTCCACCTAATTACTTTTCTATTTTGATCAAACACATTAATGAGAAGAGCTCCGATAAATCATGTGCAAAAACAGCAAAGCACTTAATTAACATGTGTTGCCCTGATTAATAGTAATAGAAAAGCATGGCAGCGTTGAGTAGACACATGAGAGCAACTTCAACCAACATGAACAAACACAAGCCTGAAAATGTGAAAGAAGTCTACAACTCCAGATCACACTGTCATTAGCGTCTTCTTTCTTCTTTTTGACTCAAGCTCTGTGCTTCCGGTTTGGGAGAAGAAAATAGTATATGGAGATGAAAACTAATAGATGGTGAAGAAATCAGTTCTACTAAAATCACTATTTATTAAGTACTTATTATCAAGGAGATACTATGCTTTTGAATGACTGCTATATTTATCTCCCCAGCCATGCATGTGACTAGTGATCCCCCAATTGTTCATCATGTAGAACAGCAGTTTTCAACCTGTGAGTCATGATCCCTTTGGATGGGTAGAATGACCTTTTCACAGAGGTCACATATCAGATACCCTGAATATAATATATTTACATTATGAGCCTTAACAATAGCAAAATGTAAGCTATAAAAGCAATAAAAATAATTTTAAGGTTGCGGGTCACCACAACATGAGGAACTATTAGAGTCATATCATTAAGAAGTTTGAGTAGCACTAATATAGAGGAAAACTTAAAAATATATAGCACTTACAAGTTACAGAGCTATTAAATGAGGTAGAAAAACAATTTTACCACATCACTATTTTTTTTGTTTTACTGGAAAATGATTTCCTGCTTTTCCAGCTAATATGAAGTTCTGTATGAAAAGACAGGCATATTGTAAAATGAATCATCTGAGAAACAGCCAGGATAGAGGAAACTTGGCCATATATATATATAATATATATAATATACATATATATACAGATATACATATATAGGTATACAGGTATATATATATATAGATAGATAGATAGATAGATAGATAGATAGATAGATAGATAGATATAGATATACATATAGATATAGATAGATAGAGGAGATAGTAGTTTTTATTGATTAAAACAGAGCACAAACTTAATTTATTTTTATTTTTCTTTTATTGGATATTTTCTTTATTTACATTTTAAATGCTAGCTCCTTTCCTGGTTTTACCTCCAGAAAACCCTTATCCCGTCCCCCTCACCCTGCTTCTATGAGGGTGCTCCTGCACCTGCTACATCCCTCCTTCCGGCCCTGACATTCCGCTACACTGGGGCATCACGCCTTCACAGGACCAAGGGCCTCTCCTCATATTGTTGTCCAACAAGGCCATTCTCTGCTACATATGCAGATAAAACCAGAGGTGCCTCCATGTGTACTCTTTGGTTGGTGGTTTAGTCTTTGGGAGCTCTAGTGTGTCTGGTTGGTGGATATTGTTGTTCTTCCCTATGGGGTTGTAAACCCCTTAAGCTCCTTCAGTCCTTTCTCTAACTCCTCCATTGGGGAACCCATTCTCAGTCCAATGGTTGGCTGCAAGCATTCACTTCTGTATTTGTTAGGCTTTGGCAGAGCCTCTCAGGAGACAGCTATATCAGTCTCTTGTCAGCATGCATTTCTTACCATTCTCAATAGTGTCTATGTTTGGTGACTGTATATGGAATGGATCCCCAGATGGGGCAGTCTCTGGATGTCCTGTCCTTCAGCCTCTGCCCCCACATTGTGTCTTATTTCCTCCTGTGAGTATTTTGTTCCCCCTTCTAAGAAGGTCTGAAGCATCCACAAGTTGGTCTTCCTTCTTCTTAAGCTTCATGTGGCCTGTACATTATATCTTGGGTATTCTGAGCTTCTGGGATAATATCCACTTATCAGTGACTGCATAACATGTGTGTAGTTTTGTGATTGGGTTACTTATCTCAGGATATTTTCTAGTTCCAACCATTTGCCTAAGAGTTTCACGATGTCATTGTTAGTAATAGCTAAATAGTACACCATTGTGTAGATGTACCACATTTTCTGTATCCATTCCTCCATTGAAGGACTTCTGGGTTCTTTCCAGCTTCTGGCTCTTATAAATAAGGCTGCTATGAACATAGTGGAGTATGTGTCCTTATTATATGTTGGAACATCTTTAGGGTATAGCTGGGTCCTCATGTAGTACAAAGTCCAATTTTCTGAGGAACCTCCAGCCTGATGTCTAGAGTGCTCGTGCTAGCTTAAAATCCCACCAGTGATGGAGAAATGCTCCTTTTTGTCCAAATCCTCAGCAGCATCTGCTGTCACCTGAGCTTTTGATCGTAGCCATTCTGACTGGTGCGAGGTGGCAGTTCCTACACATGCTCCACTATTTTGGACACTAAACCCTGACACTATTGCTGACGCAAACAAGTGCTTGCTGACAGGAGCCTGGTATAGCTGTTCCCCTGAGAGGTTCTGCCAGAGACTAACCAATACAGATTTAGATGGTTGCGCCAACCATCAGACTTAGCACAGGACCCCAATGGAGGAGTTAGGGGAAGAACTGAAGGAGCTGAAGGGGTTTCTATCCATATAGGAAGAATAACAATATCAACCAACCAGACACACCAGAGCTCGTAGGACCTAAACTACCAACCAAAGAGTACACATGGAGGGACCCATGGTTCCAGCTACAAATGTAGCAGAAGGTTGCATTATCTGGCATCAATGGGAGGGGACGCCCTTGTTCCTGCAGAGGTTCAATGCCAATGCCCCGGTGTAGGGTGGTAAAGCAGGAGGGGGTAGGTGGGTAGGGGAGTACCCTCACAGAAGCAAGGGAGGGTAGATGGAATAGAGGGTTTGCAGAGGGGAAACAGGGAAGGGTAATAACATTTGAAATATAAATTAATAAAATAACCAATAAAATATCATATAAAATATCCCTAATTTAAAGTAAGAGATGGTCATAAAAATACAAGAAGTCTACAGAACACCAAATAAGATTGGTTCAGAAAAGAGAAAATCCTCCCATCCCATAATAATCAAAACACTAAATGTAGAGAACAAAGAAAATATTAAAAGCTGTAAGGTAAAGGGCCAAGTAACATAAAGACAGAGCAATCAGAGTTGCAGTAGGTTTCTCAACAGAGACACTAAAAGGCAGATGATCTTGTACAGATGTTATCCAGACCATAAGAGAAGAAAAATGCCAGCAAAACTCTCAATCTCCATAGATGGAAAAACCAAGGTATTCCATGACAAAACCCAATTATACAATATCTTTCCATTAAACCAACCCTACAGCGGATAACAGAAGGAAAACCCCAACACAAGGAGGGAAACTATACCCAAGAAAAAGCAATAAATTGTCTCACAACAAACCCAATAGAAGATAATTTTACACACACACACACACACACACACACACACACACACACACACACACACACACAACTACCACCCCCAACAACCAAAATAACAGGAACCAACAATCACTGGTTTTTAATATCAAAGGACTCCATTCCCCAATTCAAAAAAACATTGGCTAACAAACTGGACATGCATGAGGATCAAGCACTTTGCTGCATAAAAGAAACACAGTTCAGTGATACTACCTCAGGGGAAAAGGTTTGCAAGCAATGATTCCAAGAAACAAACTGAAGTAGCCATTCTAATATCTAATAAAATAAACTTTCCACCAAAAGTTATCAAAAGAGATGGAGAAGGATAGTTTCGTACACATCAAAGAAAAAATTCACTCAAATGACATCTCAATTCTGAATAACTATGCCACAAATGCAAGAGCACCCACATTCCTAAATGAAATCTCAAAGCACACATTGAAGCCCACACAATAATAGTGGGAGACTTCACTATTCCACTCTCAGCAATAGACAAATCATTGAAACTGAAACTAAACAGAGACAGTGAAACTAACAGAAGTTATGAACCAAATGGATTTAGCAAATATAAGCAGAACATTTCACAGTAAAACAAAAAAGATTGTACCTAATTCCCAGAACCTTCTCCAAAACTGAACATATATGCAGTCACAAGCCAAGCCTCAACAGATACCAGAAAGTTGATATAACCCCATGAATCCTATCAGATCAGCACAGAGTAAGGCTAGACTTCAATAACAACAAAAAAGAGAGAAAGCCAACTTACTTGTGGAAACTGAACAACTCTATTCAATGATAATTTGATCAGGAAAGAAATAAAGAGAGAAATTAAAGACTTTCTAGACTTCAATGTAAATGAACACACAACATATACAAACTTAGGGAACACAAAAAAGCAGTGGTAAGAGGAAAATTCATAGCACTAAGTGTCCTTGTTAAAAAAAAAAAAGGAGAGATCCTACATTAGCAACTTAACAGCACAACTGAAAGTTCTAGAACAAAAAGAAGCAATCACACACAAGAGGATAGGGAATAATCAAACTCAGGGTAGAAATCAACCAATTAGAGAAAAAGGAAGGGTACAAATAATCAAAAAAAAAAAACAAAGAAAATAAAACACAAGAGCTGGTTCTTTGAAATCATCAAGATAAATAAACCCTTAGCCAAACTAACTAAAGCACACAGAAACAGTATCCAAATTAAGAAAATCAGAAATTAAAAGGAAGACACACAAAAGAATATGAGGAAATTAAAAAAAAGTCATCAGATCTTACTACAAGAGCCTGTCTTCAACAAAACTGAAAATCTAGACAAAATGGATAGTTTTCTAGACAGATAATACATCCCAAATTTAAATCAAGAGCACATAAACTATTCAAACCGTCCCACAATCCCTCAGGAAATAAAAGCAATCATTAAAAGTCTCCAAACCAAAATAAGCCCAGGGACAGATGGTTTTAGTGCAGAATTCTACCAGATCTTCAAAGAAGAGCTACTACTAATACTCCTCAAACTATTCCACCAAATAGAAACAGAAGGAACACTACCTAATTCATTCTATGAAGCCACAGTTACTCTGATACCTAAATACACAAATACCCAAAAAGAACTCCCAACCAATTTCACCTGTGAGTATTGATGTAAAAATACTAAATAAAATTTTTACAAACCAAATCCAAGAACACATCAAAACCATCATGCACTAGGGCTTCATCCTAGGGATGCAGGGGTGGCTTAATATATGAAAATCTATCAACACAATCTACTATACAAACAAACTCAAAAGAAAAAAATCAGGTGACCATCTCATTAGATGCTGAAAATGCCTTTGAAAACTCCATCATGCCTTCATGTTAAAAGTCTTGGAGAGATTAGGAACTGAAGGCCCATACTAAACACAATAAAAGCAATACACAGCAAATCAACAGCCAGTATCAAAATAAAAGGAAAGAAACTTGAAGCAATCCCACTAAACTTGTGGAGTAGATAAAGCTGCCCACTCTTTCCCTATCTATTCAATATAGTACTCAAAGCTCTAGCCAGAGCAATAAGACAGCAAAAGAAGATCAACAGGATACAACATTGAAAGGAAGAAATCAAGGTATACTATTTGCACATGATATGGTAGTATACTTAAGTGACCCCAAAAATTCTACCAGAGAACACCTATAGTTGATAAAGAACTTCAGTAAACTGGCTGGATAAAAATTTAATTCAAACCTCTTGGTATAACTCTGACCACACAAGTGAAAGATCTGTATGACAAGAACTTCAAGTCTGAAGAAAAACAAATCAAAGAAGACCTCAGAAGATGGAAAGATCTCCCATGCTCATGGATTTTCAGAATTAATATAGTAAAAATGGCCATTTTGCTGAAAGCAATCTACAAATTCAATGGATTCCCCATCAAAATTCCAACACAACCCTTCAGAGATATAGAGAGGGCAATTCTCAACTTCACATAAAAAAACAAACAAAAAATATCGCCACATATCAAATACAATTCTCAACAATAAAAGAAATTCTGGGGTTGGGGATTTAGCTCAGTGGTAGAGCGGTTGCCTAGCAAGCGCAAGGCCCTGGGTTCGGTCCCCAGCTCCGAGAAAAGAAAAAAAAAAAGAAAATCTAAAAGAAATTCTGGGGGAATCACCATCTCTGACCTTAAGCTCTACAAGAGAGCAATAGTTATAAAAACCACGTTATTGTTACAGAGACAGACAGGTCAATCAGTGAAATAAAAATGAAGACTCAGAAATAAACTCACATACCTCTAGATACTTGATCTTAGATAAAAAAAAGCCAAAAATATACAATGGGAAAAAAGACATCATATTCAACAAATGGTGCTGACCTACCTGGCAGTCTGCATGTAGAAGAATGGAAATTGATCCATATTTATCTCCTTATACAAATCTCAAGTCCAAGTGGATCAAGGACCACCACATAAAATCAGATACATTGAATCTAATAGAATAGAAAGTGGAAAATTTACTGGAATGCATAGGAACAGGGGAAAATTTTTGAACAGAACATCAATGTCTCAGGCTCTAAGATCAACAATCGACAAATGGGACCTCATCAAAATGAAATGCTTAAGTAAGCTAACGACATTGTCAATAGGACAAAACAGCAACTTACAAATTGGAAAAAGAACTTAATTTAACCTCATCCAATGGAATGATAATATTCAAAATATACAAAGAACTCAAGTAGTTAGACTCCCCGAAACCTGTATAAACCTATTAAAAATGTGATACAGAGTTAAAAAGAGAATTCTCAGTAGAGGACTCTTAATCATCAGGGAAATGCAAATCAAAATGATCCTGAGATTCCACCTTGTACCAATCAGAATGGCTAAGATTAAAAAACTCAAACCACAGTATACACTGGGGAAGATGTGGAAAAGAACACTCCTCCATTTCTGGTGAGATTGCAAACTGGTACAACCACTCTGGAAATCAGTCTGGTGGTTCCTCAGAAAATTAAATATAGCTCTACCTGAAGACCTAGCTATATCCCACCTGAGAATGTTACCAAAAGATGCTTCGCCATACACAAGAACACATGCTCAGGTATGTTCATAGCTGCCTTATTTGTAATAGTTAGAAGATGGAAACAACTTAGATATACTTCAACTAAAGAATGGATATAGAAAATGTGGCTCATTTATACAATGGAATACCATTCAACTATTAAAAATGAGGACAACATGAATTTTGCAGACAAATGGATTGAACTAGAAAATATCCTGAGTGAGGCAGTCCAGACTCAAAAGGGCATGCATGATTTATACTCACTGATAAGTGGATATTAGCCACAAATTTCAAAATATCGACAATATAATTCACGGACCCCGGGAAGCCCCACATGAGGATACCTGAAACCCACTTAGAAGGAGAACTAAATCATGAGAGGCAGAAGGAGGGAGGAACCTGGGTGGGAAAGTGGAGGGGAGCGGGGAAAAGGAGGAGCAGAATCAAGTATGGGGAGAGACAGAAGGAACACCTAGAGTGCCAGGAGAATGAGTTAAAAATACGCAGCAGTGGGGGCCAGGGGGAAGGGGAAACTCTAGAAAGTCTGAGACCTGGGATGTGAGAGGCTACTAGAAGTCAATAGGGATAGCTTTAGCCAAAATGCCAAACATTGGAGAGATGACCCCCAGTTCAGGCAGGGGATTAACCACACATCTTCAAAAATTTGAACCCAGAATTGTTCCTGACTAAAGGAAATACAGGTACGAAAATGGAACAGAGACTGAAGGAAAGGCCATTGAGTGACTGTCCCAACTTAAGATCCATCCCATGTGCAGGCACCAAAGATCCATCCCATGTGCAGGCACCAAACCCTGATATTATTACTGAGGTCATATTGTGCTTGCAGATAAAAGCCTGGCATGGCTTTCCTCTGACAGGCTCTATCTGCAAGTGACTGAGACAAATGCAGATACTTACAGCCCATCATTGGATTGAGGTCAGGGACCAATATGGAAGAGTTACAGGAAGGACTGAAGGAGCCGAAGGGGATTGCCACCTCACAGGAATAGCAGCAGTGTCAACTAACCTGGATCCCCTCAAAGCTCCCAGAGATTAAGCAAAGAACCATGGGCCTGATCGCCGCCCTGGGCACACGTGTAGCAGAGGACTGCCTTGTATAGTCCCAGTGGGAGAGTATCTGCTTAATCCTGTGGAAACTTGATTCGCCAGGGAAAAGGGATGTTGATGACTGGTGGTGGTGAGGTGGAGGTTGGGTGGGAAGGTGGGGGGAGCACCCTCTCAGAGTCAAGTGGGAGGAGGGAGTGAAGAACATCCCAGGAAGAAAGGACCAGGAAATGGGGCAACTTTTGGAATGTAAATACATAAAATAATAAAAATAATAGTCTAGAACCATCACATTATAGTTCTATTGGGTCTGATCTTATCATTGGACAATCCAGTTTTCCAATATAACAGGCTTTCATGTCATTTCAGTCTCATATGAAGGGTCAACCAAAAACTAATACAAATAATAACAATTTTTGTACCCTAATTACAAATAGACATACATAAACATAAACAAGAACTGAAAAATAATTTAAGGGGAAAATATCCTAATTGTACAATGTTCCATTATTGTGATTAAAAAACCCTGAGAAAACCAGCTTCTAAAAAGGAAGAGTTTAATTTGACTCACATTTTCAAAGGTTTCAGTGGATGGGCACTTAGATTTTTCACCTCTGGGTCTGAGGTAAAGCATCATATTGCAGCTCGGAAGAGCTGCTCACTTGGTGGCACTTGAGAAGCAGGGAGATAGAAGGGGCTAGAGCCCAAACATTCTCTTTAAGATCACAAATGCAATGTTCTAATTCCCCCCAAATTTCTCTTGCATAGTAAAGGTACTAGAATCTTCAGAAAGAAGGGCAGGCTCAGCATGGTGACTTTGGGTAACATTAAAGGCAAGCCATAACATAGGTATTTTCTACTCTAAGTTTTCCAAATGCTGACACTGACTCTGTTACATTGTATGACTCAGTCATATATCATAATCTGGCTTCTGCAAAAGTTAGTTCCAAGAAGTATACTCCTACCATATTTATCTAACATTTTTGTTTATTCACTCATCTATACTTGGTGAATAGATATTTCCTTACCATTACCCTTAATATACTACCTCTTACTAGCCATTCTGTGGTACTAATGTTTCTCAGAGGTAACACTTCCTATATGAGAAAATTACATGTGAAAGAGAAGATAAAACTATGTATTTTTCTAGTTTTAACTGTCATTTTTGTTTGTTTGTGGCATGCTCATGTGTGTGGTGGTGGTGGTGGTGGTGCCGATGCTGCTGCTGCTGCTTGAGGTGGTGGTGGTGGTGGTCGTGGTGGTGGTGGTGGTGGTGGTGTGTGTGTGTGTGTGTGTGTGTGTGTGTGTGTGTGTGTGTGTGTGTGTGTAAATTTAAATTCCAGAGGTCAACAGTTAGCCTCTTCTTTAATTTCTATCTATCTTATTATACGAAAGTGTCTTTTAGCGAACCCAGAGGTCACCAGTTTGGCTACACATGTTCCCTTCTCCTCCTCCCTAGACCTAGAATTTTATGAACATGCTGCAGTACTTAGATTTTATGTGGGGACTGGTGATCCAAACTTGGTGCCACAGGCCCACAAGGCAAGCATATTATTGAATATGAATGTCCTCTCAGCTGAAAGCTTGTCTTAAAGGACAACCTTCTGAGCTTCTCCACCACTAGTTCCTGATTCAGTAAGAAATCACAAGAAGCTCTGTTTCTCTGAGGGCTGCAGTGTAAAGACTACTTTTGTATATTCCAATCTCTTTAAATTGGTTCAAATAATGTAAAAAAAAAACAACAACAAAAAACAAAACTAAAAACAGCAAAAAAGTACTCAACAAACCTCTCAAGTCTCACTTTTAATGTTGATCTTTCTAACCATACTGGCTTCATTTCATACTTTGCTTTTATTACTTTCTGACTTCATTTCTGGCCTTCTACTAGCTCAGAATTCCACTTATTTAGTGTAATGAACATATTGGATTCAGTCGGTGTTTGCCTAGATCCTGCCAACTGCACTTCAACCATTGTCTTGCTTGCATGTTTCCTGACTGTGATGCTAAAGCTGTTCTTTTGGGTCCTCTTTTTTTTGTCCAGAATGCAATAAGATGGCTTATATCCTAGTTTAAGGATGCTGTTTGTTCTATAAAGCTAACAGTGTTGTCCTCTCAGTGGTAGCGGATCCATCTCTCATGTTATTCTGACAACATTAATCATTTGTTCTGGGAAGGCCTCAGCCTGTCTTACTAGCCGGGGGAAAGAAAAATGTGTATTATTGTGGTGTATGCTATTTGGAAAGTGACTAAAATAAGCATAGGGTGAAAGATTCTCAGAAATTTTATATATGTGGCGGGAATTACATGATGCAGTAAGTTATTGTATTTTTCTCTCCTCCCAAGGCATAAATGTAACTTTTGGTCTATTCATTCTATCCACTTTGTTCTAGCTATGAAAAAGGGGCAGGGGGAAAGTTACAGAGTTAAATGTAAACTTCCTCCAAATTCTATGCTATCCAAATGACCAATGGAACATATTAAATCGTTTAATTAAAAATGACAGGAAGTTTATTTCTATATTGAGTGCCCTGAGTTAACACCCTACTGTAGACAGCCATATTCTCCTGGTAATGATAAATGGCCTCTTTGACACTTTCAAGAAAAATATAATTTCTAAATTGGATGCCATCAAATAAGCTCTCTCTCATGCTCATAGCTGGGAGATTCCTAAGTCAGAATGATGCTCTGGAGATCATTAAAGCTGTTACTAAAATCTCCCACTAACATTTCTAAGTCAAAATGAACCCACTTATACCTATAATTTTCTTATTTAGTGAGTAAACCAGGATCCCTGAATTCTCATCTAGACCACTGAGCACTTCAACTCCTTTACTGAGAAAAAATTGGATTTAGTGTCCAGGTCCATCTGGAATCACCTCCACTTAAATACAGACTATTTTTATCTATGTGTGAATAGTTTATTTTCAAATTCCCATTCACACTTTGGCAAGAAACTCTAATTAAACTCAGCAGCTATACACAAAATGAAGCCATGAAAATAGGAGGGGGACTTGTTGAGAAGAGAAGAGTCTCAGTGGGAGAGGGAAAGAATGACAGAGGAGAGAAACAGTATGTGCATGTGGGAGGATGACAGAATTCATTGTATCAGTGTAGGAAACACTGAATTGAAAATTTTGATAATCAAAATATATATCTAACTTTTCCATAGCGTCATCTAGAATTAAAAGTTCTTTATTGATAGAACAAAATATATACTTGACAGATATTCCTTCAAGGGTTTTGCTTTTTTGCTTGTAGATTTAATCAAAATCATTGTTAGTACTGGTTAAAATCAGAGGATACACTCTAGACTATCCATGATATAGTCTAATCTATATAATCTAATCTAATGATATAAAGCCTTATTTGTAGCCCTAATTAAGCTTTATATCTCCTGACTTCAATGCATTCAAAAAACATTGTCGTGGCTACAACAGAGTCCTTCCCTGTGGCATCATTCCATTCTCATTTGTGACCCACACCAGGGGAAATACAGGGCTTTACATGAAAATTTGGAATTAGGACTGATATTAAAGTTTCCACTATAACTACTAACTTTAAAAGGAGGTAAAACATCTATAATTGATATATGATCCTGTTTTCAATATTCATTCAGCATCAGAGTAGTAGAGAGGAAAAAGTTGAGAGAGGAGGGAATGATAAAGTCAGAGGAATTCAGACAATGCCCTAAGCTCTCTTAACCCATTTCCTTGATTTCTTAGTAGGAAACAATAGCTTTTCCCCTGTAATAGTTTGGATCCACCAAAATTTATTTCCATTCTATAAAGGTATGGAAAAGTGTTCAAGGTAGTGTGAATGACGACTCCAAATCAATGTCTAATTCTATGCCTCAGAATCCTACAAAAAGTAACTGAGTTTTTCATAGACACATGTAAAAGTACTCCATCTGTATTATTAATGAATTAAAGTACAATATTTGTGTGTGTGTGTGTGTGTGTGTGTGTGTGTAGACATGTTTAGTACATTTTATTATCCAAATGAGTACCTTTTATCACCTGACAAATGTATATTTTTAGAGAAGTCAATTCCTAGTATTAGTATGTGGTAGGTTTATAATTGATAACGTTTCTTCTCTCAAGAAAACTTGTGTAGCAATGGGGGATGGGGAAGTGGGGATAGCCACCAGAAAGTCCCAGATGACAGAAAAGCAAGAGGCTTTTTGGACCCAATGTGATGACATTAGCTGAAATACCCAACAAAGGGGAGCGAGAACCTGTTGAGACCATATCAAGAGGTTAAGCAAGGCCCAGGTTGAGGGATGGGGCTACCCACCCATCTCCAAAATTTTAATCCAGAATTGCTCCTGTCTAAAGGAAATACAGGGACAAAGAGTGGAGCAGAGATTGAAGGAAAGGTCATCCAGAGAATTGCCCCACTAGGGATCCATCTCATGTGCAGCCACCAAACTTAGACACTTGCTGATACCAAGAAGTGCTGGTTAACAGGGGTCTAGTATAACTCTCTCCAGAGAAGCTCTGTCAGACCTATACTGATACAGATCTGGATGCTTGCAGCCAACCATCAGATTGAGCATTGGGACCCCAATGGAGGAGTTAGGGGAAGGAGTGAAGGAACTGAAGGGGTTTACAACCCTATAGGAACAATATCAACCAATCAGACATCTTCCCACCCCACCCCCACCCCCTGGGTCCCAGGGACTAAATCGGCAACCAAATACACATGGAAGGACCCAAGGCTCCTGTCGTGTATGTAACAGAGGATGGCATTATCTGGCATCAATGGGAGAGGAAGACCTTGGTCCTGTGAAGGCTTGATGCCCCAGCACAGAGAAATGCTAGGGCAGTGGTGGTGAGAGTGGGTGGGTGGCGAGCAACCTTGTGGAGGCAGGGCTAGAATGGGGGAGGGTTGAAGGGGAAACCAAGAAGGGGGATAACATTTGAAATATAAATAAACAAAATAATCAATAAAAGGTTAAAGAAAAAAGAAAACTGACTCCATCCTAGCATTGATCAAGAGTCGAACAATACTAACACCCACCCATATGCACTGTAATGTTAACTGGTTTGATATTATGCAAGTGTTAAGCAGGCAACCACAACAACTTACTGCAGTGAGTACAGTAGTCCAGTCAAGTCCAGAAGTCACTGTGTCACAATGCCCTCTGTCTCTTACAGCTTTTATGAACCCCTACTCTGAGGAGTTGTCTGAGTCTTGGGAACAGGGTTGTTATATGGATGTCCTATTTGTAGCTGAATGGCTGAGCAGTCCATAGACACTTATTCTCTGCACTTTGTTGAGTTATGGGTTTGCATTAACTGTTTTTCTACACAAAAAATCTTCTCTGATAGAGGTAGAAAGTTGCACTAGTCTACATGTATAGGGCTGTATATTTAGAAGGTGGTTTGATACTGTGTTCATTATAGGACTAAGAGCAGTAGGTTCTTTCCTAGTTTGCTCCAATATTTTTGCAAGAAAGTGGAAAACAGATTGTTTGAAATTCAATTTAGTATTATTAACTCAGGAACAATGGCCATGTCTTTTGTCTCATGGATGACAGAATAGATTTCAGGAAAGGAATGGGAAAAAATGGAGAAGTAGGTTGAGAGGAAGAGGAAGAGCAAAATACCAGGAGGTAAGAGAAACATGACTCAAGAGGAAACTATAATGCTAAATGTGGTTCTGAACAATGAAAGAATATTCACTCTTTCATTTATCTTATAGAAATGTTTTATACACTTAAAAGCAATTCTGCTGGAAGCTGAATAGTAAAGACACAGCTTGCTCTCAGTTTTCACACCATCACTCCAGGATCAGAATTTAAACTGTATTTAACTGACTCAGATTTAATATTGCAGCCCTGGGATTTTTTTTTTATTATTGTTTGTTTGCTTAAGATCTAGTTTTTAACGGGTCTCCTGCCTTTATTTCTGGTCTTTGTTATCAGGTTCCACTTTTCACCTAGTGGCCTAATTAGTTCCAGGGTGGTCTCTCTCCGCTTTCACTAAGCCCTTGGTATTTATTGTATTCTCCAGCCAGGGATAAGTCTGTCAAGCCTGGACCTGATGGGTTAGCTCACTGAGGTCAATGGGAACTCAAGAGATGAGGATGAACATTTGTCATTGGGAGTTGACACTGCAGGCATACTGACAATTTGAAGTGAAGAGCCTTGAGTTCCTTCACAGTTTAACAACAGATATTTATTTACTAGCAGGGAAGTGAGGCGTATGCGGCAAAAATGAATGGAAGTTAGAAAACCACCCAATCTTCATTACTAAAATTAGAACGTTATTGCTTCCCTTCACTGGATATTCTAATAAGCCAAATTATGTTGGAAATAAGAGATTTTCCTTTAGTGTACAACTTCAAATGAGTTCCACGAGATACATAAAAATTCTGTTATCACTTCAGAGCCTGAAGAGCGATTATGCTGGATCAGCGTATCAACAACACATAAGTGCACACACAGAGAAATCCTTGGTGTCGAACTTCTCTTAGAATTCTGTGACATTCAGTCATACCTATGTGTTAACATAGTCTAACATCTCAGACCGCACTGTAAGTATGGCTTTGGAAAATTGAAAGGAAAAAAGCCACAATGCCATGCTTTTATTTTATAGAATTGAATACAATTAAAATGAACATGAGTACAAACAAAAAACCAATTAGGCATAACCATTAGGCTTAACTATATGTCGCAGATTTTTGTGAATGTGATACATGTAATACAATATCCCACTGTTGACAGAGGGAAACCTTTCTCTGACAGTATATGGAACTTCAGACTATGTTTTAAAAAGTTTATTTATTGTTATTCTTTATTCTCTTTCTATAGTACGGATTTCGTCCCCCTCCATGACTGCCCCCAGACTGCTCCCCATCCCATAACTCCTCCCCCACTCATTTCCAAGGGGATTTCCGCTCCACCCCACCCCCAACAGACCTCCCCATTCCCTGATACCTCCAGTCTCTTGAGGGTTATGTGCATCTTCTCTGACTGAGGCCAGACCAGGCAGTCCTCTGCTGTATTCTCATCTCAGCTGTTGTACTGCAGAATTTTAATATGTCTTCCTTGATGTTTTTTCATAGATCACATGGAATGTGGATGTTTAGGAAGCATATTACATATGAATTTAGGTAAGAATGCCCAATGAATTATTTCCTGAAAATCATTTTTCCTGGCAAAGTAGGCTATGGGTAGAAGTGGATATACTCATAGTGTACATAATGAACTGAGTGAGTCATTCCATTTATATAGGAATAAAATTGTGCTATTAGTTTAATCTCATGGAAATCCTGATCTGTTCAAATTAATGTTCTGAAAATTAAAATTCTTGAGATGAGAAAACAAGTAGGACAAATATCATCTAAGCAAAAATTCCTTCAACTCAGTTTAAGGCAATTATCATTATAGGGCTGTTGTGAAAAATAATGTTTTTATAGGATTTTAGAATAATGATCAAGAAATCTGTAAATACTCATTGGTAATATATCACAGCAAACCTAGGTGTTGTGTGACTGTCTATGACTGTGAAATTGCATTGATATGAATGTAATAAAATATAGGGCACCTTGGCAAAGCATCCTTAAAAATTGAAAGTCTTGACGTTGAACATATCGCTGAAATATTTTTGGTCATCATCATCATTGTAGTCATTGCTGTCATCGTCGTCGTCGTCATTATCATCATCATCATCACCACCACCACCATCATCGTCATCATATTCCAGATGTAAATATGAGCACTTCATTGTCTAGAGAATATTTATTCCTCATATAAATCCCACGAGGTAGATATTAGTTTCCCCCCTTAAAGCAGAACAAATTCTTAGAGCAGCAAATTCTCTAAAACACAAATAATACCATCTTTGGTCTCCTTCTTAATAGACCACATTTTAAAACACAAGGGCAAAGTTTTTTTCTAAATTACTGCTTGAAAGCACTATTAGAAACTGGTTTAAAAATCCATTACCTGAGCAATCATGAAGGCTCCCAGTTTTCAGATTGGTAGTACACAGGCATTCTAAACTCTTTTGTTTTGGACCCTTTGTTACTGTAGTGAATGGTAGCACCCATTTTCCTAACTGGAAAACACAGAAGTAGAAAACCTAGAGACCAAAATTAGGTGTTGATTTGGGAGAAGAACAAATTGACTGTACCCCTCAATAATTCCTGGACTAGTTTGGTCATTTAATCTCACCAGTTCTCCATTTCTTTACTTGACGCTGATAAGAAAAAAATATACTAATTTAATACCTCTCTTGGGCATATACCCAAAAGATGCCCCAACATATAAAAAAGACACCTGCTCCACTATGTTCATAGCAGCCATATTTATAATAGCCAGAAGCTGGAAAGAACCCAGATGCCCTTCAACAGAGGAATGGATACAGAAAATGTACATCTACACAATGGAATATTACTCAGCTATCAAAAACAATGACTTTATGAAATTCATAGTCAAATGGATGGAACTGGAAAATATCATCTGGGGTGAGGTAACCCAATCACAGAGAAACACACATGGTATGCACCCATTGATAAGTGGCTATTAGCCCAAATACTTGAATTACCCTAGATGCCTAGAACACATGAAACTCAAGACGGATGATCAAAATGTGAATGCTTCACTCCTTCTTTAAAAGGGGAACAAGAATACCCTTGGCAGGGAATAGAGAGGCAACGATTAAAACAGACACAGAAGGAACACCCATTCAGAGCCTGCCCTACATGTGGCCCATACATATACAGCCACCAAACTAGATAAGATGGATGAAGCAAAGAAGTACAGGCCGACAGGAGCCAGATGTAGCTCTCTCCTGAGAGACACAGCAAGAATACAACAAATGCGAATGCCAGCAACAAACCACTGAACTGAGAATAGGACCCCCATTGAAGGAATCAGAGAAAGAACTGGAAGAGCTTGAAGGGGCTCGAGACCCCATATGAACAACAATGCCAAGCAACCAGAGCTTCCACTACCTAAAGACTATACATGGACTGACCCTGGACTCTGACCTCATAGGTAGCAATGAATATCCTAGTAAGAGCACCAGTGGAAGGGGAAGCCCTGGGTCCTGCTAAGACTGAACCCCCAGTGAACTAGATTGTTGGGGGGAGGGCGGCAATGGGGGGAGGATGGGGAGGGGAACACCCATAAAGAATGGGAGGGGGAGGGATTAGGGGGATGTTTGTCCGGAAACCGCGAAAGGGAATAACACTAGAAATGTAAATGAGAAACACTCAAGTTAATTAAAAAAAATAGTACGTTGTTGCATGCAGCATCCCTGATATTTATTACAAACCTATTATTTATTTTTTTTAACTTGAGTATTCAGTCTTAGCAGGACCAAGGGCTTCCCCTTACACTGATGATCTTACTAGGATATTCAATGCTATCTATGAGGTCAGAATCCAGGGTCAGTCCATGTATAGTCTTTAGGTAGTGGCTTAGTCCCTGAAAGCTCTGGTTGCTTGACATTGTTGTACTTTTGGGGTCTCGAGCCCCTTCAAGCTCTTCCAGTTCTTTCTCTGATTCCTTCAACGGGGGTCCTATTCTCAGTTCAGTGGTTTGCTGCTGGCATTCGCCTCTGTATTTGCTGTATTCTGGCTGTGTCTCTCAGGAGCGATCTACATCCGGCTCCTGTCGGCCTGTACTTCTTTGCTTCATCCATCTTGTCTAATTGGGTGGCTGTATATGTATGGGCCACATGTGGGGCAGGCTCTGAATGGGTGTTCCTTCTGTGTCTGTTTTAATCGCTGCCTCTCTCTTCCCTGCCAAGGGTATTCTTGTTCCAGTTTTAAAGAAGGAGTGAAGCATTCACATTTTGATCATCCGTCTTGAGTTTCATTTGTTCTAGGCATCTAGGGTAATTCAAGCATTTGGGCTAATAGCCACTTATCAATGAGTGCATACCATGTGTGTTTCTCTGTGATTGGGTTACCTCACCCAGGATGATATTTTCCAGTTCCAACCATTTGCCTACAAATTTCATAAAGTCATTATTTTTGATAGCTGAGTACTATTCCATTGTGTAGATGTACCACATTTTCTGTATCCATTCCTCTGTTGAAGGGCATCTGGGTTCTTTCCAGCTTCTGGCTATTATAAATAAGGCTGCTATGAACATAGTGGCGCACGTGTCTTTTTTATATGTTGGGGCATCTTTTGGGTATATGCCCAAGAGAGGTATAGCTAGATCCTCAGGCAGTTCAATGTCCAATTTTCTGAGGAACCTCCAGACTGATTTTCAGAATGGTTGTACCAGTCTGCAATCCCACCAACAATGGAGGAGTGTTCCTCTTTCTCCGCATCCTTGCCAGCATCTGCTGTCACCTGAGTTTTTGATCTTAGCCATTCTCACTGGTGTGAGGTGAAATCTCAGGGTTGTTTTGATTTGCATTTCCCTTATGACTAAAGATGTTGAACATTTCATTAGGTGTTTCTCAGCCATTCGGCATTCCTCAGCTGTGAATTCTTTGTTTAGCTCTGAACCCATTTTTAATAGGGCAACAACGTACTATTATAGGATAAATGCTAACTCTTCCTAGTGGACTACAATATTTATTTCTTACAATTAAATTGTTCCCCAGAAATTATAATTGGCCCTTTGCCATGCCCAACACCTTTAGCTTCTAAATCTCTCTCCCTATGATAATAAAATATTTAATAGCAGATGTCTGGCAAATTTTCTGTTTTTATGAGTGAGAATCCAACAATGTTTTAGTGCATAAAAATGTGTGGGTAACAAGACAGACTTTTACTTCAGGCCTTAGACAATTTTGTAATATTCTCACCAATTTTAAAAGTGAACTCATAGTCATATAAAGTAACTACTATACTCCATTTATGATGTAAATAGGAAAGGGGCTAAATATTCCATAAAAGTACCCTCCATATGATATGCCTTCTACTGAGGAAAGATTTCAGGTCAGAATAGGCATTTGTTTCCTGGTGGTCAGTACCCTGTATTTTTTTAACCTTAAAAACAAACAAACCAACAACAACAACAACAACAACAACAACAACAACAACACCAAAGTCAATAATAGTAGATACTTCTGGCAAATATATATTAACAATATTTCAACTGAGTGGGTAGTAGAATTTAGAGATAGTTTTCTGTGAGTCTTTAGAAAACCAACTAATAGGAAATAGAGAGAGTTGTTGGGAAAGACTTTGATAAAACATCCATTATAAATCCAGAAAGGGCAAAAGCGCTGCTTGTGTAGCAACTACAAAGATTAATCTGATGTTGATAGTGTTAACCTGAACATTAAATACTTGGTACTGGCTTTGCAAGCTGAGACACGCAGAGTGCCACTTTATCATGTTAGTGATGGGGTCTGTCATCTCTTAAAGGCTCCTAGTCGATAAGGTCAAGTCAAGCCATCCATCTTAAGGACTGACGCAATTAAACAACTTTCAGAAAGCTTTTCACTGATGAGTTACAATACAGAATAATGATTATTTGGGTAAATAACTAATGTTTCATCAAAGGAGCTCAAATATTCTGTTTCTACACAGATTTAGGTCTCTACAACAAATATCCAGCCTTGGTCTCATGCAGAAGCAGCACTCAATTTTAAAAATCCTGTCTTCTTGGAAGCCATGCTCTTATTGCAACATTGTTTCTTTTAATTATTTTAGAAGGTAAGAGTCTCTATTGTTGTATATTCCCTTCCTAACAGTCAAGATTATAAGTATAACCTTCTGAAACAGTTTCTTCCATCTCCAATTCATTGTTTTGGCAGAGTAACCCAGAAGTTATCACATGAAAGTGAAGTCGTATTTAATTTGAGTGCCTATAGAATATTAAATTCTCAACTGGATGGGATTTTATATTCATACCTCAAAATGGAAGGAAAGGGACTATTTAGTAAACATAGACATACTATGTCAAAAAATTTACTATGCAATCTGTGTAATAAGTGAGTAATAACATATGCAATCTGTTCTAGCAATTTCTTTTTTTTTATTTTTTTTTTATTAACTTGAGTATTTCTTATATACATTTCGAGTGTTATTCCCTTTCCCGGTATCCGGGCAAACATCCCCCTCCCCCCTCCCCTTCCTTATGGGTGTTCCCCTCCCAACCCTCCCCCCATTGCCGCCCTCCCCCCACCAGTCTAGTTCACTGGGGGTTCAGTCTTAGCAGGACCCAGGGCTTCCCCTTCCACTGGTGCTCTTACTAGGATATTCATTGCTACCTATGAGGTCAGAGTCCAGGGTCAGTCCATGTATAGTCCTTAGGTAGTGGCTTAGTCCCTGGAAGCTCTGGTTGCTTGGCATTGTTGTACATATGGGGTCTCGAGCCCCTTCAAGCTCTTCCAGTTCTTTCTCTGATTCCTTCAACGGGGGTCCTATTCTCAGTTCAGTGGTTTGCTGCTGGCATTCGCCTCTGTATTTGCTGTATTCTGGCTGTGTCTCTCAGGAGCGATCTACATCCGGCTCCTGTCAGACTGCACTTCTTTGCTTCATCCATCTTGTCTAATTGGGTGGCTATATATGTATGGGCCACATGTGGGACAGGCTCTGAATGGGTGTTCCTTCAGTCTCTGTTTTAATCTTTGCCTCTCTCTTCCCTTCCAAGGGTATTCTTGTTCCCCTTTTAAAGAAGGAGTGAAGCATTCACATTTTGATCATCCGTCTTGAGTTTCATTTGTTCTAAGCATCTAGGGTAATTCAAGCATTTGGGCTAATAGCCACTTATCAATGAGTGCATACCATGTATGTCTTTCTGTGATTGGGTTAGCTCACTCAGGATGATGTTTTCCAGTTCCAACCATTTGCCTACGAATTTCATAAAGTCGTTGTTTTTGATAGCTGAGTAATATTCCATTGTGTAGATGTACCACATTTTCTGTATCCATTCCTCTGTTGAAGGGCATCTGGGTTCTTTCCAGCTTCTGGCTATTATGAATAAGGCTGCGATGAACATAGTGGAGCACGTGTCTTTTTTATATGTTGGGGCAACTTTTGGGTATATGCCCAAGAGAGGTATAGCTGGATCCTCAGGCAGTTCAATGTCCAATTTTCTGAGGAACCTCCAGACTGATTTCCAGAATGGTTGTACCAGTTTGCAATCCCACCAACAATGGAGGAGTGTTCCTCTTTCTCCACATCCTCGCCAGCATCTATTGTCCCCTGAGTTTTTGATCTTAGCCATTCTCACTGGTGTGAGGTGAAATCTCAGGGTTGTTTTGATTTGCATTTCCCTTATGACTAAAGATGTTGAACATTTCTTTAGGTGTTTCTCAGCCATTCGGCATTCCTCAGCTGTGAATTCTTTGTTTAGCTCTGAACCCCATTTTTTAATAGGGTTATTTGTTTCCCTGCGGTCTAACTTCTTGAGTTCTTTGTATATTTTGGATATAAGGCCTCTATCTGTTGTAGGATTGGTAAAGATCTTTTCCCAATCTGTTGGTTGCCGTTTTGTCCTAACCACAATGTCCTTTGCCTTACAGAAGCTTTGCAGTTTTATGAGATCCCATTTGTCGATTCTTGATCTTAGAGCATAAGCCATTGGTGTTTTGTTCAGGAAATTTTTTCCAGTGCCCATGTGTTCCAGATGCTTCCCTACTTTTTCTTCTATTAGTTTGAGTGTGTCTGGTTTGATGTGGAGGTCCTTGATCCACTTCGACTTAAGCTTTGTACAGGGTGATAAGCATGGATCGATCTGCATTCTTCTACATGTTGACCTCCAGTTGAACCAGCACCATTTGCTGAAAATGCTATCTTTTTTCCATTTGATGGTTTTGGCTCCTTTGTCAAAAATCAAGTGACCATAGGTTTGTGGGTTCATTTCTGGGTCTTCAATTCTATTCCATTGGTCTATCTGTCTGTCTCTGTACCAATACCATGCAGTTTTTATCACTATTGCTCTGTAATACTGCTTGAGTTCAGGGATAGTGATTCCCCCTGAAGTCCTTTTATTGTTGAGGATAGCTTTAGCTATCCTGGGTTTTTTGTTATTCCAGATGAATTTGCAAATTGTTCTGTCTAACTCTTTGAAGAATTGGATTGGTATTTTGATGGGGATTGCATTGAATCTGTAGATTGCTTTTGGTAAAATGGCCATTTTTAGTATATTAATCCTGCCAATCCATGAGCATGGGAGATCTTTCCATCTTCTGAGGTCTTCTTCAATTTCCTTCTTCAGTGTCTTGAAGTTCTTATTGTACAGATCTTTTACTTGCTTTGTTAAAGTCACACCGAGGTACTTTATATTATTTGGGTCTATTATGAAGGGTGTCTTTTCCCTTATTTCTTTCTCGGCTTGTTTCTCTTTTGTATAGAGGAAGGCAACTGATTTATTTGAGTTAATTTTATACCCAGCCACTTTTCTAGCAATTTCTTAACCAGTAATTCTCATTCTTTTCTGTGACTCTTGCATATACTTAATATGTGCAGTGCGGTATTTTGGTGGACTTACATGTAGTGAAATGGTTACCATAGTGAAGAAAACCCTAGGATATGTATCATTTCGCACTGTGGTCTTGGTTTGTGAGAAAACCAAAGATCAACTCTTTGTTTACATTTATAGCATCTATAGGAAGCAACAAATTGATTATGACTCCGATGTCCCACTTTATATCCTAGCTTTATTTACCTTACAAATTGTCCTTTGATATACACCTACATCTCCTCATTCTTCCTTTTCACTTTTATTCTTTATGTCTTTATATTTTACTTTAAGTGAGATTATATAGTCTCCCCTTCTGCACCCGACTCATGTCACCAGGTATAACGTCCTCTAGATTAAATTTTATGTGTCTTAATTTTGTGAGACAGACTCATACTCAATATGCAATCGTAGTTGGCCTTAAACTTGAAATCTTTCGGCCTCAGCTACCTAAGTGGTCCAGCACAAGTCCAAGGTCAAATTTTAAAAGTTTTCATTTTTTTATGTGCCACTCTAGGAATCAAACTCAGAGATGTTCCTGTTTTAGACATCCTCTCTACCACTGAAGTCCTCTTCTGTTCATACTCTTCTTCTGTATTGCACAATGGATTCATCAGCACATATCCTTCTTTTGATAACATACTTGAAATCTCACATTGCCCAACCACCTCTATATTTGTCACTGTGGTTTCCTTCCATCATCTCCTCTCTGGATTTTTGGTGCTGGCTTCAAAACTAGTGTTTTTATCTTTGTTCTTGCATCATAAAGGCTTCTGGTCAATGAGGCTTCAGAATTATACTTTAAAGGTGCAGGTCAGGCCATGTTACTCCTCTCTTGAAAATCTTTCGGCTTCTTCCATATCATTTCATGGTTGTCTTCCTGCACTCCTGCTTTCTTTTTGGATCATTGATTAAGAGCAGAATATTATATTGTTAGCATTATGTCAAAACAGCATACATTAGTTGCTCTTTTGTGTGTGACTATTTCCTTTTAACGGTAGAATGATGAAGATACTGTTATTATATCATGATTAGACAGACTGATAGAATTGAAAGGAGGTACTTGAACTGTACTCACATGTACACGATAGGAAGGATACATTAAAATATGAAACATAGACAAATGGTAAATGAAAAGAGATAGCCTGAAATAGTTCTCATGTGTAGACAGGTTGGCACAGGGATCAGTGGGTAAATAACACTTCTGCTCAATACTGCATGAATAGTAAAATAATTTGATATTACTGCATACAAATATTCTTACCAGAGAAAACAGACAATAGAATTTTACTTATGTAATATCAAAAACATGTGAAGAAATAAAATTTTTGTACATAACTTTTCATGAAGGTATACAAAGTCATGCAAAGTAGTAAGCAGAAAATCAAGGATATCCTTAATTTTGTGGTGGGGTAGGATACAAAGCGATGTATATGGGCACTGAGAGATTTCAGATATTTGTGTTATAGTCTCTTACTCTGGTTTGTATAATACATGGATAAACTTACTGCTCTTTGTATTGTGTAAGCTACATCCTTTTTATACCAATACTATATTAAATAATAATATGATGCTCACGAATGGGAAAATTTTCTTAAAACTGTTGTCTTAGGGTTTTATTGCTGTGAAGAGACACCATAGCCAAGACAACCCTTATAAAGGAAAATATTAAATTAAGGCTCGCTGACAGTTTCAGGTGTTTATTTAGTCCATTATCATCATGGCAGGGAACAAGGCAGTAAGCAGGCACACATTGTGCTAGAGGACCTACATCTTGAGTTTTACATCTTGACCTCAAGACAGCCAGGAGGAGACTGTTTCACTCTGGACACAGTTTGAGCACCAGCAGACCTCAAACTTGCTGCCTGTATAGTGACACACTTTCTTCAACAATCCCACACCTACTCCAATAAAAGCACACCTTCTAATAATACCACTCACTATGGCCAAACATTGAAATACATCAACCTATGGGGCCCAAATCTCTTCAAACCACCACAACTGTGATGTTCCTTATAGTAATCAAGACACAAATCAATATGCTTTATTTAATTTTAATTTAAATTATATAAAATCAAATTTCTAAGTCGTATTGTCAGAGTTGAAATATTCAAGAAACCTGTGACTCTTATTGTTAACAAATAAGATACTACAGATTATTTGAATTGACAGTTCTACAACTTTCTTATCTCCTTAGATTACATACTGTTTTAATCCACTTTTTACAAATGCAAGAAATTGACTGTCTTTCTGTACAAAATATCTCTACGGTTCTGCCAATATCATCGGTAGGAGTTGAAGCAAAGTTTTACTTCCTAGGGATTTTGTTGATTCTCTTTGATAGAGGAAATGGCATTAACAAATTTGTCAGAGTTTATATGTCAGTTCATTTAACTCGTCAAGTACCAGCATGAGACTGCTTATTTTTTCAGCTTCTGGAATTCAAAGATGACCAGTTTCCAGGCATACAAGTTCAGTTTGTACCAACAAGATTTTGAATAGCATTTCATCTCCTAAAAATATGCTTTGTGAAAAAATTTAAAGCTACATTTTCTCCAAGATAGAATGAGTAAGTGGCCATCTAGAGAGAGAGAGAGAGAGAGAGAGAGAGAGAGAGAGAGAGAGAGAGACTGCAGAGAAAGAAAAGGGTTTTCTTCTCATCTACTTTCTAGATTTTTTCCCTCCAAGTACACATTGCCAAATCTGAGCAGTTCATATCCTTGGGCTTTGAGTGTCTGAGTGTCTGACTGACTATGTGCTCAAGAGTCAAACACATGGGTTTCTGTTTCTGTTTCTAATGCCTTTGTGGAGCAGAATCTGACATTAGGCTGTGGATTTCTTTCTTTGTTTTCTACTACATGTACACTTGAACACTATAAAGCCTGGCTTCATACTTCTAATATGACTGACATAAGGGTAGTGAAAATTTGAAAGTGGGGTTTGGATTTGAAGAAAGAATCAGCTGTCTTTCCTTTCTTGTGAGTCTAAGCCATGGATTTCTGATAGGTTGCATAAAAATCTTTCTTTGGTATTTTAAATACAGAATGGCAACCTCTTCCTTATTACTAATGTGGGTATCTTAGCCATTTCACGGAGAAGGAAGGAGGTGAGCCTTCGAGATAAAATTCAGGTGGTATTTTATCCCTTGGCCACATTTCTATTAAATAGTACTCAAGTTCTCACCAGAACCCTCAAGAGAGATTATGAGGAATTGAAAGTTGAGGAGAGAGTTACAAATGTAACAGTCCTCTGTTTAGTCACAGATGACTCTGCTAGGTCCTAGAATCCCTGGTAAAATAGGTGTTTTCCACTTCTGATGAGTAGTTGTTGTGCCATTAGCAGTAGGAGTGCTCAAGGAGGAAGGATGGAGTTGTGTTCTGTCTGGGCCCAGGCCATTAAGCATATGTCTATCATTCCTGGCAATGGTTCATTTCAAAGTTAATAATGTTTACATGATCTGTATTTCTGAATACTTAAAGAAAAAATTCTGTAAAAGCATCATTTAATAACTAAAATTTACTTATCAGAAAGATGCTTTTGTTTGATGGCACTACTAACAAGAATTTATGGATGCACAAGCAGTGAAAACTAAATAGTTTGCAGATTTTCATAGCAGCAACAAGAATATTCTCAAAATAATATCTGCTTTATCAACCAAAGTAACTCGAATGAAAGCCTCAGCAAAGAAGGCATACTTTGCTATATTCTGATAATAAGCTCAGTGTTTTTATATTTTTAATTTATTCACTTGATTGTTATCATTCACTGTTTAAATCATTGGTGTCAAGTCTGTGCATTATGGATGCTTAGGAGCTCAAAGTACGGTGTATTAAGGACCTTTAATCATTTTTGCTCCACAGTATTGTCTGCATGCTGAATAAAAAGATCTCCCTGTATATGGACTGCTAAATTTAGAAATCTGCACATGCTGTGATTAATCAAGAACAAGGCCTTGCAAAATTCTTATTAAATATGTACTCAATTTTTATCTCTGTTCAAGTATTTTCTCAATCAACAAATCCCAGAAATATAAGTAAAAATTATGATAATTTGTTTTTTTTCTGATGAAATAAACAGCTCTTCATACTGGCTCCCAAAGCTCATCAGTGTTACACAACCTTGGTTTATATCATGTGCAGTTAGGCTCTCTCCTACTACAGATTAATATGTAGAATTGATTATAATACAATTTTTTGAGTAACAGGAGCAATCCATTGTTGATAAGAGACCTTCAATGATCCTTAGAACAGCTTAGGAAATATGCCTGGGTCCTTAACATAGGAAATAAAAGGAACTCTTTCAAAACCAAAGTAAATAAATAAATACATACATACACACATACATAATAAGCCCTTTGCATATCTAAAATGATTACCTACTTCCTCTTCTCCTAAAATACAATTCATTTTCAAACATAAGGAAATAATAAGACCTAAAGGGAATTCACGACATGTTAGGCTCATACGCAGATTTTACCTGGTACTGATTTTGACTTTCTTAAGGATTGCTGGAATGGGGAAAGTACCCACATAACCTATTTCTCAGTATCCTCTCCTTTCAACAAACCCATATTGCTAGGGTTAAACTTGTATAAAGATGGGCAGGCAGCTCCCATTCCTCCAGAGTCTGCGGTGTGTCAAATATCTCTGTAGTTCTGGTTAAGTGGACAACTTTATCTGTTCTTCTTCAGTGAGCTGAGATTGAAGTCATTGGGAGGTGGAGGGGCAGCAGGGAGGTGACAAAACTGGTGACACACTCTGGCTTCAGTCCCAAGATTAAAAGCTATGATGTGATGACTCATTCCCATGTAACAAATTGTTTTCACAGTGAAATTAATTGGAAGACTGGGTAAAAGTACAATCCAATATGTATCTTTTGCTTAAAGTTTAAATGGCAAGGACAGGCAATTTTCCTCAAAATAAACTCCTTTTGTATAATGAACTCCTTTCTCTCACTTCTATTCCACAGTTTTCACCTCAAATTTTAGTTGATTAGCCTGCAAAATCCATGCTGCTGCTAATCATTTGGAAGGGAAGAGTGAATCAGAGAATGTGTCCCTGGATCAGAAGATGACATCAACAATAACTGCCACAATGAAAACCCTGTGCTCTTGGTGTTAATCAGTAGGAGCTACTTCTCCAGTAAAATAGCAGCAATCTCTGTCTATGTCTTTCTCACTCTGTCTCTCTCTATCCCTCTGTCTGTCTGTTGGTCTGTCTGTCTGTCTCTCTTTCTGTGTGTGTGTGTCTGTCTGTCTGTGTATCCTCAGGTATTAACACAAGTTATGAAAATAATGGAGAGGGACGGAAGGCAAACATAGGAAAGAACAAAAACATCTCTTTCTTTTGCATTTGCATCTCTGGGTTTTGGTGGACATTTTTAAAGTCTAGTTTATCCAAATGGGCATAAAGACGGCCAGCTTCAGCCAGCAGTACACACTCCACACATAATAAGTGCTCGATAAATATTTATTAACAGCAGCTGAACAATTCAAGTTCAATTTTAGGAGACTGTTCCTGATCTCTCTTTCTTTCTTTCTTTCTTTCTTTCTTTCTTTCTTTCTTTCTTTCTTTCTTTCTTTCTTTTTTCTTTTCTTTCGTTTTTTTTTACTGCCAGTCCCCTCTAATTGATTTTAGGTCTTAAAATTCCTTTAACTAGACTCTAGTCTGAGATTAGGATGAGAATCACTATAAAATGTGCTTAATTATCCTTGGCATTATGATAAGCAAACAATGTCCTTCTAGAGGGAAACATACCACATAACATAAGCAATTATGTGGTTTAATTATTATCTTCATAACATTATTTTTAAAAAGGAAGTTCTTATTTAAAAACCATTTTACCATGTATATTTTCTATAAAATTGCACAAAAATTATATTTTCACATTTGCATATTTACCCGAAGATTCATCCAGTTTATCATAATATAGTGATACTTATGTATCAACATTTATTGTAGCATGCTTCACAGTAGCTAATGGAAGGAATCAACCTTGATGTTGAATAACAAATTATAAAGACAATAAAACATATCTATACACAACGGAATACATTTTTAGACGTGAAGAAGAATAAAGGGATGTTAGAAAATATATACAATTGGAGATAATTATATTAAACAAATTAACTAGTCTCAAAAGAGAAATATTACATAATTTTGTGTGTGGTTCCCAGATGTATGTATGTATATATTTATTGGGTACTTATTATATCTGGAGTGTGCACTACTAGCTGAAACTAGCCATCTTTATGCCCATTTAGAAGTATGATATATATGTATGTATATACATATATATACATATTTTTCATGTAGAGACATATATGATGCCAAAAGTAGAAACAAAATCCTCTATGCAAACAAAGAGTTTAGTGGAATAATGAGGTAGAGAGTTAGGTGGTGAAGAGAAATACAGAAGGGGATATTCTCAGTCCATGTATACTTGTATAAGAACGTTCCATTTAGAATGAGTGCACGCTAATGAAAGATTTTTAAGGGTGTATTTTACTTACAGTTTCTACATCTTGCAATATTATATTCTGGCTATTATTGCAAATGAAGGCTATACAGTTCTACAGTCGTGTTCACTGCTTTTATAAAGCCATCTTCATTATTTCTTTTGTAGAGTTCCTAACATTTCCAGTAGGTTTCACTGTAATTATAATTGTGAAAGAAGAATATATTAGTAGAGATTTCAAAATATTGGAAGAAGAATCCCATTTTTTCTTCCCCAGTTTTAAATTAAATTTTGTAAAAACGTAAGACAACTTATGAATCATTTGTCCTTAAACTTCAGACTATACAAGAATTCTTTAGAAAATGTGGTAAGAACCAAGATTCTACATCTAACCCCAGAGGTAAGATGCAAAAGGGATTGCCTGGGCATTAGGATCTTTTCACAGTCCCTATCTGTTACTGATGCAAGTAACACTTTAGCAGGTACTATTCTAAATGTTTGGATGGGTCAATGGTGCTGGGTAAAACATTAGACATCTTCGAAGATGTGTGTGTGTGTGTGTGTGTGTGTGTGTGTGTGCGTGTGCATGTGCGTTTGCGTGCGTGTGTGTGTGTGTGTGTGTGTGTGTGTGTGTCTATGTGTCTGTGTGTTGAGGCCAGAGTATATCACAGCTTAGCTGGAAAAACACTATTTTGAGAGCAACTCTCGTTTGACTATTATGTTTTTATAGATGAACACATAGCCTATGCCTATTATCAACCGCAATGGTAAGGTGGCCCTTGTACACTTCATGTAATATAAACTTTCAAAAGAAAGCCTGTTTACTGACTGGGGAACTACTGTGTCCAATAAAATGTGAGTTTATGCCAGTAAACTGTGCTAAAAGGGAGGAAGCTCTCAAGCACATCCAGTTACTTTGTAAGGTTTAAACTGCCCTAGCCCAAGGTGAAAGGGTGAACTTGTTGTCCTGGCAAACAAAATAGAAAGCCTGAAAACAGTGTGGGGAGGATTTTCAGTTAACTCACATATACTCTTGTAAACTTGAATTTTGCAGGAGCTTAACGTACAAAATAGCATGCTCTCAGGATTACAAAAGAAGACTCCTAAGAGATGAGGTACATTGAATGTCATTGAGATGCATCCATGACATCTGCCATTCTCACACTGTTAAGGTATTTGCTCTGCTAGCTGCAAGAGCAATGTAACAATATGCTAAACTTAAAAGTAATAGTAGGAAGAATGCCCACATATAAGTGGAAATTGAACAATGCTCTACTCAATGATAACCTGGTCAAGGAAGAAATAAAGAAAGAAATTAAAGACTTTTTAGAATTTAATGAAAATGAAGGTACAACATACCCAAACTTATGGGACACAATGAAAGCTGTGCTAAGAGGAAAACTCATAGCGCTGAGTGCCTGCAGAAAGAAACAGGAAAGAGCATATGTCACCTGCTTGACAACACACCTAAAAGCTCTAGAACAAAAAGAAGCAAATACACCCAGGAGGAGTAGAAGGCAGGAAATAATCAAACTCAGAGCTGAAATCAACCAAGTAGAAACAAAAAGGACCATAGAAAGAATCAACAGAACCAAAAGCTGGTTCTTTGAGAAAATCAACAAGATAGATAAACCCTTAGCCAGACTAAGAAGAGGACACAGAGATTGTGTCCAAATTAACAAAATCAGAAATGAAAAGGGAGACATAACTACAGATTCAGAGGAAATTCAAAAAATCATCAGATCTTACTACAAAAGCCTATATTCAACAAAATTTGAAAATCTGCAGGAAATGGACAATTTCCTAGACAGATACCAGGTACTGAAGTTAAATCAGGAACAGATAAACCAGTTAAACAACCCCATAACTCCTAAGGAAATAGAAGCAGGCATTAAAGGTCTCCCAACCAAAAAGAGCCCAGGTCCAGACGGGTTTAGTGCAGAATTCTATCAGACCTTCATAGAAGACCTCATACCAATATTATCCAAACTATTCCACAACATTGAAACAAATGGAGCACTAACGAATTCCTTCTATGAAGCCACAATTACTCTTATACCTAAACCACACAAAGACCCAACAAAGAAAGAGAACTTCAGACCAATTTCCCTTATGAATATCGACGCAAAAATACTCAATAAAATTCTGGCAAACCGAATTCAAGAGCACATCAAAACAATCATCCACCATGATCAAGTAGGCTTCATCCCAGGCATGCAGGGATGGTTTAATATACGGAAAACCAACAACGTGATCCATTATATAAACAAACTGAAAGAACAAAACCACATGATCATTTCACTAGATGCTGAGAAAGCATTTGACAAAATTCAACACCCCTTCATGATAAAAGTCGTGGAAAGAAAGGAATTCAAGGCCCATACCTAAACATAGTAAAAGCCAAATACAGCAAACCAGTTGCTAACATTAAAATAAACGGAGAGAAACTTGAAGCAATCCCACTAAAATCAGGGACTAGACAAGGCTGCCCACTCTCTCCCTACTTATTAAATATAGTTCTTGAAGTTCTAGCCAGATCAATCAGACAACAAAAGGAGGTCAAGGGGATACAGATCGGAAAAGAAGATGTCAAAATATCACTATTTGCAGATGATATGATAGTATATTTAAGTGATCCCAAAAGTTCCACCAGAGAACTACTAAAGCTGATAAACAACTTCAGCAAAGTGGCTGGGTATAAAATTAACTCAAATAAGTCAGTAGCCTTCCTCTACACAAAAGAGAAACAAGCCGAGAAAGAAATTAGGGAAACGACACCCTTCATAATAGACCCAAATAATATAAAGTACCTCGGTGTGACTTTAACCAAGCAAGTAAAAGATCTGTACAATAAGAACTTCAAGACACTGAAGAAAGAAATTGAAGAAGACCTCAGAAGATGGAAAGATCTCCCATGCTCATGGATTGACAGGATTAATATAGTAAAAATGGCCATTCTACCAAAAGCGATCTGCAGATTCAATGAAATCCCCATCAAAATACCAATCCAATTCTTCAAAGAGCTAGACAGAACAATATGCAAATTCATCTGGAATAGCAAAAAACCCAGGATAGCTAAAACTATCCTCATCAATAAAAGGACTTCAGGGGGGAATCACTATCCCTGAACTCAAGCAGTATTACAGAGCAATAGTGATAAAAACTGCATGGTATTGGTACAGAGACAGACAGATAGACCAATGGAACAGAATTGAAGACCCAGAAATGAACCCACACACCTATGGGCACTTGATTTTTGACAAAGGAGCCAAAACCATCAAATGGAAAAAAGATAGCATTTTCAGTAAATGGTGCTGGTTCAACTGGAGGTCAGCATGTAGAAGAATGCAGATCGAACTATTCTTATCACCCTGTACAAAGCTTAAGTCCAAGTGGATAAAGGACCTCCACATCAAACCACATACACTCAAACTAATAGAAGAAAAAGTAGGGAAGCCTCTGGAACACATGGGCACTGGGAAAAATTTCCTGAACAAAACACCAATGGCTTATGCTCTAAGATCAAGAATCGACAAATGGGATCTCATAAAACTGCCAAGCTTCTGTAAGGCAAAGGACACTATGGTTAGGACAAAACGGCAACCAACAGATTGGGAAAAGATCTTTACCAATCCTACAACAGATAGAGGCCTGATATGCAAAATATACAAAGAACTCAAGAAGTTAGACCACAGGGAGACAAATAACCCTATTAAAAAATGGGGTTCAGAACTAAACAAAGAATTCACAGCTGAGGAATGCCGAATGGCTGAGAAACACCTAAAGAAATATTCAACATCTTTAGTCATAAGGGAAATGCAAATCAAAACAACCCTGAGATTTCACCTCACACCAGTGAGAATGGCTAAGATCAAAAACTCAGGTGACAGCAGATGCTGGCGAGGATGCGGGGAAAGAGGAACACTCCTCCATTGTTGGTGGGATTGCAGACTGGTACAACCATTCTGGAAATCAGTCTGGAGGTTCCTCAGAAAATTGGACATTGAACTGCCTGATGACCCAGGTATACCTCTCTTGGGCATATACCCAAAAGATGCCCCAACATATAAAAAAGTCACGTGCTCCACTATGTTCATAGCAGCCTTATTTATAATAGCCAGAAGCTGGAAAGAACCCAGATGCCCTTCAACAGAGGAATGGATACAGAAAATGTGGTACATCTACACAATGGAATATTACTAGCTATTAAAAACAATGACTTTATGAAATTCATAGTCAAATGGATGGAACTGGAAAATATCATCCTGGGTGAGGTAACCCAATCACAGAAAAACACATATGGTATGCACTCATTGATAGGTGGCTATTAGCCCAAATGCTTGAATTACCCTAGATGCCTAGAACAAATGAAACTCAAGAGGGATGATCAAAATGTGAATGCTTCACTTCTTCTTTAAAAGGGGAACAAGAATACCCTTGGGAGGGAATAGAGAGGCAAAGATTAAAACAGAGACAAGAGAAATACCCATTCAGAGCCTGCCCCACATGTGGCCCATACATATACAGCCATCCAATTAGACAAGATGGATGAAGCAAATAGGTGCAGGCTGACAGGAGCCGGATGTAGATCTCTCCTGAGAGACACAGCCAGAATACAGCAAATACAGAGGCGAATGCCAGCAGCAAACCACTGAACTGAGAACAGGACCCCCGTTGAAGGAATCAGAGAAAGAACTTGAAGAGCTTGAAGGAGCTCGAGACCCCTTATGAACAACAATGCCAAGCAACCAGAGCTTCCAGGGACTAAGCCACTACCTAAAGACTATACATGGACTGACCCTGGACTCTGACCTCATAGGTAGCAATGAACAGCCTAGTAAGAGCACCAGTGGAAGGGGAAGCCCTGGGTCCTGCTAAGACTGAAACCCCAGTGAACGTGAGTGTTGGGGGGAGTGAGGCAATGGGGGGAGGATGGGGAGGGGAACACCCATAAAGAAGGGGAGGGGGAGGGATTAGGTGGATGTTTGACTGGAAACAGGGAAAGGGAATAACACTCGAAATTTAAATAAGAAACACTCAAGTTAATAAAAAAAAGTAATAGTAGTCTAGTAGTTTGAAGATTTCTGGACCTTTCTGAGATGGAATAAGTATACTATATTAAATCTTCTCACTAATTACAACTGAAGACACTGGACAAGCTTCATAATGTATGTATCTGAGGATGGTTAAAAAAATGGAAACATATTGAGCCTTCAGAAAATTAGTCCTTTGGGAAATGTAAATTAAGACCACAGTACAATAAGATATCCCAATATAAGTCTTGAAATGGATTCTAAAATATGTGGCAATGAAAAGCAAAGGTTAGGATGCAGGGTAAATAGAATGCTCTTGCATTGATGACCAAAAATTAAAAATGGCATAGTCACCATGGAAAATAATTTTGGAGATTCTCAAAGAGATACCAAGTGAACTAATATTTCTAAGTGATTATCTTGTTTATTAGTCCACTGTCCCTGCTACAACAAAATATCTGATGCCAGGTAACCTATAAAGAACAAAAATGTCTATCTTGAAGTTGTGGAGACCGAAGAGAATAAAATCAAGGTACTGGCAGATTTACATTAGGATGAAGTCCTGATCTATATTTCAAAGATGGAACCTTCTTGCTGTGTTCTCTAAAGGAGATCAAAACTGTATCTTCAACTACTAGAAGACCTAAAAGGTGTAACTCCTTCCCTTGTGACTTTTTACAAGGTTCTAATCCCACTCATGAGAGTGGAACTTTCTCAATCTAATCACTACCTTAAGGACCCACCTCTTAACATTTTTACATTGGATCACAGGTTCCAAAAATACATGTTGAGTATGCACATCCATTAAAATTTGGAAAATAATGAGATTACAAGTGTATGTGAAAACGTATAAATAAATGTTTAGAGAAGTCTTGGTGTAAAAAAAATCCAAATACTTTCAAGATATTAATTATTATGTAATAATATTGTTATACAATAGAAAACTCAATAATAAAAAGGAACCAAGGCTCTAAAAGTAACATAAAGATATCTCAAATATTTGGGTTAATTGAAAGAGAGCTATCTAATTACATTATGCTCAAACAAGAGTGAATTTTGCCCCATAAAAATTGAAAAAGAAATTAAATGAAACTAGCATTTTCTCAAGTTGTCTATGTATATTTATGTGCAAATGCTGGTCATTCTCTTTGTCATATACCCAGTACAAATTCTTATATTCATTCATTGAAAGGCATACATGAAATTTTTCATAATGACACTATTCAAAATATCCCTATTTTTTTTAAAAGTAGGTACCCAAATGTCCACTAATAGCAGCATGGATAGATACAATGGAATATGTTTGAGAAAAGAATGAACTGCAACTATACACAATAAATTAACCTGCTTGCAGAAGTTAGTACTGAATTTAAGAATAAAGAATGCATAATAGAATGGTCTTAGATCCTGGGGTAGAATTGCCTTTGGTGGGGGAGTAAGTGACTGGGTGTCAAAGAGAACATCTATTTACCTGGGTGGCATTATAATACGTGGACAGAAACATATCAAGCTGTAACCATTTAATTAGTATATTTGTTTTATGCATAGAGTAATACACTAAAATATGCATATGCATTGTGCTTTCCAAGAAATTTCAGCTAGTCTTTTTTCTTTTTCAACAGCTTTTTATTGGTGTCACAACAGAGCTTTTGCCACCAAAGTCATTGTAACCCCTGAATTACAGAAGTAAGAATAGATCTTGAATGACATCAAGATTACAAGTGATATCTTTTGGATGTTCTAAGTTGGAAAACTCTAAATCCTGTCCTATTTGAAGAAACCACTAGGGTAGGCCTGCAGCATTCTCCAGCTCTGGCTATATTCTAAGAAAGCTGCTTAATGTTCCTTCAGAGTAGAGTGCCTGAGTTTAGAGTCTTTCACTGCTATACAGGAAAAATCTTGATTGAGCTAATTGAAAGGCAATATAGGAGACACACTTTTTGCTCTTTTTAGAAGAAACAGATTCTGAAGTCCTTGTGATGCTAGATTTATGAGATATTGGGAATCACTTTCAACACAGAAGCACCCAGATTGAGTTCATAGAAAAGCTGAGAATGTGGGGAGGAAGAGGGAGAGGGAGAGAGAGAGAGAAAGAGAGAGAGAGAGAGAGAGAGAGAGAGAGAGAGAGAGAGAGAGATTCCTGTCAGAACAACACTGCAAAATTCTGTGAGTAGCTGAGGTAAGACTCACCACAGCACCCAGCCTTTAATCAACCATCTTTATGATGCTTTTTTTCATCTTCCACATTAAGTGCAAGGACTTGGTTTCCAGTGTCACTTCAGAGAGCTGCAATTTCAGCTGTGGCTTCGGGACAAGTGATTAAATGATGACTTTCATCCAGTCCTTGCTGGTAGATCAGAGTCAGCCAAGGCCATCACAGGTTTTCCTACAATGTGTTTCCCAATTCTCAGAAAAAAAGGCACAAACGGCCTAGGAACCCTTGAGAGTTTTCAGCAGAAGGCATTCTCTCTGGACGATTGCAGCTTTTCATGTTTCCTCTAATATTAGATGTTCACCACTTATAATTACACTCAATTTGAAAGCTCAGAATGTCCTTACTTAAAGAAGAATGGATCCATACATGTACCTTTTAAGAAGGAAGAGGCTACTTTCCTACATTTTTGCATTTGTGATTAATGTATAATCTCAACACAGGGTAATTGGGAAGACTAACTATTTTCTAAATATGGCAGAAAACTCAAATGTCAGCCAGCTGATGCTATGTGTTACTTTTGGACAAAATTGCAAATCCTTACCAAAAGAATAGATATATTCTGTTAGGTGATACAAGATCCTATTCTACCATCTAGGAGGACTTCTACAGTTTAAATGAGAACTAGAAAGAAGCTTGGCTGAGAGAAAGGAGAGAGAAAGACATACATATGCACACACACACAAAGAAAGAGAGACAGAGACAGAGGCAGAGAGAGAGATGGTGAGGGACAGAGGGAAAGAGGAAGAGAAAGAAGTCTACAAGGATAAGATTATTGAACATGAAGTATTTATGAAGCTTGTGATTTACTATATATGCATATTTTATGTATAGCCTAAATATACAGCTATATAAAATATGTCTATATTTATTATACATTCACTTAGTTTTTACAATGAACTTTAGTATATTGATATATATCTGATATTATTTTTCCACTTAATTTTTCATTCTTATTTTTTGCTCATATGATACATCATGAAAACAGTTTCCCATCCTTCTACTTGTCCCAGTCCCCTTCCCACTTTCCATCACCCCCAGATAAACTCCTCCTCTGTTTCCCTTCTAAGTCTTCCTAAGGGATAAGCAATGAACATGACCTATGAAGATTCAGTAAGACACTACACAAACTCTCACATCAAGGCTGGTCAAGGCAACCTAGGAACAGAACAAGAGTCACAAGCCCAGGCTATTTTATAAATGAATATCTACACCAGAGCAAGATGGAATACTTTACACTAAGTCTGTACAGAAAAGAAAACAGAGAAGACTTGAAAGTATTTCTTGTTCCTTAATGAAACTTTCAAAAGTCATGATTATTGTGAACTTGAGAAACAAAAGCCCACAGTACAAAACTGAACTACAACTCTGCTTTGTTTTTTGATTTGTTTTTTAAATTCATGTATATGAGTTTCTTGCTGCTTTTCCCCCTGTTTTGAGAGAGAGTCTCTTGGTTTCACTGCTACATATGCCACTATTGCTGGCCTGGTGCACTTTGGGGTGTCCCCTGTCTCATCCGTCCATCGCCCCATAGCAGCATTAGAATTACTAATGTTTGCATCTGGCTTTAATTAGGGTTTCGGGATCCAAACACAGGCCCTTAAGCTTGTAAGTACTTTTCTAACTGAGCTATCAGGATAATTCTGTTTTAAGGCAGTCACTTGTGAGTTGATAGTCACAGCTGAGAAGAAGTCATTATGTTTTGGGGCAAGAAGGAGAAAGAAACCAACATGGATCAAATTCATGACCCAGTCCTAAGGAGAAGCAGGCACATCAAGTTCCAGTTCAGTGAGAGACCCTATCTCAAAAAAAAAAGTGGTGGATAGTACTCAAGAAATGATCCTCAAACCTGTCCTCTGACTTCCACACATACACAAATATTTGCAAGAACACCTACATGTGTATCTCCACACACATATATAAAATGAGAGAGAATCAATTTTAGAAAATTTATATGATCCTGATTGCCAACATTTTTTTCCTGATTAGCCCAAATTATTGGGAATCCTCTACAATCCCCACATTCTTTTATTCTAAAAGGTTCAAACTCTTTCCTGGATTCTTTATTAATCCTCACCATATGTGCAAGAGGCAACTACTGCCAAATGTCAGGCCCATTTTATAGGCAGAGGATTTGGGCAGCTTAATAGAAGGCATGTCAGTCACACCCTCAAAGGAGTGAGAATCCAAACCAACTGTGAACCCCGACTTACTGCTTTCCCTGCTGTTGCCCTCTTTATTAAGAAGCTTGGTTTTTCTTGGTTCCCCTCTGGTGCTGTTCCTTAGATGGTTACTAGGCAACTTGAGCCATCACAGTCTGACTGGCTCAAAATACCAACACATCAACTTCTTAGAAAAATAAAGAAAAACCTTTTCATTGAATACATGTTAAATTTACCCAAATTTGTTACTGCAATGATGCAGCATTATACTATGCATCTGATAGACTGGGTTAATTATAAACTGATAATCATTATAGATACCTCAGAGCACACAAGAGGAAAAACAAAATATAGATGGTTTGATCCAGAGAGTTTAGACCCCAAGGCACTGAAATAAATACTTGTAGCATGCAGAAAAATGATGTAAAGGGTATGATGAGAGGTCAGTCTAGAGGAGAGAAATCATACAATAAACAGGGCAACTGATCTTAGCTTCCCTGGGATTCTGTGGCAATTTCAAAATGAGAAAGCAAAAAGGTGAAGGGAGAGAGAACAAATCATCGAGTTATTTGGCTCGAAAGCATAGCAAGAAATTCCTTAGAAGAGTCTGAGTGGGAAGTCTCAGAAGTCAGACTATGATCCATATAGATCTTGTTATGTGAAGAAAGTTTTGCCCTTGAGGAGAGAAAAAGGTACATAATGTTGTTATGGACTTTCAAACAGCAGTTGAGCCCCAAGCCTATAGTATAATGTTTGGTGACACAGTTATGTAGAAACAGACAGTCTTCACCTCCCCAGAAAGCATAAGTTATGGTCCAGGGAGAATGCTTCCAATACTGTGAAGGGGCATTTGTACTCAACCTTGAAATGTATGCAAAACTCAAATTTGCAGTTTTAAAAATGTGGCAACAACTACTGAAATACAATCAGGGAAGTAATTGTGTTGCACTATTTTCGTTGTCTCTCAAAGCCCCATCAACCCGAAGAACAGAAAAACTATGTCCCCAAAGCCCATGAAATCATCCATCTACGCATTGTTCCACTTAGGGAAGTGTTTTAACTGAGCCATACCATCGTATTCCCACACCATGAGGGAATATGAAATCTACGTGAAATACCCAGCATCCCATTATTCAGTAAATATTGACCAGTAGATCAGGCTCAATCAAGGGCATGGTATTGCTTTCATTACTTTAGAATTCTAGAAAATGAAGAAATTCTTTAGATAATGTAAGTCAATATTTAAGTCATATTGTTCCAGCATGCAAATAATTTCATGGTTCCATATAAGCCAAACAGAAGCTAATTAAATATAAATCATGGTTTGGAAACAAAATGTGATAGTAAGATATTGTTTACCAAGGAATTATTTTTTTAAAGTCATCTGTTTTGTTACATGATGAGATAGTCATGGAAACAGAATGCAAATATATACACTTCATTCTTAGCAATTAATGAAATGTATATCAAGACAAGTTTGAGGTTTCCTCTTACTCTAGTAAGAATGATAATGATCAATAAAACAACTGACTCAGGAAAGGAAAATCCTCATTCCCTGTAGTCTGATTGCAAACTGATACAGCCAGTACACTATTGAAATCAATGTGGATATTTCTCAAAAGAGCTATAATTAGATGTTTTACTTGACTCAGATATACCACTTATATATTATTAGCCACAGTTGTTGCAGGTAAATTGCAGGAACCAGAAGATCATTGTAGAAGAGGGGACAGAAAATTTGTAAATAGCCAGAGGATTGGGGAGTTTATTTTGAGTTCGAGTCTTCAAGTCAGAAGCTTCATCTAAGTCTCACCAACATGACTACATAAAAATGTACTGAACAAGGACAACAGAAAGAGACATGCTAAAGTGGACATGGAAAGCCTAAAAGCCCTAGACACAAAGAAATACAGTCAGCTGGGGAATGGTGAAAGCTAGAGAAACTGTTTACCCCAAGGAAGAGCACAGCATCTGGTTATTCATCACCAAGTTGTCAGCCTTGAAAACACGCATATAAGTAACACTGTACAGACTAGACAGTTCATATTTTTGCATTTATGAACATATGCATATGCATACATGTGTATGTAACAATTAATGATAAAAGGAGTCATGAATTTGAGAGAGAGCAAGCATATATAGGCATATATAGGAAGATTTGGAGGAAGAAAAAGGAAGGAGGAAATGACATTAATAGTATAAAACTTGTAATTTTTAATTACAAGAAAAATAAAAAAACTTTAATGAAAAAACAATAGCCTTTAATAAGACTAGAACTATTATTATTGTTATTATTGTTATTATTATTTATTAAATCGTTTTTACACAGTCCAGTTGTTATCCCCCCAGGTCAACCTTTCTATAGTTCCTCACTCATTCCTCCTCCCCAGTCTTGAAGAGGATGTCCTCACCCCCTACTCCATCAGACCTTCCCCTCCTTAGGGCCTCAAGTATCTCATGGATTAGGTGCTTCTTCTCTGAAGGCCAGACCAAGTCGAAACTAAGTACATTTTTTAAATCAGCTAATTAATAATGAAACCAGGCAGAGATGGAAACAGAACATATAATTATACACAAAACGACAGGAGGAACAGTAAACAAATTCAATAACCATAACATGAGATTTATTTAGAGAGTTACACATTTTATTACAAAACATCAAATAAGACTTGTGAGACATCCCATGCTTCTTGACTGTATATAATACAAATACTATCATCTCCCAAATATATATTAGTACAATTTTTAAAACCAAAAATTCCAGCAGGATTTAATTAGACAAAACAATTTTTAAGTACATATGAGAAATCTGAACCCACCAACATCTTTTTATAGATGGCTGGGTAAATTTACAAATAGAAAACAAAGTATGCGAAAGTTGCCAAGAATGCTTTAGCAAAACCAGAAAATAAAGGCTTGTTCTAACTATTAATATCAAAGATTGGTGTATTCTAGAAGCTTCCTCTCAGCATCTGTTTTGAGGAACTCAGCATGACACCGTTATTATGATCAGTTCAGAACTGACACATATTTCAGTAGGGATTTCAGCACTTAAGTTGCCTCTATGCTTCTGAATCAGATAAGGAACAGGTAAGAAAGTGAGTTTAAGCTTTGTACAGCTATAGGTTGTAGCCCAGTGGTTATCACCCTGTGAATCATGACACGTCTGGGGACAGAACGACTTTTTCACAGGGGTCAATAAGACCATACATTGCAAAACACAGGTATTTTATAGTTCATCACAGTAGCAAAATTACAGTTATAAAGTAGTGATGAAATATTGTTATGGTTGGGAATCATCACAACATGAAGAACTGTATTAAAGGGTCTCAGCATTAGGAAAGTTGGTCTAGACGGTTGGGCCTCAGATAATCTGTGGGTCCTGAAAGCATTCCTGGGATCATGCTGCCTCTGCATTTCACTTTTTAAAACATTGAACATCGTGACCTGGTCCTCCTTCTCATCTGAACACTGGCCTTGTTTTTTATTCAGTTCCCTGCTTGGCTTGTAAGTTTGCAATCTGGCACTGCTCCCAGTGCTTTGTTCTGGCTTGGCCACATCTATGCTCCACTTGGCTTTGACCCAAGAGCCAGCAAATTTTCTCACTCACTCCATTCTTACCAGTGTCCGGAGTTCCAGATTTAGTCACAACCTCATTCGTAATTATTCTGTTCCCTCCCTAGAATGAAAAGAAAAGGAAAAAATGTTCTCTAGTGGATTATGACAAGTGGCTAGACTCCGAGAGATTTGAGGGCTGAGCGCCTGTCTGATTTATCAGCCGGGCACCTCAATCATAGTTTCATTCCTTTGCTCAGGCAGCCGTGGCAATAGACGGCAGTCTGGGCTTAAACTACCGAAATGTTTTTCCTCAAGGTTCTGGAGGAAAAACATCTGAGATCAAGCTGTCAACGGAGTTGGTTTCTTTTAGAGCCACTCTCTGTGTGCAACTTTGAGATGAACATCTTCAATCTGTTCCCTCACATAGTCTTTCTTTTGAGTGTGTCTGTGTCCAAATTAAAAAAAAATACACCAATAACACTTGACTAAGGTTCACCATACTGACCTCCTTTTACCATAGTTACTTCCTTAAAATCCCAGTGTCTAAATACAGTCACATTCTGAGATACTAGGAGATAAAAATTTACCAGAGGGATTTGAACAGGTGAAGGTGGAAAGACCCAATTCAGCCTATAATACTAGATCAGACATCTACATTCAGTAGGGAACTCTGAGTAAATTATTTTCTTTAAGCCTCAGTTATAGTCTTCACAAAATTAGGAAGATAATTTTTTGCCTAATAGAATTGTTGTGAAGAAGAAAAGGACAATAGATATCAAAAGTGTTTGAATTGTAGCTGTTACTCAACAAACTATTATTAGTATCTGTCTAGTACTAACACAGAAACAATAAAACTACATATAAGAATGCCTATATACATAAAAACCACTAAGGTATTCACTTCCTTCATAAGTACTAACTGAACACAGACTATGCATAATTTATTCTCATTATTTCACGAGTACTAAATTATAGAATAGTAAATCATTACTCCCAAAGGATATACAGAATTATACTCTTGAGAGCTTCTGGCTACAATATTTTCATTATTGTATCAACACACCACATTGTTTTATGTGCATTCACATTTAAAGACACCTTATTAACATCCAACATCAATTTGTTGACATTGACCTCCTGTCAATCTGACTCAATGAGTTTTTCCACAAAGCACACCTTTCACACCTCAACCTTCTTGTACTTAAGGACACTAGACACAAGCACTGTATCAGTATACTTGACACACATTTTCATTTTATTTAATTTATTTTACATACTTGGCAAGACCTCCAATATTGAATAACATTGTCAGTCCCTAAAATACATTTGAGACAGCGGGTTTACTGACAAAGAACAGCACACACACACACACACACACACACACACACACACACACACACACACACACAATCCAAAAAGAAGTGCCATTAATTGGCCCTCAGCAGGATATTTTGTTTTAGACAATTGAAACAAGAAGGCAGAATGGTGCTTTGCTCACATCAGTTGTCAATATGCATGCACACTTGAAGATTCCTTTTTAGTTGCTCCACCCATGTCCATGAAACACTGTGAAAGTTCTCTGAGTACTGATTTTGAAGTTTCCTATAAATTTAAGCAAGTAGGTGAATTCACAAATACAGAATCCTTGAATCCTGGAGATTGACACTATGATGAGCACTATATTAAAATCTAAGTCACACTGAAAAAGAAAAGGTGAGTTTCTTAAGTGATGCTTACTGTCTAGAATGTGACAGGATGATAAGATGGCAAAAATAATATTTAATGATTGGCCTAGTGACTTAAAGCATTGGTAGGAATGTTCTAATTCCATATGTTCTCTAGGAGGGAAAAGAATTCTGAGCATCTCAATATCCTTCAGAATCTCTCACTCCACATATTGAATCATTAGTTTCTCTTTCTGGGATGTGGTATGTTTTATCCCAATGAGGGAAGAACCTAGTAAAGTCCGCTGAATAATTTAGTTGGTCAGTATATTCTCATGTAACCTCTGGCTTAAGGGAAGTGCTTTCATTGAACTGCATACTCTTTTAATTCCATTGATCTCTGTGGATGACATTTCCCTTCTTTTTTATTTTTTATTTTTTCCCATCTTTATTAACTTGAGTATTTCTTGTTTACATTTCGATTGTTGTTTCCTTTCCCGGTTTCCGGGCTAACATTCCCCTAATCCCTATCCCTCCCTTTCTATATGGGTGTTCCCCTTCCCATCCTCCCCCATTACCACCCTCTCCCCAAAAATCCCATTCACTGGGCTTTCAGTCGTGGCAGGACCAAGGGCTTCCCCTTCCACTGGTGCTCTTTATTTTTTTTTATTAATTTTTTTATTAACTTGAGAATTTCTTATTTACATTTCGAATGTTATTCCCTTTCCCAATTTCCGGGCCAACATCCCCCTAACCCCTCCCCCTCCCCTTCTTTATAAGTGTTCCCCTCCCCATCCTCCCCCTATTGCTGCCCTCCCCCCAACAGTCACGTTCACTGGGGGTTCAGTCTTAGCAGGACCAAGGGCTTCCCCTTCCACTGGTGCTCTTACTAGGATATTCATTGCTACCTATGAGGTCAGAGTCCAGGGTCAGTCCATGTATAGTCTTTGGGTAGTGGCTTAGTCGTGGAAGCTCTGGTTGCTTGGCATTGTTGTTCATATGGGGTCCCGAGGACCTTCAAGCTCTTCCAGTTCTTTCTCTGATTCTTTCAACGGGGGTCCTGTTCTCAGTTCAGTGGTTTGCTGCTGGCATTCGCCTCTGTATTTGCTGTATTCTGGCTGTGTCTCTCAGGAGAGATCTACATCCGACTCCTGTCAGCCTGCACTTCTTTGCTTCATCCATCTTGTCTAATTGGGTAGCTGTATATGTATGGGCCACATGTGGGGCAGGCTCTGAATGGGTGTTCCTTCTGCCTCTGTTTTAATCTTTGCCTCTCTATTCCCTGCCAAGGGTATTCTTGTTCCCCTTTTAAAGAAGGAGTGAAGCATTCACATTTTGATCATCCGTCTTGAGTTTCATGTGTTCTATGCATCAAGGTAATTCAAGCATTTGGGCTAAAAGCAACTTATCAATGAGTGCATACCATGTGTGTTTTTCTGTGATTGAGTTACCTCACCCAGGATGATATTTTCCAGTTCCATCCATTTGACTATGAATTTCATAAAGTCATTGTTTTTGATAGCTGAGTAATATTCCATTGTGTAGATGTACCACATTTTCTGTATCCATTCCTCTGTTGAAGGGCATCTGGGTTCTTTCCAGCTTCTGGCTATTATAAATAAGGCTGCTATGAACATAGTGGAGCATGTATCTTTGTTATATGTTGGGGCATCTTTTGGGTATATGCCCAAGAGAGGTATAGCTGGGTCCTCAGGTAGTTCAATGTCCAATTTTCTGAGGAATCTCAAGACTGATTTCCAGAATGGTTGTACCAGTCTGCAATCCCACCAACAATGGAGGAATGTTCCTCTTTCTCCACATCCTCGCCAGCATTTGCTGTCACCTGAGTTTTTGATCTTAGCCATTCTCACTGGTGTGAGGTGAAATCTCAGGGTTGTTTTGATTTGTATTTCCTTTATGTCTAAAGATGTTGATTAGCCAAAGTATGGAACTAGCCTTTATGTTTATTACCTGATAAAGAAAAAATGATAGATATATACATAGCATTTTGTTCCTCTGTAAAGAAAAATGAATCATGAAATAAGCAGAAAATGAATCATGAATCACGAATACAGTAGAAATCACTGTATTAAAAGAAATAAGCCATATTCAAAAAGGAAATTGTTGTGTGCCAGAAAGTTGTCTCAGAAGATAAAGGTACTTGCTTTCAATCATGGCTACCTGAGTTCAATCCCTGGAAGCTATATGATAGAAGATAAAACTGACTACTGTAACATATAGATATTGTTCACTTTCAAAATAAATGAAAATATAAACATGTTTTAAGTGTACTCATTACCTATTATTTCTTATGTGTGGATTCTAGATGTATGTGTGTAGACATGAAGGTATAAAGGAAACTGAGAGCAGGAGACCTAAAGTGAAGGAAGAGTATAATGGACATAGGGATACAAGGAAGAGAAGTGACTAGGAGGACAAGATATACGTATATATTATATATGAAAACACCACATTGAAACCCATTGCATTTCATCATAACTTTCAAAATTTAATTTAAAAATAAGACAAAACAAAAACACAAGCAACAATCCTGAATTCCAACTGTACACGAGAACAACTAGATAGGCTTTGAATAACCACCAATATCAGTCTTTGTTCCAGAACAATCTGATGGGCTCTGGTGATGGATTCCAAGTATCCTTATTTTCTAGGGCTTCCTGAGTGAAGAATCACAACTTTGAGTTCTCTGCTTTTCAATTTTAACACTTATAGAATAGGATGTTCGTGTCTGTTGAGGCCCAAGACAAGAGATTATAAGTCACAATGCTAAATTTAATTTTAAAACTAGTGATACCATCTCTTCTACAAGAAAGTGATGAAAAACATTAATATGGATTCTATAATAAATATACATACTAATCAGACTAAAAAAACATATGGCTTCTCTTTGTCATTTCTATGAGTAAGAAACTGCCATGAAGAGAAGTATCAGTTTAGTAATATTTGATTCAATAAATCTCAGTTACTCCCCTAGGACAAACAATTAATGACCCCATCTATTTTATTAACATGGTTTAAAGTGAGCCACCATTCCTCGGCTGGTCACAGACACCATTGTTAGTTGTGTACTCAGGTCAGAAATTATATTCTTTTGATCAAGGGCAGTTTTCTCTTAAGAGACCTTCATTATTACATTGTTCCCCTTTAAAGACCCTAGAATCACTTACAAACAAGATCAGACATCAAAGGCCCCCCAAACTTTTTTTTTGTCAAGGAAAAAATCAGTTACTTTTCTTTGGAGGCTTTTTACCCTAAACTACCTAGCCAATTTTTTTTCCTTCCATTAATATCATCCCTTCCTCTGATGAAGTAACTCTAACTTCCATTACAGGATTGGAGTGATGACTGAGCTGGCTTCTTACAGCTGAATTTGGAGTGTTTTGTGTGACAGTTTTGGGGGATTATCCCTCTAGAGCACCTGCCTATCTAAGAGCCTCCAACTCTCAGAGGTTGAGGGGGCTGGTGTCTGTAAAGTTTGTTGTAAACAAACTTTGTTAGACTCTCTTAATGACCTCACAAGAAACTCTGGCTCTTGGACTCATTTTGATCTCTAAGGTTGGTGCCCAGTTCAATGAAGCTGCAATCTACTGTCATGCCTCTTCTACTGATAGAAGAGGGGATGTGTAAATACAAATCATTTAAAATCGCAAACTATAAAATGTGTTTAGAAGAAAGAATTCAAATAGTTTTATCTTCCTCAATTTGTAAGACCTTTGCAAATGTTCTATTCCCCCTTCATACCCAGTAAAATAAGGCCCCATGATGAATTCCAGAAATTTAATAGCCTGAGCAGTCACACCTTCCCCCCTTATTCCTTCATATTCCACGCACCAGAAATTTCAGAGTAGTCAATTATATAAGACTGGAAGTTCAAACTGAAACTTTGGACAAAAACACAGCCACCACCTGAGTTCGAATAAAAAGCAAGTGCACTTTCTGTTTCTGTGGATGTTGCCTCTTCTAAACATATCCTCTTGAACAGGAGTAAAGTTTTGTCTTGTCCAGAAAAAATATACTAATTAACAGGTTTTCTTTCCCACAATATGTTCTCAATATTACTGATGTCTATACATTCATAACATTGAAAGAAATAAATTATGATTTCTCTCCAAAGAAACAAAAACAAGAGGAAAAACACCCGCATTTCTTACTGAATAAGAGCAAAAGCAGTAATGATTTCTCACATGATAGCTGAGCTTGAACGCTTCATGAAAAGAATTTCAATGCTATTTTGTGTCTCTAATCACATCCCTTGAGTGCTTTGGCAAATGGCCAGTGAGGCCAGGGGAGACATAGATTTGAGCCAAGCAGAATTTTCTCTATATTGTCTGTTTATGTTTTTGTTTTTAAGAACATATCTGGATCTTCGAAGAAAGAGTTCAAATCAAAATCTAAGAGGTAAGCTTAAAATATATTTAAGTGATAGATGAATAGAATAAAAGTCACCATAGTCTTCATACAGGACCAAATGCTGAGTCAAGTAAGTTTTCAAACAAAATGGTAAAATTCCCTGGCTCTCTTACTCAACAAATCCCTCTTTAATGATATGCAGAAAGTCATGTTAAAGTGAATGAAATTTTTCTAGATGAATTTAGTCATGTTACTTATACACAGTAGTCCAGAGAGATTCTTTTTGTTTGACAAAAGTTTAAAGTTACCATTTGCTGTTCTATTAGATATTGGGATATTCAGTCCATGGCTCTCACGGGGAATAAGATACATAGCCAACTTTCCAAGATCCAAGATGCAGTTTGTAACTTTTGGCAGTAAAAGAACTGGTGATGCAAAGAAGTTCAGACAGAAACTTGAATTAGAATCATGGAGCTTCCTGAATAGATTATAAGTTGAGATCAGAGCATATTCGTAAGGTAACTAGCAGATTCCTGCAATTCACATGGATTGCAAGTGAGATTTGAAATTTCCAAAGACTAGATATGATCAGAACCAAGAAGAAAAGAAATGAAGACTGGATAATGGATTTGTCTATTGTTCATGATGCAGATAGAACAGGTCTACACAAAAGTGAATCACAAAAGATATAACTAGAGGCAGACACTGGGAAGCCAGTTTTAATGATTGGACCCTTGAAAATAAATGAGTATTAATCAGAAATGTGAAATGAGGAAAACCTTGTCTAGGATTCCATTAACAAAACCAGAACTGTCATCAAGGAATGACCTGGCAATGTGTACCTCTTTATAGAATAAGTAAAATCCTGATTTGTTTAGAACATTTGAAGGTAAAAATCTCAAAGACCTATAAAACCTTTTAGTTCTAGTAAAACAGAAATGGTTGATTATCTTTTTTTTTTATTAACTTGAGTATTTCTTATATACATTTTGAGTGTTATTCCCTTTCCCGGTTTCCAGGCAAACATACCCCTCCCCCTCCTTATGGGTGTTCCCCTCCCAACCCTCCCCCCATTGCCGCCCTCCCCCCAACAGTCTAGTTCACTGGGGATTCAGTCTTAGCAGGACCCAGGGCTTCCCCTTCCACTGGTGCTATTACTAGGATATTCATTGCTACCTATGAGGTCAGAGTCCAGGGTCAGTCCATGTATAATCTTTAGGTAGTGGCTTAGTCCCTGGAAGCTCTGGTGGCTTGGCATTGTTGTACATATGGGGTCTCGAGCCCCTTCAAGCTCTTCCATTTCTTTCTCTGATTCCTTCAACGGGGGTCCCGTTCTCAGTTCAATGGTTTGCTGCTGGCATTCGCCTCTGTATTTGCTGTATTCTGGCTGTGTCTCTCAGGAGCGATCTACATCCGGCTCCTGTCGGTCTGCACTTCTTTGCTTCATCCATCTTGTCTAATTGGGTGGCTGTATATGTATGGGCCACATGTGGGGCAGGCTCTGAATGGGTGTTCCTTCAGTCTCTGTTTTAATCTTTGCCTCTCTCTTCCCTGCCAAGGGTATTCTTGTTCCCCTTTTAGAGAAGGAGTGAAGCATTCACATTTTGATCATCCGTCTTGAGTTTCATTTGTTCTAGGCATCTAGGGTAATTCAAGCATTTGGGCTAATAGCCACTTATCAATGAGTGCATACCATGTATGTCTTTCTGTGATTGGGTTAGCTCACTCAGGATGATATCTTCCAGTTCCAACCATTTGCCTACGAATTTCATAAAGTCGTTGTTTTTGATAGCTGAGTAATATTCCATTGTGTAGATGTACCACATTTTCTGTATCCATTCCTCTGTTGAAGGGCATCTGGGTTCTTTCCAGCTTCTGGCTATTATGAATAAGGCTGCGATGAACAAAGTGGAGCACGTGTCTTTTTTATATGTTGGGGCATCTTTTCGGTATATGCCCAAGAGAGGTATAGCTGGATCCTCAGGCAGTTCAATGTCCAATTTTCTGAGGAACCTCCAGACTGATTTCCAGAATGGTTGTACCAGCTGGCAACCCCACCAACAATGGAGGAGTGTTCCTCTTTCTCCGCATCCTCGCCAGCATTTGCTGTCACCTGAGTTTTTGATCTTAGCCATTCTCACTGGTGTGAGGTGAAATCTCAGGGTTGTTTTGATTTGCATTTCCCTTATGACTAAAGATGTTGAACATTTCATTAGGTGTTTCTCAGCCATTCGGCATTCCTCAGCTGTGAATTCTTTGTTTAGCTCTGAACCACATTTTTTAATAGGGTAGTTTGTCTCCCTGCGGTCTAACTTCTTGAGTTCTTTGTATATTTTGGATAGAAGGCCTCTATCTGTTGTAGGATTGGTAAAGATCTTTTCCCAATCTGTTGGTTGCCGTTTTGTCCTAACCACAGTGTCCTTTGCCTTCCAGAAGCTTTGCAGTTTTATGAGATCCCATTTGTCGATTCTTGATCTTAGAGCATAAGCCATTGGTGTTTTGTTCAGGAAATTTTTTCCAGTGCCCATGTGTTCCAGATGCTTCCCTAGTTTTTCTTCTATTAGTTTGAGTGTGTCTGGTTTGATGTGGAGGTCCTTGATCCACTTGGACTTAAGCTTTGTACAGGGTGATAAGGATGGATCGATCTGCATTCTTCTACATGTTGCCCTCCAGTTGAAACAGCACCATTTGCTGAAAATGCTATCTTTTTTCCATTGGATGGTTTTGGCTCCTTTGTCAAAAATCAAGTGCCCATACGTGTGTGGGTTCATTTCTGGGTCTTCAATTCTATTCCATTGGTCTATCTGTCTGTCTCTGTACCAATACCATGCAGTTTTTATCACTATTGCTCTGTAATACTGCTTGAGTTCAGGGATAGTGATTCCCCCCTGAAGTCCTTTTATTGTTGAGGATAGTTTTAGCTATCCTGGGTTTCTTGTTATTCCAGATGAATTTGCAAATTGTTCTGTCTAACTCTTTGAAGAATTGGATTGGTATTTTGATGGGGATTGCATTGAATCTGTAGATCGCTTTTGGTAAAATGGCCATTTTTACTATATTAATCCTGCCAATCCATGAGCATGGGAGATCTTTCCATCTTCTGAGGTCTTCTTCAATTTCTTTCTTCAGTGTCTTGAAGTTCTTATTGTACAGATCTTTTACTTGCTTGGTTAAAGTCACGCCAAGGTACTTTATATTATTTGGGTCTATTATGAAGGGTGTCGTTTCCCTAATTTCTTTCTCGGCCTGTTTCTCTTTTGTGTAGAGGAAGGCTACTGATTTATTTGAGTTAATTTTATACCCAGCCACTTTGCTGAAGTTGTTTATCAGCTTTAGTAGTTCTGTGGTGGAACTTTTGGGATCACTTAAATATACTATCATATCATCTGCAAATAGTGATATTTTGACTTCTTCTTTTCTGATCTGTATCCCCTTGACCTCCTTTTGTTGTCTGATTGCTCTGGCTAGAACTTCAAGAACTATATTTAATAAGTAGGGAGAGAGTGGGCAGCCTTGTCTAGTCCTTGATTTTAGTGGGATTGCTTCAAGTTTCTCTCCATTTAGTTTAATGTTAGCAACTGGTTTGCTGTATTTGGCTTTTACTATGTTTAGGTATGGGCCTTGAATTCCTATTCTTTCCAGGACTTTTATCATGAAGGGGTGTTGAATTTTGTCAAATGCTTTCTCAGCATCTAATGAAATGATCATGTGGTTTTGTTCTTTCAGTTTGTTTATATAATGGATCACGTTGATGGTTTTCCGTATATTAAACCATCCCTGCATGCCTGGGATGAAGCCTACTTGGTCATGGTGGATGATTGTTTTGATGTGCTCTTGGATTTGGTTTGCCAGAATTTTATTGAGTATTTTTGCGTCGATATTCATAAGGGAAATTGGTCTAAAGTTCTCTTTCTTTGTTGGGTCTTTGTGTGGTTTAGGTATAAGAGTAATTGTGGCTTCATAGAAGGAATTCGGCAGTGCCCCATCTGTTTCAATGTTGTGGAATAGTTTGGATAATATTGGTATGAGGTCTTCTATGAAGGTCTGATAGAATTCTGCACTAAAACCGTCTGGACCTGGGCTCTTTTTGATTGGGGGACCTTTAATGCCTGCTTCTATTTCCTTAGGAGTTATGGGGTTGTTTAACTGGTTTATCTGTTCCTGATTTAACTTCGGTACCTGGTATCTGTCTAGGAAATTGTCCATTTCCTGCAGATTTTCAAATTTTGTTGAATATAGGCTTTTGTAGTAAGATCTGATGATTTTTTTAATTTCCTCTGAATCTGTAGTTATGTCTCCCTTTTCATTTCTGATTTTGTTAATTTGGACGCACTCTCTGTGTCCTCTCGTTAGTCTGGCTAAGGGTTTATCTATCTTGTTGATTTTCTCAAAGAACCAACTTTTGGTTCTGTTGATTCTTTCTATGGTCCTTTTTGTTTCTACTTGGTTGATTTCAGCTCTGAGTTTGATTATTTCCTGCCTTCTATTCCTCCTGGGTGTATTTGCTTCTTTTTGTTCTAGAGCTTTTAGGTGTGCTGTCAAGCTGCTGACATATGCTCTTTCCTGTTTCTTTCTGCAGGCACTCAGCGCTATGAGTTTTCCTCTTAGCACAGCTTTCATTGTGTCCCATAAGTTTGGGTATGTTGTACCTTCATTTTCATTAAATTCTAAAAAGTCTTTCATTTCTTTCTTTATTTCTTCCTTGACCAGGTTATCATTGAGTAGAGCATTGTTCAATTTCCACGTATATGTGGGCATTCTTCCCTTATTGTTATTGAAGACCAATTTTAGGCCATTGTGGTCCGATAGCACGCATGGGATTATTTCTATCTTTCTGTTCCTGTTGAGGCCTGTTTTTTGACCAATTATATGGTCAATTTTGGGGAAAGTACCATGAGGAGCTGAGAAGAAGGTATATCCTTTTGCTTTAGGATAGAATGTTCTATAAATATCAGTTAAGTCCATTTGGCTCATGACTTCTCTTAGTCTGTCTACGTCTCTGTTTAATTTCTGTGTCCATGATCTGTCCATTGATGAGAGTGGGGTGTTGAAATCTCCTACTATTATTGTGTGAGGTGCAATGTGTGTTTTGAGCTTTAGTAAGGTTTCTTTTACGTATGTAGGTGCCCTTGTATTTGGGGCATAGATATTTAGGATTGAGAGTTCATCTTGGTGGATTTTTCCTTTGATGAATATGAAGTGTCCTTCCTTATCTTTTTGGATGACTTTTAGTTGAAAATTGATTTTATTTGATTTTAGAATGGCTACTCCAGCTTCCTTCTTCCGACCATTTGCTTGGAAAGTTGTCTTCCAGCCTTTCACTCTGAGGTAGTTTCTGTCTTTGTTTCTGAGGTGTGTTTCCTGTTGGCAGCAGAATGCAGGGTCCTCGTTGCGTATCCAGTTTGTTAATCTATGTCTTTTTATTGGGGAGTTGAGTCCATTGATGTTGAGAGATATTAAGGAATAGTGATTATTGCTTCCTGTTATATTCATATTTGGATGTGAGGTTATGTTTGTGTGCTTTTCTTCTCTTTGTTTTGTTGCCAAGGCAATTAGTTTCTTGCTTCTTCTAGGGTATAGCTTGCCTCCTTATGTTGGGCTTTACCATTTATTATCCTTTGTAGTGCTGGATTTGTAGAAAGATATTGTGTAAATTTGGTTTTGTCATGGAATATCTTGGTTTCTCCATCTATGTTAATTGAGAGTTTTGCAGGATACAGTAACCTGGGCTGGCATTTGTGTTCTCTTAGGGTCTGTATGACATCAGTCCAGGATCTTCTGGCCTTCATAGTTTCTGGCGAGAAGTCTGGTGTGATTCTGATAGGTCTGCCTTTATATGTTACTTGACCTTTTTCCCTTACTGCTTTTAATATTCTTTCTTTATTTTGTGCGTTTGGTGTTTTGACTATTATGTGACGGGAGGTGCTGTAGGCAGCAGAATGCAGGGTCCTCAGTGAGTGTCCAGTTTGTTAATCTATGTCTTTTTTTTGAGGAGTTGAGTCCATTGATGTTGAGAGATATTAAGGAATAGTGATTGTTGCTTCCTGTTATATTCACATTTTGATGTGAGATTATGTTTGTGTGCTTTTCTTCTCTTTGTTTTGTTGCCAAGACGATTAGTTTCTTGCTTTTTCTAGAGTGTAGCTTGCCTCCTTATGTTGGGCTTTACCATTTATCATCCTTTGTAGTGCTGGATTTGTAGAAAGATATTGTGTAAATTTGGTTTTGTCATAGAATACCTTGGTTTCTCCATCTATGTTAATTGAAAGTTTTGCTGGATACAGTTACCTGGGCTGGCATTTGTGTTCTCTTAGGTTCTGTATGACATCTGTCCAGGATTTTCTGGCTTTCATAGTCTCTGTTGAGAAGTCTGGTGTGATTCTGATAGGTGTGCCTTTATATGTTACTTGACCTTTTTCCCTTACTGCTTCTCATATTCTTTCTTTGTTTTGTGCATTTGTTATTTTGAGTATTATGTGACGGGAGGTGTTTCTTTTCTGGTCCAATCTATTTGGAGTTCTGTAGGCTTCTTGTATGTTTATGGGCATCTCTTTCTTTAGGTTATGGAAGGTTTCTTCTATTATTTTGTTGAAGAGATTTACTGGTCCTTTGAGCTGGGAGTCTTCACTCTCTTCTATACCTATTATCCTTAGGTTTGATCTTCTCATTGAGTCCTGGATTTCCTGTATGTTTTGGACCAGTAGCTTTTTCTGTTTTACATTATCTTTGACAGTTGTGTCGATGATTTCTATAGAATCTTCTGCTCCTGAGATTCTCTCTTCTATCTCTTGTATTAGGTTTGTGATGCTTGTATTCACAGCTCCTTGTCTCTTCCTTTGGTTTTCTATATCCAGGGTTGTCTCCCTTTGTTCTTTCTTTATTGCTTCTATTACCATTTTTAATTCCTTCACCTGTTTGATTGTGTTTTCCTGGCATTCTTTCAGGGATTTTTGTGATTCCTTTCTGTAGGCTTCTACTTGTTTATTCATGTTTTCCTGCGTTTCTCTAAGGGAGTTCTTTATGTCTTTCTTGAAGGCCTCCAAAATCATGATCAATTGTGATTTTAAATCTAGATCTTGCTTTTCTGGTGTGTTTAGATATCCAGTGTTTGCTTTGGTGGGAGAACTGGGCTCCGATGATGCCATGTAGTCTTGGTTTCTCTTGCTTGGGTTCCTGAACTTGCCTCTTGCCATCAGGTTGTCTCTGGTGTTACCTTGTTCTGCTATTTCTGACAGTGGCTTACAATCCTATAGGCCTGTGTGTCAGGAGTGCTGTAGACCTGTTTTCCCGTTTTCTTTCAGTCACTTATGGGAAGAGCGTGTTCTGCTTTCAGGTATGTAGTCTTTCCTGTCTACTGTTCTTCTGCTGTTTCCTGTGGGTTTGTGTCCTGAGTCCACCAGGCAGGTCACTTGGAGCAAAAAAGTTGGTCTTACGTGTGGTACCACGGCTGAAGTTGCTCATGGGGTCTGCTTTTGAGCTCTCCGTGAGGGCGGCAACCAGGAGGTCCTGTGCAGCCTTTTCCCAGGGACCCCCTGCACCATGGTCCCAGATGGCGTTTGGTGTTTTCCTCTGGAGTCAGAAATGTGGGCAAAGTGTAGTCTCTTCTGCTTCCCAGGTGTGTCTGCCCCTCTGAAGGTTTAGCTCTCCCTTTCACAGGATTTGGGTGTGGGGAGCTTTTGACAGGGTCCCTTCAGATCTGGGTGGTGTCTGGACTGCTCTATCTATTATTCTTAGGTTTGTTTGTTTTTTTTTTCCTGGTTTTCCTGGATGTTTTGGGAGCTTTTTGAATTTTGCCTTGTTGTGTCAATGTTTTCTGTGGTATCTTCTACAACTGAGATTCTTTCTTCTATCTCTTTTTTCTATTGCTAATGCTTGTATCTATAACTCTTGGAGTCTGTTTTAGATTTTCTATCTCCAGGATGGTCTCCTTTTTTGATTTCTTTATCGTTTCTATTTCCATTTTTTGATACTGGATTCTTTTGTTCAATTCCTTCACCTGTTTGATTATGTTTTCCTCTATTTCTTTAAAGGATTTGGGTTTTTCCTCTTTAAATACTTCTAAATGTTTACATGTGTTCTCCCACATTTCTTTAAGGGATTTATTTTTGTCCTTCTTAAAGTCCTCTATCATCATCAAGAGATGTGATTTTAGATCAGAATCTTTCTTTTCTGGTGTGTTGTGGTATCCACGGCTTGCTGTTGTGAAAGCACTGAGCTGTGATGATGCCAAATAGCCTTAGTTTCTGTTGCTTATGTTCATGTGCTTGCCTCTTGCCATCTTGTTATCTCTTGTGTTAGGTGGTCATGCTGTCTCTGAGTGGAGCTTGTCCTTTTTTGTCCCTTGTACATTTGCCCCTATAGTCAGTCCTCTGTGTTTGTCTCCAGAAAAAGTTGGTAATGACATTGCCAAGACTACTAGTGACTAGGAATGTCTCTAGATTGCATTGAAACTGACCATATACAACAGAAAGGCCCAGATTGAGGTGGTGGCCTTTTCCTCTGCTCTGATCATCTAAGCCCTCAAGGAGCCATCAAGAGACAGAAAGAAGCAGAAAAGCATTAAACACAATTGAAACATTACTTTTGATGATATTGTCAACATTGCCTGGCATAAGAGACACCATTCTTTGTCCAGAGAACTTTCTGGAACTATCAAGGAGATATTCACACTCCTGGATCCAATGAAGGCATTTCTAAGAGGGAAATTCATATCACTAAGAGCCTACATAAGAAAATTGAAGTGGGCTCATACTAATACATTAACAGCACACATGAAAGTTCTATAACAGAAAGAAGAAACCACTCACAGATGGCAAGAAATAATCAAACTCGGGCATGAAATCAATAAAATAGAAACAGGCAGGCAAAAAACAATAAAAAGAATCAATGAAAGACAGAGTTGGCCTTTTCTGTGAAAATCGGCATGATTGACAAACCTGTATCCAAATTAACTAAAAGGCCGAGAGAAGGCTCTAAATTAAAAAAAAAATTAGAGATGAAAAGGAGAAATAATGGTTAGGTATAAGTATCTTCTTCAGGGTCATTTAGCTGCCTGTTGGGCTTCTCAGAGGACAGCCAGGATAGGCTACTGCCTATAAACACACCATAGCATGAATAACAATGTCAGACCTTGGATCCTTCCCTTGAGCTGGGTCCCAAGTTTTGCTGGCCACTGGACTGCCTTACCCTCAGTCTCTTCTCCAATTTTTTCCTGCAATTCTTTAGACGGGAACAATTCTGGGTCAGAGTTTTTGACTCTGGGATGGCAACCCCCTCCCTCCTCTACTAGATTTGGGCTCTGCGAGTTACCTATCCCATCTGTTGGGGATTTCATCTAAGGTGTTTTTCTTTGAGTCCTAAGAGTCCCTCACCTCCTAGGTCTCTGGTACTTTCTAGTGGGTTCCCCCCACCTCCCACACCTCGAGATTGCATATTTCTATTCATTCTAAGACACAGGTACTTAGACCTAAACATTGGACTGAAGTTGGGGAGCCCCGTGTTTGAATTAGGGAAAGATTAGAAGAAGCTGAGGAGGAAGGAAACCCCATAGGAAGACCAGCAGTCTCAACTAACCCAGACTCCTGAGATCTCTCAGATGCTGAGCCACCAACCAGGCAGCATACATGAGCTAGTCTGTGACCCCCAACACATATACAACAGAAGACTGCTGAGTCTGGTATCAGTAGGAGAGAAGTGTTTGGGAGAAGTGTTTAACTCTTGAGAGGCTTGAGGACCCAGAGAGTGGGGAGGTCTGGCAGGGTGATTTGCGGGTGGGGACATCTTCTTGAAGACAGAGAAGAGGAGGAACGGAATGAGGAATTGTGAGAGGATGGACAGCGAGGGGGCAACAAATGGACTATAAAAGAATAAAAGTAATAAAAAAGAAAGAAAAGGAGAAATAACGCATACCAAAGAAAAGCAAAAAATCATAAGGACATAGTTTATAAACTTGTGCTCCACCAACTTGCAAAATCTAAAAGAAATGAATAATTTTCTCAATGCATGACATTTACCAAATTTAAATGAAGATCATACAAGCAATCAAAACAGACCTACAACCACTAGTGAGACAGGACCGGTCATAAAAAGGCTTCCAACCAAAAAGAAATAAACAAACAAGCAACAACAACAACAAAATCCCTGGGCCAGATGGCTTTAATACAGTATTTGTCCAGACTTTCAAAGAAGAGTGAACATACTCAAATTACTCTACAAAATAGAAACAGAAGGAATATGACCCAAATAGTTTCATGAGGTCACAGTTCCCTTGATACCTAAAGATGAAAAGACTCAACAGGGATAATTATAGACTAACTTCCTTTATGAGAATAATACAAAAGTTTTCAATAAAATACTTAGGAACTGAATCCAAGAAAACATCAAAAAGTTCATCGACCATGATCAAGTAGGCTTCATCCCAGAGAGGTAGGTATGGCTCCATATATGAAAATCCATAAGTGTAATCCATTTAAATAAACTGAAAGAAAAAAATGCCAACATAAAATTAAATTGAGAGAAACTTAAACAACACCACTAAAATAAGGAACAAGACAAGCCTGTGTACTCTCTCCATATATATTCAGTATAGTTCTTGAAGTTTTAGCTAGAGCAATAAGAAAAGTATAGGAGATCAAAGGATTACAATTGCAAAGAAGTCAAACCATGTTTATTTATAGACATTATAATAATAGTTGTAAGTGACCCTAAATATTCCACTAGGAAACTGCTACAGATGATAAACATTCTCAGCAAAGTAGCAGGATATAAAATGAACTTACACAAATAATAACCCTCTTATATACAAATGACAAATGGACTGATGAAGAAACCAGAGTAACAATTGCTCTCTCAGTAGCATAAAATAACATAAAATATCTTGGTGTAAATCTAACTAAGCAAGTCAAATACTTAGCAAGAGTTTTAAGTCTTTGTATATGTTGGTTGTATACATGGGAGTGTATGATGACATGTATTTCTGTATTTTATACATTTGAACATATAATGTACTGGATCTTGTGTCTAACCTTGGGTTTCGGAATACTTGGGCTTCATCTACCCCATTTGGGGGTTAGTAAATTCTACTGGCTTCCAAAGATATGCTTCCCCACAAAAGTTGTGTTCTGATGATAAAGAGGAGTCAAATACTTTAATTAGGTGAACCTCAATAGTATATACAATTTTATCTTCCTGAGCATGATAGCATATTCCATATGTACCTCAAGTCTTGCCAAAAATGCTTCCTCTGTTTTCTTAGTACAATAAGTTATGGATTGCTAACTATAGAGAGATCAGTGTCATCAAGGTTCATAAAAGAATCAGGTTACTACTCTCGTTATGGTTCGTTGTCTTATGAATAAAGGATAAAGAAAGCAAAATTCTTATTTTGCTCATGAGCTTCATGGGTAGTTGCCAAACCAGTTACAACTACTGTTATCTTCAACCATTTAGTACTTGACCCATAGCAAATTAAGAGCTTCTGGTATTTTGTTTCTAGCATTAGGTTGTGACTTTGATCTATGAGATTCTGTCTAGTGTCAGTCTTTTGTCAAAAACCTATATGTTTCAAACTCTATCCAATCTTGCTGCTTGCTGAGCCTTAACACATGATGGTGGAAAGATATGTCTATCACTACCTAATTGAGTGGTTCTCTGAAAATTCTTTTAACTCTCTATAATTCTTGTTTTGCTATATAAAATGGAAATGTTTTGCCCTCCCATGATGGTTGTAGATATTCAGTTATAGTATTTGTAAAATGTTCATTATGTTATATGGTACTTAAACTTTAACCTTATTCTATGTAGACTAAGCTCAACATGAGTTTCATGACAAAGCATGCCCTGGTTGGTCTTTATTGCTCTTTAATCGAGAGCTAGCTATTATAAAGTTTCAGATTTGATTTTCTTTGAAAAGTAGCTAGTATCCACAGATACCAAGATAGATGGTACTTAAGTTGAAGAAATGACTGACATGCATATACTACCTACAGACCCTTTTAATAGTTATTCAATATTGTTTATTTACTTACTCTTTATCTTCATGCTCTTGTTAGCCATTGGTGTCTATTAAGGAAACACAAACCAACATTAACATTTGTTCAAAAAAAGTTCAGAAATCTGTTTCCAAGGCAAATGGGATGCATTCCAAAGCCAACTGGCATTTCTGATTTGTGTTATTCATGCCATTTCTCAAAGATGCCCAGGGATAATTAAAAGTCAGAGGGGGAAACCTGATTCTTTTTGGTTAATGTATAGTGGCTATAGTAAGAAAGGAGCATTACCATTTTTGGAGGAGTAGGAGGAGGAGGAAGAGGAGGCAGAGGAGGAGGAGGAGAGAAGTGCTTGATTAAATCTAAATCAAACAATCAATTCCAAGAGTGCGCCTTGGTCGCTTTATCCATTAGCTGCTGGACAAGAGTGGCATTTAGAGCTGCCTTTTCAAGGCATTGGCACCAGGCCATTCCTGAATCACACAGTCATAATGGAGACATTTAATTAGTGCATTTTGCATGATTGCTTATGGACACAGGAGGAGCAATGTGCCATTTGGCCCTTTTTAGGGTCGCTTGATGGCTAAAGAGGAGGCCAGCCTACAGAGTCATGCTAAGTCCTATGAGGTTAGGAACTTTCAAATGCTTCTATTTTTAATATCCTACATTCATTGGATGAGGCCGGGAACATATTGGACACTCAGTAAAATATCTGCTGAGTGAATAAATAGATTTCAAGGTCATCAATTTTTCAAAACTTCTAGAAACCAGAAGGTATCACTAGTTCAGTTCAGTGAATGGTAGAACCATTATTTAAGTGCAAAACTTTTCAGTTCTAGAGTTCATGTTTACTATAGTTTGTTGCAAAATTAACATGAGAAATTATTGCCATGACTTTCACGATTGGAATGGCCTCACATTGTCTGATTTGGGTACTCATTTCTCAGGTCCCACTGGGGCTGTTACCCATTATTTTTCTTCTACCTAAAAAGAGATCCACAAAGGTTACATTCTTACTAGCAAAATAAAACTGAATCCTTTTTCCTCGGACAAAAGTATTCCTCTTTTCTTTAGTCTCATATATTGGATGTATTCTGGTCTTGCCTTCAAATATTCAAGTAGAGTCTTTGGAGCTCAAAAGATTATAATTTAAATCAAAAGTGGAATCCGGCTATAAAACCCCTTTTCATCTTACCTTTATGTTGTTATCTACTATATCGCCCTTAAGCAACTTTCAGTTGAATATTTTTAATACACTAATAAAACTATCAACAGTGATTAATTTAAGTAAACATGATAGTGTCCTCTTAATCCACAGAGAGCACCCTAGTGGGACCAACACCAGAGAGGGCTGCTGCAATGAAACAAAAACAAAAACTCTGATTTTCCAGTTGAAAATCTTTAATACCAGCCAGCCTTTCTTTGACATTTAAACACTTTGCACCATGCCTTTCTAGCCTTCCTTCCTGTTTTCCTTTCTTCACATCTTCATTGGCTCAGACACTGCTGTTGTTCTAATGAAGCATCAGAAAAAAGCTTAAACTGGGGGAGGGGGAAGCAAAAAAAAAAAAGCTTAAACTGAATTGACTTGAATGATGTAATTCCTGACACCCCCTAACAAGATTTCATTGATTTTAGTTTTTGAGGGTTTTTGTTTTTGTTTTTGTTTTTGTTTTTTTTTTTTTTTGCCTTAAAACCTATTGTTGACTGACATTGATACTTAATCTTCACTACTTTTCTTCTGGGAGACTCCTTGTTCCTGAAATATTTCTTTAAGTTTTTCTGTCTTGAAGTGCTAATGTTAGTAACTGTTTTTATTTGTCCGAAACCTGTTACTTTCTTAGTCATGCAAAAGAACTTGGCATACACATAACCCCAGGTCAGAAGCTATGATCTTTCAATATATTGAGTAAGTATTTTGGTTACTATTTTTGTCCTGATAGTATTAAAGGGAATTCATATCTCCAGATATCACATAGGCTTTTTAAAAATTTTCTTCTTTTTAATTGTTCACTTTATATCCTGCTCACAGCCCCTCTCTCAGTCACCTTTTCCCACAATCCTTCCTTTATCACCCCTCCCCTTCTCCTCTGAGTGGGTGGGCCCCCTTCTGGATATCACTCCACCCTGACAATTCAAGGTCAGACAAGGCAGCCAAGCTAGAAGAACATATCCCACAGACAGGCAACAGCTTTTGTGATAGCCCCTGCTCCAGTTGTTCAGGACCTGCACGAAGGTCAAGCTGCACATCTGCTACATATGGGCAGGGAGGCCTATGTTCAGCCTGTGTATGTTCATTGTTTGGTAGTTCAGTCTCTGAGAGCCCCAAGAGTCCAGCTTAGTTGATTCTGTTGGTCTTCCTGTGTAGGTCCTATCCCCTTTAGGGCCCATAGTTCTTCCTCCTATTCATCTATAAGAGTCCTAAGGCTTCATCCATTGTTTGACTGTGGTTGTCTGTATTAGCCTGAGTCACATGCTGGGTGGAGCCTCTCAGAGGACAATTTGCTCAAGTCTGCAACCATAACAGTATCATTAATTGTGTTAGGGATCAGTGCTTGCCCATGGGATGTGTTTTAAGTTGAAGCAGTTATTGATTAGCTATTCAATCAGTCTCTGCTCCATCCCATGTCCCTGCATTTCTTGTTGACAGGATAAATTTTGGGTTGAAAGTTTTGTGGGTGGATTGTTATCTCTATTGTTTCACTAGGGTTCTGGTCTGGCTTCAGGAGGTGGCCTCTTCAGGTTTCATATCTCCCGTGTAGTGAGTCACAACTAAGATCACTTCATTGATTCTTGGGAGACTCCCTTATCCCAGGTAAACAAAATTCTCAGCATTGGAATCTCGAATGACCAAGAAGAACTTAAAGAAATGTTCAAAGTCCTTGGTCTTCGGGGAAATGCAAATCAAACATCTTTGTGGTTCCATTTTGCACTCATTAGAATGGTTAAGATAAAAAAAAGAAACCTCAAGAGGTAGCACTTGCTGGCAAGGATGTGGAGCAAAGGAAATACGTCTTCATTACTGGTGGGAGAGCAAACTTGTACACCCACTCTGGAAATCAATTTGGTGTTTTCTCAAAAAATTGGGAATCATTCTGCCTCAAGACCCAGCTCTAACACTCCTGGGAATAGACGCAAAAGATTGTCCAACATTCCACAAAGACACTTTTCCAACTCTGCTCATAGCAGAGTTATTTGTAATAGCCAGAAACCAGAAACAACGTAGGTGTCCCTCAACTAAAGAACGGATAAAGAAAATGTGGTACATCTACACAATGGAATACTACTCAGCTATCAAAAACCAAGACATTCATGACATTTGAAGGCAAATGAATGGAACTTGAGAATATCATCCTGAGTGAGGTGTCCCAGTCTCAACAGACATGCATAGTGTATACTCACTGATAAATGGATATTAGCCATAAAATGCAGGTACCATGCTATAGTCCACAGACCCAAAGAACCTAAACAAGGAAGAAGGCTCAAGTGAGGAAGCTTGAATCTCACTTAGAAGGGGGATAAAATAGTCCTAAGAGGCAGATTTAGGAAGGGAACTTAGAGGGAGAGGGGATGGGGAGGGGAATGGAGGTTTCAGAATAAGATATATGGATGGACAAGGAGATATGACTAGATGGCCATGGATATGAATTGAAATCTGCAGCTCACAGGGTTTGAGGAGGTGGGTGGTATTTCCAGGATGAGGCATAGTTTTTTTAATTCCTTTTATTTTCTTACAGTCCAGTCATGGCCCTGCTCCCAGTCCCCTTCCCACAGTTCCTCATTAAAAGTCAGTTTCTAATTGTTCTTTAAGACTGGATTTCTTTTTGTAGCCCTGGCAGTCCTGAAATTTATTCTGTCCTCAAACTCAAATCTACTTGCCTGTGCCTCCTGAGTGCTGGGATTAAAGGCATGAACTGCACAGCTGATCTCAAGGTTTTTAAATATGACAATATTTCAATCTTCCTGAATCTCACTGAAATCCCTATTTCTGATGACTCAAACTTTTCATCAATCCTGAAAGATTTAGCCATTATGTCTTTAGAAACTGCCTCCTCTGAATTTTTGTATTCTTTTTAAATTATTTTTATTGGCTATTTCTTTATTTACATTTCAAATGTTATTCCCTTTTCTGGTTTCCTGTTGATAAGCCCACGTCCCTCCCACTCCCCTTCCCCTTCTTCTATAAGGGTGTTGTTCCCTTCCCCATCCAATCCCCTTCCCACCCCCACCCCCAACATTCCGTTATGTATAGTCTTTGGGTAGTAGTTTAGCCCCTGAGAGCTCTAGTTGGTTGGCATTGTTTTTCTTTTGGAGTTGCAAGCCCTCTCAGTTCCTTCAATCTTTTCTCTAATTCTTCCAACGGGGCTTCCGTTCTCAGTTCAATGGTTTGTTGCTAGCATTCGCCTCTGTATTTAATATGTTCTGACTGTGTCTCTCAGGAAATGTCTGAGATTGCCTTTCCTCTTCTATTTCTGATGTATCTAGATATCTCTTTCCTATCATCAAATACTTAGTTTCTGCGTCTTGTTTTCTTGCTAAGTTTTTATCTATTACAGTTCAGTAATTGACTCATTTCTCATTTCTAATATGACATGCAGACATATCTAATATGGTTCACTAGCTTCTAAAACTGAATCATTACACATTTCATTTATAGATATTATATTTGGTTTTGCTTTTCTTATTTGTCACTTCTCTTTGTAACTGCTAAACAGATTTAATACATCATTTGAACTCTGGCAATTCTAATATCTGAAGTATTTTTGCTCTCTTACTCTTTGCTTCTCCTAGCCTCTACTCATGAGTTTCCTGCTATGTGTTCTGTGATTTGCATTGACAGGTCATCTTCACAATATCTTTAGTTGAAGGAAAACCATGAAGTATCTGTTGAGGGAAAGGGGGTAATATTTGAAATGTAAATTAAAAAATTCAATAAAAAAGAAAGAAAGAAAATGCATGACCATGCATGCTTGCAGACATGGAAGCCAGAAAAAAGCAATATGCATTGAAGCTCATTTTCCCTAAGTGAAATATCATTCCTTATATAGAGATAGTTGAGATTGCCAACTCTGAGGAATTTTAAATAAATTTTTGGCTTGAAGCATTTTTGATTATGGACAATTTGTTTGTATTGTAAACACTTAAATTTTCCTATTTGTACAAATTCTATAATTTTATGCTTTGTTACATATCAACTTTCAGATAAACATGTTTTCTAGCTCTTTGTATTTTTTTACCATACTACATGGCTCACCTCTTCAATAGACCTTCAGTTTTCTTGTATTCTAGGCTGCTTCTCTTCTTCTCCCAGCACTGCAAAGTGCCACTAAAACTTCAGTCACAGGTCTGTGAAATCAAAAGCTAGTCCAAGTTTTTAGCACTTGGGTTTTACTCTGAACTCATGCTTTTGGGTTTTAGGGCTCTGATAATTTTTTCTTACCTCTTGGCCATTTTATCTTTTCTTTTTTCCAAAAATCACATATATTTTATCCATAAATTTGAGACATTTTATAGTGAGAGCCTTTGTAGTTGATCTAATCTTTATTGATCAACTAAAAAGCTGCCACCCTCATCAAAGACTATTGCCCAGTGAACCCTGTTTTCTTCCATTTGGTTCTACTTCCTTCTACCCTGAAACTTGGTGAGATTCACACAACTAGTAAACTGTAGAAAAACGGAGGCTGTATGACTCCTGGAGCTAGAATAGGAGAACTCTTACATCACCATCTCTTTAAAGTCACTTTGCTGTGCTCAATGTGAGGAATCATTTGCTCAGAACTCAATCATCTTGGTGTAAGAAGCGAAGCTTCAAGGGAAAGAACATGCATGTGTTTCCTGGCTAGCCAACTGTCCAATCTGTGCTTCTATTCAGCACCATACAGCCAATGTAGCATTCCAATCATGTAAGCAAACCATCCTGGAAGTCTAACCTAATCAAAACTGAATATTTCAGCTGAAGTATTAAGAACAGAAGCAACATGGTAAATTAATTTGACCATGACAAGGAAGTCCACCCCCCTCCCACACACACACACACACACACACACACACACACACACACACACACACACACACAAATCATGAATAGTTCTCTTTCTTTTGTATTCTTTTTAGCTGAGCTGCTACCAGAAGGTGCTAAACAAAGGATGGGGCATCCCACATCAGTTAAGGCAATCAAGGCAATCCTTCAATTGGTGCTACTTGCAAGTGTGATTCCTAACTGTGGCAAGTTAACATTTAAAACCAACTACAATGTTACTACATGAGAAGTGTGAAGAAAGTATAGAATTGTCATGTGACTCTTTTCTATCATTCGTGCAGATATATCAAAAGGAACCAAAGTTAGAATAACAGAATACAAAATCAAAATCAGAATGCAATGGACATAACCTGCATCTTCTTGTTTATTTTAGTACTATTCATACCAGGCAAATTACTTAGTCAGTCTAAATGCCTGTCAGTAGATGAATGCATAAAGAAAATATGGTATATGCACAGTAGACTAGAATCAACCATAAAGAAGAAAGAAATTACATTATTCACATATAGTAAATCAAATCAACGATCATCATGTTAAAAACAATAATCTACCTACTCTTAAAGACAAGTATCATATGTTTTGTTTTATATATGGAATCTTAATAAAAAAAAAGAGAGAGAAGAGAGAAAAGGAGGACCAGAGGGAGGGAGGGGGAAGCATGGGAAAAGGAAAGAGGAGAAAGAGAGTAATTGGGAATAGGATAAAAATGTATCATATGCATTGTTACAATAGAAACAGCTACTTTATAATTTATATAGAATTTAACACACACACATGAATAACATAGTCATGAATTCAAGAAGTAGTTGGGGGAACATGGGAACATTTGGAGGGTATAAATAATGCAATTTCAGTAAACTGATATTGAAATCTTCAAATAAAACAAAGGGAGAAATAACTGTCTTAAACTAGTACATTTAAGAACAGTTTATTACATATCAATGCATTACTAGTATAAGGGTAGACATTGTAGGTCTTTTAATTAATTTGCCAATATATATTGTAATATGCTGTCCCAATATTGTAGGTCACCTTGATTTTCCTTCTCTCAGAAGAGGATAATTTAAATTTTTTATTAATATAAGATGTACACACATCTGTCAGCCATTTTGTGTTTGTGGCAGTTGCTTAGAAAATTAAAATGAATAAAGTTACTTTAGATATTAATTCTAAGAACATTGGAGAAAATACAGAAACACATGATAGAAAATATTGAACATAACAACTGAATCAAGTGTCTTTATTACCATAAAATGACGAAAAAGAATCACATGGCTGTTTAATAGATAGATCCCCATTACAAAATGTAAAACACTTAAGTTTAGAAAATATCTATTATATTTAGGAATAATACTCAATACATAACAATTATATTATTAAATTAAGATTTAAAAAAATACATGGCATGAAGAACCACACAGATTTTGCAAAGATAGACACAATAACCGGAAAATGGCCACTATAAAAGAATTCAAACATATAAATCAGGGGAAAAACAAGTGATTTGAAGGTTTTTGTAATCAAGAAATAGGCATTTGGAAGACAAAATACAATCTGTAAATATATTATTTTGGCATTCAACCACATTAGTAATCAGACAAATGCAAACTTAAAGCAGTATGAGATAGTATTTAATGGTCTTAAGATTGGCAACAACTAAGAGGTCTGAAAATGCCAAGGGTTAGTAGGAATAAAAGGTAATTAGACTTTTTCTGCATTATGGGAATAATCTAAATTTTTATTGCATAGTAGGATACAATGTGGTAACATGTAACAAAAGTGGAGCTATGTATACCCTGAGATTTAGCAATTCTTCCTCCAAATACGTTTGTAGAGAAACATTGCACCTATACAGCAGAAGAACTGCTCAAGAACATAATGTAGCATTATTTACTGTAGCAACAAAAATTCCAACAAGAAGCAATCCTAAATCCCACCAGCAGTGGAATGGATAAATAAATTTTGGAATGCTCACTGAATGAAGCAGCAGAGCATGAAAACGAATCAATTCTTGCTAAGTATTATAATATTATACTGACTAAATAAAAATACAGCAGAACACAATTTACAAGTACTTTACAATAAGAGTAACTATAAGACTTCTGTGAGCACTAAAATAACAAAGTAGAGAAAGAATGATAGAAAATTATTTAGTGCAGATGTCAACACAAGAAAGAGAAGAATGAATTAGCATTCAGGGGCTTATAAAGGCATTGGTAGTTTTGTCTTACAGATACTCTTGTGTGTGTGTGTGTGTGTGTGTGTGTGTGTGTGTGTGTGTGTGTGTGTGTAAATGTGCATATACATGTGCCACAGGGCGTGTGTGGCTGTCAGAGAACTGATTTACTCTTTTTTTTAAAGATAAACTTCTATTAAGTTTTTTATTTACCTTATATCCTGTTTGCAACTTCCCCTCCCACCTGGTTTACTCTTTACACCATTAGTTCCAGAGATGCAACTCAAGTAGTAAGGTTTGCATGCAAATATTTTCAAAGGTTGAGCCACTTATTTCGAGTCAGCCCTGATTTTTTTGTCCTATGCTATCTGTGATTATATAAATATTTGTTTTTTTAATTCTTATATACAAGTTACTTACACTCAAAACACTCCAAACTACCTGTTCCATTAGGTAACGTTTTCAAAATTCAGTGAGCAATAAGTTAGCAACAGTGTTGACAGTAAATGGAATAATAAAAAGAAGTCTGACAGATAAAGTAAGCCCCCATGCCAGGAATGAGTCATGGGCACAAATGGCTTAACTATTCCCTATTATGAAGTCGGAGATGGAATGACTCCATCACTTCCTTTGACTTGCGCTTACTTGGTGTTTTCTCAATTTAATGAGAAGGCCATAGTCCATTATTTTAACATAATGTTTACAATGAAGCACTTCAGTATGCAATGAGGAAGCCTATGCACTGGGTCACTTGCTGTGTCTTCATTTCAGATGGCATGGCATACTCTTTGATACTACAGAATTGCTATGTCATATCCATAATTTATAACATGATTGGAGAACTAACAAGATTACTTTTGTGGACTTGTCAAGGTAAGAACTAGAATTTAGACCAGTGAGTACATAAAAGAAGTCTATTTGTGATATTTCTTAGGTATTAATAAATTAATCTCCCTTGTGAGGCCCTAAAATTCCGCTTCCATCATAATATTTTGATCTTTGCATAAACACCACAAGTAACACTTGGTCTCATTTTCAAAAGAGCTGTCTACAAATGAATTGACTAGGTGAACAAATTTCATCCCTGATTCTAACACCCCTTCAGCTACCAATTTCCAACAAAAATCTATTACTTCAGTTTGAGTCATTTACTTTGTCTGAAATTACATTTTTAGCATTTTGTGAATCCAGGACAATGGCAGGATAGACATTTTTATGGAGTCAAGGTAGATATTAGGGACATCTGTAACAAGAATTTAAACTGTGATAACTGTCCAAAAGAAATTTTCAGTAGGACATGACAAAGAAGCAGGTAACATGATAGTTTCAAATAAGATCTAGGAGAGAATACAAATCATGTGGTCTTTCAGCCATCCATTTCCTTGCTATTCATTACAATATGGCAAAGCAGAAGTCTTCAAGCATGGTTAAATGTCATTGTATTGAATTGACCCTCCAATTTATTCTTTGCCATCTTATATTATCTGCATTTCTCACTTTAGCAATAGAACAGCAATCATTTGCCATGAAACATGGCTGGAAATAGAAATTATTTCAAGTTGGGCACATTTGTGGTCTGTGAATACTGAACACTAATAAGTTGATGGGTTCCAGTTCTAAAATGACTTCCAGGTGATTTAATTCAGAAATACTCTGGGCAGATATCCAGTTGTCTGCTTGGACCCTGGGAGAACAGTAATTTCACATTCAAACTTCCTAGCCTTGAAGATTGTGGTTCTACATGCTGGGTATCTCTGTGTATTTCACAAAACACATGGGAGAGGAGAAATCTGTATTTCTGAAAACAAGAGAACATGAGTGTAGAATCACATCAGTCCTTGGCATTCTTGCCTACTGGACAATGCTGGACATTCAAGATTGCCTTTGGTTTATTAATATTGATATTCGCAGCAGCCTATACAAATGAATATATAGGGACTATGTGTATCCTTCTTCACCATCCTATCTTCTCAGCAAGTTATCTAATATGAAAGAATGGGGACTCCAGAATGCCTTTCATTTCCACTATAATTATGTTAGGAAATACAGGACATTTGTGTAAGCAAGTTGCCCTGTTAGTCAAGAGCTGTCAGAAACTCTGCATGGAATAGCTCAGTCCGAGAGAAAGAGACCCTCTACTTGATCAATAATACATTTGTGATGGTTAATTTTTTGTGTCAACTTGACTGGCCAGAAAGTCCTAAGAACTTGTTAAACATTATTTCTGGTGTGCTGTAAGTGCATTTCTGGAGATTGGCGTGTTGGTAGAAACTTTCATGAATATAAGGGAACAGCATCTACTGTGCTGGGTATTGTTCTGCTTCGAGATATCAGAACTCCAGAGTCTCAAGTCTTGGAGTCTAGCACATATGTTAATGAGTGATACTCTGAGCGTTCAATCTGTTGGTCTTCAAATAAATGTTAAACCATTGACTTTCCTGGTTCTGCAGCTTTTTTACTCTTTGACATAGTTACTGGTATCTCAGGATCTCCAACTTCAGATAACCTGACACTTGTACATATGCAAGGTCCTGTTATCATATTAACCAATCTCACTAACAAATCACCTACCTAGCTATTTGCATACCAAATTATACCTAGTTAAGGGCAATTTCTCATACTTATCTCATGAAAAATTTAAGTTAAAAATATCATAACAATCCCCTAATTTTATATCAGAAGGGTTTTTTCTTCACTTAAAACCTATTCTTATTTACAGCCAAATGATGGTATTCTGTTAGAGCATGTGAATCATTTCCACAATTCAAGAGGATCCTTTTATTAAATTGAAGTTAGCTTTACTATTCTTTATGAAGAAGCAATTCCCACCAATTAAATATTTTATGAAACAACTAGGTGATTTATTAATCAAATTTTCCTTTAATGATCAGGGTGTATCAACTGTAAGGTATTACTTTCTTTTATAATGTCAACTTAGTCTTTTAAAATGGAAGGAACAATGCTCATTTTTGAGAAGAGGTTGCTTAATGTCTTGATGAAGGATATTAGGCATCTCCCTGGCCTCCCTTTCAATAATTTTTCTCTGAAATTTTAATGTTGATTTTTTCCAGAAATAATATGTATGTATAGTGTATGCATATGTTAATTAATGGTGATCAAATTGCCATCAAAAAAGATATTTATTGTAGTAGCATCAGAATATAGTTACTAAAAATAAGTATGGGTTCTTCCATACTTACACTGCTCTTCCAGTAAATAAAAGAATTGTGTCAATCACACATGAAGAGAAATAATTCCATTTGCTTTGCTAATAACCACAGAAAGTATGCTTTTGCCACTTGATCATGAAGACTAGAAAAAATTAATGAAAGTACATGAATGTTAGACTCTTCTCGGGAAAAATATATGGATTAATTATTGCTCTGCCTCAGAGTGTGAGTATTTTTGAAACCTTTGAAGTCTTATTTACCTTCTCAAAACTTTTTAAGACTTAATTATTAATAGAGGATACTGTCATTCATTTAAAATGTTTCTTTTATATATCTATTTAAATATATTTTAGATATATAATGATATAAATCAATCATTATGTGTTTATCTTTAGAGTATTATATTGTGGATGAAACAGAATGAGGGGACCACATGCTGCATCCAGTTGTAATTTGGTAAGTTAGATGCGCAGGAGCACTAGACTTTCCAGATGTTCATTGCTTTGCAAATAAGACCTTTGCAAATCTCCTGAGTCTTATGGTCATTGAACGTAGACCAAATGGGTTTAGTGCAGAATTCTATCAGACCTTCATAGAAGACCAAGTACCAATACTGTCCAAACTATTCCACAAAATAGAAACAGACAGAGCACTACCCAATTCCTTCTGTGAAGCCACAATTACACTTATCCCTAAACCATCAAAAGGCCCAACAAAGAAAGAGAACTTCAAGCCAATTTCCCTTATGAATATCAATGCAAAAAGACTCAATAAAATTCTCACAAAGAACTCCAAGAACACATCAAAATGATCATCCATCATGATCAAGTAGGCTTCATCACAGGGATGCAGGGATGGTTCAATATACAGAAATCAATCAATGTAATCCACTATGTAAATGAACTAAAAAAAAAACAAGAAAGCTTGACAAAAATTCAACACCCCTTCATGTTAAAAGTTTTGGAAAGATCAGGAATTCAAAGCCAATACCTAAACATAATAAAAGACGTATACAACAAACCAGTAGCCAACATCAAACTAAACAGAGAGAAACTTCAAGCAATCCCACCAAAATTAGGGACTATAAAAGGGTGCCCACTCTCTCCCTACTTATTCAATGTAGTATTCGAAGTCCCAGCCAGAGCAATCAGACAATAAGATGGAGGTCAAAGGGATACGAATTGGAAAGGAGGAAGTCAAATTATCACTATTTGCAGATGATATGATAGTATAATTAAATGACCAAAAAAGTTCCACCAGAGAACTACTAAGCCTGAAAAACAACTTCAGCAAAATGGCTGGGTATAAAATTAACTCAAACAAAAAAGTAGCCTTCTTTCTACTCAAAGGATAAACAGGCCGAGAAAGAAATTAGGGAAATGACACCCTTCATGATAGTCCCAAATACTATAAAATACCTCAGTGTGACTCTAGCCAAGCAAGTGAAAGATCTGTATGACAAGAACTTCAAGTCTCTGAAGAAATAAATTGAAGATGATTTCAGAAGATGGAAAGACCTCCCATGCCCAGGATTGGCAGGATTACTATAGTAAAAATGACCATTTTGGCGAAAGCAATCTACAGATTCAATGCAATCCCCATCACAGTTGCAACTTAATTTTTCATAGAGTTAGGGAGAGCAATTTGAAAAATCATTTGGAATAACAAAAAAAAATCAGGATAGAGAAAACTATCACCAATAATAAAATAACTTCTTGGGGAATCACCAACCCTGACCTCAAGCAGTATTACAGAGCAATAGTGATAAAAACTGTATAGTATTTGTACAGAGACAGGCAGGTAGATCAGTGAAATAGAGTTGAAGACCCAGAAATGAACCCAAACACCTATGGACACTTGATTTTTGACAAAGGAGCTAAAACCATCCAATGGAAAAAAGAATTTTCAACAATGTTGCTGGTTCAACTGGAGGTCAGCATGTAGAAGAATGCAGATCGATCCATGCTTATCACCCTGTACAAAGCTTAAGTGCAAGTGGATCAAGGACCTCCATATGAAACCAGATATACTCAAACTAATAGAAGAAAAAGTGGGGAAGAATCTCAAACACATAGGCACTGGAGAAAATTTCCTGAACAAAACACCAATGGCTTATGCTCTAAGATCAGGAATCGAAAAATGGGACCTCATAAAACTGCAAATCTTCTGTAAAGCAAAAGATACTGTCATTAGGACAGAATGGCAACCAATAGAACATGAAAAGTTATTTATCAATTCTATATCTTATAGAAGGCTAATATCTAAAATATACAAAGAACTCAAGAAGTTAGACTTCAGAGATCCCAATAACCCTATTTTAAAAATGGAATACAGACGTAAACAAAGAATTCTCAGCTGAGGAATATCGAATGGCTGAAATGTTCAATACCCTTAGTCATCAGAAAAAGCAAATTAAAACAACCCTGAGATTCCACCTCCCATCAGTCAGAATGGCTAAGATGAAAAACTCAAGTGACAATAGATGGTGGCAAGGATGTGGAGAAGAGGAACACTCCTCCATTGTTGGTAGGATTGCAAACTAGTATAACCACTCTGGAAATCAGTCTGGAGGTTCCTCAGAAAATTTGACCTTGCACTACCTGCAGACCCAGCTATACTTCTTCTGGATGTATACCCAAAAGGTGCTCCAACATACAACAAAGACTTGGGTTCTACTATGCTCATAGCAGCCTTATTTATAATAGGCAGCATTTGGAAAGAACGCAGCAGCCCTTCAACAGAGGAATGGATACAGTAAGTGGGACACATCTACACAATGGAGTACTACTCAGCTATCAAAAACAATGACTTCATGTAATTCATAAGCAAATCGATGGAACCAGAAAATATCCTGAGTAAGGTAACCCCGTCACAAAAAAACCAAAAAAAACCACCCCAAAACAAACAAACAAACAAACAAACAAACTAACTAACTAACTAACTAACAAACAAACAAAACCACCTGGTATGCACTTACTGATAAATGGATATTAGCCCAAAAGCTCGAATTACCCAAGATACAATCCACAACCATATGAAACTCAAGAAGAGGGATGATCAAAGTGCAGTTGCTTCCACTCCTTCTTAAAAGGGGAAAAATATTCATAGGAGGGGGTTTGGAGCAGAGACTGAAGGACAGATATTCAGAGCCTGCCCCCCCATGTGTCCCATATATATACAGCCACTAAAACTTGATAAGATTGATGAAGCTAATTGCATGCTGAGCGGAACCAGATATAGATGTCTCCTGAGAGACACAGCCAGAGCATGTCAAATACAGAGGTCAATGCTAGCAGCAAAGCATTGAACTGAGAATTGGACCCCCATTGGAGGAATTAGAGAAAGGACTGAAAGAGTTGAAGGGGGTTGCAACCCCATAGGAACAAGAATGCCAATGAACTAGAGCACCCAGGGACTAAACCAGTATCCAAAGACTATACATGGACTGACCCATGGTTCCAGCTGCATATGTAGCAGATGATTGCCTTGTTGGGCACCAAGGGGAGGAGAAGCCCTTGGTCCTGCCATAGTTGAGCCCCCAGTGTAAGGGAATGTTGGGGTGGAGCAGGAAGGGTGGTGGATTAGGAAGGGAACACTCCTATAGAAAAAGGGGAGGGGAAGGGCATAGGGGGGTTATGGGCAGAAAACCGGTAAGGGAAATAACATTTGAAATGTAAATTTAAAAGTACCCAAATAAAAAAAGGAACTAGAATTCTCCAAAGAACAAAGTCAAGACCTAAATTTGAACAACCAGTAGATGCCAGGAATTGAGAATAAGAAATACTTGCTTAGCTATGATTTCCGGGGGCTTTCAAAAGTATTCTACACTGAAATATTTGAAGGGATAACGTTATCTACGTGCTGCACAATATCAAAACGAGGCTCAGAGGAATGAAGTGACTTCCACATAATCACATCACCAATGAGTCTTAGAAGTAGCACTTAGTTCCAGTGAGTTAGATATGTAAACCTCTATTGTTCCTTTTTTTTTCATGCTAAAATCTTCTGATCAAGTGAATATGATTTCCTTTCTAATGATCATAATCTTAAATTTTTTATTTGTAATAAATTCTTTTGTAGAATTAATTTGTGGTCTTATATAATTATTCCTATTATGCCATTTATCAGCATTTCTGTGTGTATGTTTAAATTGTATCCTAGTTATCATCATCAACATTATATGTGTTGTTATTAGCACTGAATATATGGGAGTGCAGTAATGGGATGAATCTTCTATTGCTGTTCATCATAAAGCTTATCTAAATGTATAAGTCACTGCCAAAAAAATGCTGGAGAGAGGAAACTCATAAAAGGAGAGGGATTTTTTTTTTTTGGTTCATTATTTCAGAAATTTCAGGCAATGCTTGCTTGACCTTATTGTACTGAGGTTGGGTTGGGGTAAAACCATGTGGTGTAGAGTATACAATATAATAAATGTTCTTTTTATGTGTCACATATAGTAGCAACAACAAAAACAAAGAATAAGGTAAAAGGCATAGTCTCTAAGGAAACACTTCCAGTGGCTCACTTCCTCCAACTAGGTCTGACTTCTTACAATTTCTAGCACCTTTTATTAGGACATTTAATTATGAGCTCATGACTAGGTTAATCCATTGGTGAGATCAAACTATTATGATCCAATCTTTGTTCCCAAACTCTGTCATTGTTGACATTTCATTAAGAATAAGACTCTCAATGATTTATGATTTGAGAGACATTCCACATCTAATGCACAACACAATACCAGAATATTCATGAAATTAAAACTGTGTTTCACAGCCACCAAACTAGATAAGATAGATGAAGCAAAGAAGTGCAGGCCGACAGGAACCGGATGTAGATCTCTCCTGAGAGACACAGCCAGAATACCGCAAATACATAGGCGAATGCCAGCAGCAAACCACTGACCTCAAAACGGGACCCCCGTTGAAGGAATCAGAGAAAGGACTGGAAGAGCTTGAAGGGGCTCAAGACCCCATATGAACAACAATGCCAACCAACCAGAGCTTCCAGGGACTAAGCCATTACCTACCTAAAGATTATACATGGACTGACCCTGGACTCTGACCTCATAGGTAGCAATGAATAGCCTAGTAAGGGCACCAGTGGAAGGGGAAGCCCTTGGTCCTGCCAAGACTGAACTCCCAGTGAACGTGACTGTTGTGGGGAGGGTGGTAATGGGGGGAGGATGGGGAGGGGAACAGCCATAGAGAAGGAAAGGGTGAGGGGCTAGGGAGATGTTGGCCTGGAAACCAGGAAGGGGACTAACAATTGAAATGTAAATAAGAAATACTCAAGTTAATAAAGATGGAAAAATAAAAGGTGTTTCACGAATCAGAGATTGGGAATATTAAGCTTCCTTACAGTAGAAAGATCCGATAGAGTTGTGTAAGGAAGACATGGGGAAAGAATTTTGTGATGTAGTTGAGTATTCCATGAGGTTAAACACTATGGCAAGCACAAGAAACTCAAAATGGTTAAAAAGAACAGGCTGACAAAAGGCAAGATGAGGAAAAGTGTGAGTATAGTCAGATTATGTGAGACTTTTTAAGAACATATTAAGTATTTTTTTTTGTTGATCAGTGGGGAACAATAGCATTAATTAGATGCTGTGCATAATCAGATTCTAATTTTAATCCTTCTTTCTGGTTGGAGCATATTTAAAGAGATCATTAGTTTTTGTGGACTAGTAAGGTGCATAACACAACAGCATAACAATCTCACAAGTGGGGTTGGAGAAGTTAACATAGATGAAGGGGTAGATGAGAAACAGTCAAAAGACAAATCAATGGGGCTTTGTGAAAACCGTGTCATGGAGACAGATGGAAAGGGCATCTCAGAGAGAATGTTCAGTCCATTGGTTGGTGACAGTGGAGTAGATACCACAGAAGATGATCAGCGGGGACTTTGAAACATTTATTTTAGCATGGGAGGAATTTGAAGATAGAGCTGTAAGGCAGAAATGATCAAAGAAGCAGATGGATGAGTAAGTTGTGTGTGTGTGTGTGTGTGTGTGTGTGTGTGAGAGAGAGAGAGAGAGAGAGAGAGAGAGAGAGAAAGAGAGAGAGAGGAGAGAGAATGTGTAGTTTACAGAAGAAATTATAGTATCATAATATTGCCTAATAGAGATTTTGCATTTCTAACAAGTTCTTATTACCTGACGGTGATGCATCTGGCCACGGTTATACACTGAGCAGCAAGACTCTGTATGACCTTTCACCTGAATTTTTTGCCACTCAGATAGTGAGAGTTTCTGTACCCTTTCTGAGATAAAACCCAGCAAAGCCATACATTCTGCTTATATTCAAAATAAATCCATTGCTTTTGTTTTAGTAATACTTAAACCTAGAAAAGAGTGATTCATTTTAAACAAACAAACAAACAAACAAACACTATATGGTGTAGTGTGAGACATCCCTTTACTGCAGCTTCAAGTCTGTTCACTTTCAAGGTAATCTACACTACCCAGAAACTGTAGACCTGACTGTGTCCCTGTAGACCTGATACTCCAGACAAAATAAAATCAGTTCCTAGAAATGTATCTCTTCAGTCGATTCTATATGGAAAAATTCATGCGTGTGCATGCTCGTGTGTGTGTGTGTGTGTGTGTGTGTGTGTGTGTGTGTTTTATTCATAGGTATATGCATACACACAGACTTAAGACTATCTCCAAAATAGATTTAAAAGTAGAAAAATGAGATTTTCCTAAATTTAACATTGTAATGATGCTCAAAGTAAAACAAATTTTAACACCTTCTTTCAGAACATAGAGCCATTTTATATATCAGGGGCAGATAAATATAGTGAGTTATAGCAGAGACACCTAGCTACTAGCGCAAAATTGTGACACCCCAGTATTTGAGATCTGGAAGACTATTTAGAGAAGCTCTAATTTACCCTCTTCATTTTAATTTTACTTCTCAGTTTTCCTCAATTGAGATTCTATGTCTTTTAAGTCCCAGAAAGAACTCTCAATCAGTTTGTAAGTGACTTCTCTATCTACTTTTATCTTACTTGACATTTCCATATTTTGTAATGCCATTGGTCTTTCCTTGTTTCACAGAGCTTTACCCTTTGTGACACAGTGGACTCCCAGATTGTCTCCTATTACATCTTCTTGTCATACAACTGGCCTACAGTTGATTTCCTGAAGGCTGTATTCTAGTACCCCGTCTCTTCTCAGGTCTGCAGTATCATAATTTGTATTTCAGTGGGATCTTCCTGTGTTTAAAAAGTGAAAAGAATTTAGAATTTTTTCCCTCAGAGTCTACCTTTGAAAAAGTAGAGAGGTTTTTGTTACTTTGCTTTGATTTTTAAGCCAACCCAAGGATAAGCTTGTCATTTATGGGAAAAATTTAACCATAGTAGAGCATTCTCAAGTCAAGTCCTGTGGTAAAGAGTTATATTTCATGGACAAATGCAAGTTCCTCACCCAGTACATGGTAAGGAACACATTTTCAAGGGAAACTAGTTACTAGTGTTAAAATATCCCTCCTTTCTCTCTTTATTAATAGTATTGGTAAATTTGATTGGAGAGTGCAGGTTACCTGATATATTTTTGTACTGAACTGAGAAATGTTCATTGTTTTCAGTCAGTTTCCAGAGAGTATGGGAGGAGGAAAAAAGCACTTAATTATTTGACCCTTCCTGGAGATTAACACTCTGTATTGGGGAGATCAAATTAAGCCCCCAGTCTCACTTTTCCTTGCTCCGTTTCTATCATGGAACCCTGTTCAAACCTTAATAAGGGCAGAAAAAGATTGCTACTGCCCCCTGCTGGCTCACCGTCCTTTTTTTCTCCAGTATTTATCTGTGACTTGAGGATTTCCAAAGATTTTATGCAACTGTATAGTAGAACGAACTTTCCCAAGTAGGAAGATAGATCCGTTAGGAACAAGAGGCTAATAACAAGGGAAAACACTCAAGAGCTGAGAAAGACAGAAGGTATTCTAAATTAAATTGCTGATCTCCGCGAACCTCTTTTTTTTCTTTTTTTTTTTTTTCCTTTTTTTTTCCTGTATGCGAAAGCTTTTCTGTACGGAGGAAATACACTCTACTTCAGCACAGGACTTCTCTTTTCTGCTAGCTTCCACTAACCAGATGTTGACTTCCCATATCCCTATTATAATTTCAGTACCCTGGATCTTGTTCCCTGTTTTCCTAGTTTACTTTTCTGATGCTTAAGCCTCTTTCAGTCTCTTCGGCTTCAAACTCCTGTCCCGCCTACCCGCAGGCAGACTAGCATTTTTAGGAGCTCGACCCCAGCCTCACCTTTTCCCTTTTCCATCTACACAGACCCTTGTCATAGTTGTGGGCTCACTCCTTTCAGTAGCCCCTCACCAAAGAATCAGGCACTCTGCATTTCAACAGCAGGCGCATCTCCTCTCCTCTCTCCGACCCCCGCCCCAAGCTACTGAAAAAGGAAACATGCGCACTTCAGAGCTAGAAGCTGTCCGAGTGCTGAAATTTATAGGCTGGGTAAGATCACGTCTCCGTCTCTTTCTGTAGCCCTCATTCCAGCACAGGATCTCAGCATTTTTTTCCCTCTTTCCCTCAAACACTCCAATACACAGAGTCTTTTCTTCTCCCTCATTTACAACTTCTTTTAAAAAGAGAACCTTTCCTAAGGAAAGGGGGCTTTGCTGAATAAAAAAGATATAAAACAAAAGCTACAGCAGCCCGACTTCCAGCGTGGCATTGTCACCAGCCCCCTTTGCATGGTGATGTGATTAAGGTAGCAGCATTTTTATTATTCAGGAAAAGCAGCTAGGGGATTCATCAGTTCTGAGGCTTTGTCTCTCCTGGGCTAACTGATGGTCCTGAGCCCTGGTTTGACCTGACCATGATGCCCAAGACTGGCACTTTTTGTTTTTTCTCAGCAAACTGTACAACCCCAAATCTCTTTTTGATTTTCAAGGAAACTAGATTCCTGCCAGAATTTGAGTCTGGACAATAAATAGACACTTTGTCCTAGTCTTCTTTCTGGAATCATTTCGGGATATTTTCCACAAGCATCACGGAAACAGGAATGAACCGGCAGCTAGTGAACATTTTGACAGCCTTGTTTGCATTTTTCTTAGGGACAAACCACTTCAGGTAGGTGAAATGATTTTGCATGCTTATATTTTCCACATAAAAACTGTTTGAAAGAGAAAGTATGTAATGATCTGTCTGTTCCCTGATTCCTACTATTTCAATGTTGGAGAGGAGAGTTTGCTTCCTTTTGTTCATTTAAAAAGCTTAATTATGGTGGGAGGAAGGCAAGTGTTCACAAAAGCAAGTTTTATGTTGCATAGCTGCACTTTATGCATTTTGACACACATTTTTACAGTCCATGTGATATTAAGATTAGACTAGTGAGTTGTGTGCTCTTTACATTTCTGTATAAGGTTGATACCTTTTGCTTTCAAATTCTTCTGGAAGTCATTTAAAGGGATTATTGGGTGCGATGTTCTTTTTTTCATATGGTGAAAGTGATTGGATTAATTTCCCAAGAGCATGCTCATTTTCTATAAAATAAATAAGAACACTGATTCTTAGCCAACTTGGGACTTCTGTTATATTTCACCAACTATAATCATACTGCGAAGTCTATGATTTAGAATTTTTTCAAGTAGTAAATATCTTTATACAACTCCATTCTACCATTCAGTCTATTTGAAAATTGATTGCATATACAGATTTAATTAAAATGACATCTTTGTACTTATGCCTGTATGAGAAATGGAGTGTGGGTAATTAAAACAAGTGAGATGTCATATGTGCATGCCTGTATTTTCTACATAATTTACTAATTGTGAAATCAATTGATACTTCAAAATATCACTTTTATTGCCAGTGAGTGAAATATCCGGTTAATGACATAGAGTGGAAGATGGGCTAGATATAAAAATGCAATTAAAACAAAATATAGGTCATTAAATGTTTTAAAAGATTTTATGCTATTTTTTCACATAACCAGGAGAAATTGGACACATAGAAATAATGCTATGAGTACTGGGAAAACCCCTATGTTCTTTTCAGGTTCACACCTCTTACTATCATAAGAAAGATTCTAGGTTGGGTTTTTATTACAGTCACCACCACCACCACCACCACCACCACCACCACCATCATCATCATCATCATCATCAACATCATCATCAACATCATCATCAGCCTCATTCCAGCCACCATCATAATAAAATAATACTCAATTAATCAGATGAATCTGCATATGGAAATGTGAGTATTTCTGGATGACTATATCAATTTTTAACTCCCACAAATGTTCATATCATCTTTGCACTTGTAATTAATGCCTCTGATTTGAAAAAAATGGCCTGATTGTTGTAGTATCTTAATGGTAGAAACAACAAATTATTTAAAACATATGCATATATAATATATACATATATGTAAACACCAACACGTTAGTGACATTCAGTCAACTATCAAATGTATTACGAAAGAATTGATCTTGTTACCAAACAAATATGTGATTTTTATGACTTCTAATCTGGATATAAAAATCCAAGAAATTTTCACATCACCTTTTCCTGTTTTTGATAATGTAAAAGGTTCAATACCATAGAAATTATATTCCATTAATGCTTTATTGGAGAGTCTGAAATTTGCATGTTCATATACAAATAAGAACTAATAAAATGATTCAAATAACATACTTACTATTGATCTATTTTAAAATGGTGGTGAAATTCCAAGTGAAGGTTTATTTTTCAAATAACATATTGGAAAAGACTAATGCTGGTAGCTGCAATCAAATGGTAGCAGAAGAGAAAATATCCATGTAATAATTATGTTATTCATTCTATCTTATTATTATGTATTTCTCATAAATGGTAGAAGATGAGCTTATAGCTGAAATGTTGAATTTTATAGCCACGAAGAATAGATATTACATTATCATATGAATTTAAATAACTGTCATCAGTTCACTGATAATTCTAAAAACAAAAATCCTTTGTACATCCACAAATCTGGAACCTGAATCTATAGACATTATCCCACCTTACACAAAATATAATTAAAGTTCAGACACTTGGCTGATATTGCCCAGGATTTATTCTTCTCATCAGTTGAAATTAACTTTAAAGAATGTTCAAGTTAAGAAGTTGATCAGGACCTCAAATTTTTCTAATTTTCTTCTTGCTGGTATATTAAACATTTTTTCCAAAATGCAATCTAAATGCTCTGTATTAATTCTCTGAGGATGAATGGGTAAGTCTTACTAAAAGAGTTAATAATGTGTTTAGGGAAGCATTCTGCAAAGACCATGACTCCAGGTCTGGAAAACATCCCTCGCAGACCCTGTCTCCTTCAGATTTCTTGGATAAACTAATGGGAAGGACATCAGGATATGATGCAAGAATCAGGCCAAATTTTAAAGGTAGGTTCCAGTGAAACATCATGCTGCAGCTTTTGAAATGTCTCAGGTGTAGGAAGGACATTTTCATTGTACACTTTCAGGCTCACTGTAAAAAAAGAATTGGCAAGTGTGTCGTTTGTTTTATTTTGGCCTCTGTTTAAATATTTCTAGATTTAAACAGCTTATATATTACTTAGCACTTGTCCTGTTCAAAACTTTCCTTGGTTTTATTCTATTCCACAAGTAACCCTAATGGCAGACATGATTGTCACGATCCCTATTTTGTCTTAAGTTGGCCTGTGGCTGAAAGTGAGTACAAGATCAAATGATGGAGTTTGCTTGCATGAGCATATATGAAGACATGCACCACATTCAATGGGCATACTAAAATTCTCAGTTCTTTTCAATATCTGTGTCAGTGTACATTTTGCATTTTACTACAATACATGCTATTTTATGTAGTCTTGTGGGCCTCTAACCTTTGAACTTTGCTAGAAAACGCTTTAATTTAATATACTAGATACGTTCACTTCCAAGTTACTTAATTATTAGAGTGGTTGATGTGAAATTATTGCTCTGAAATTAATGCAAAGAAAAGTTATAGGATTCTAAAATACACCTGTCAGAGAGGGTAAATGCTTTTTTTGTTTAATTGGAAGAAAATAAAAGATTAATTTTGGTGTTTTGCTTGTTTAACATTGCAAAATAGATATTACTCTCTAGAAGTAATTGATTTATCCATTTATTTCTGTTTATTTTAAAACAGAGAAAAAACTGTAGTAAAGAAACAAACAATTATTGCTAAAACTGAATGGTTCTGATGGTTTAGTTTTTTTAATACATATTTTAAATGGCAAGTATCCTGTCTAAATTGTTGAGTGCAACATAATTTACTGTGAAGTGTTTATGTTATTTGGTAAAGGGGAATTTAACTTTGAATTTAACTATTACATATCAATACATGCATCACTTTGGTTTCGCTCATCAGTAATTTAATCCTGTTACTTTCCTGGAGTTTTGATTCCTATTATTGGCAAATATGAGCATGAAAACAAAATTCCAAGTTGATCTCTTCTTTATATGCAATGCCTCTGAATATACCCAGTTTGAGCCCATTCCATGAAGTTATATATCATAATTCTGGCAAAACAAGTGTCCCTTTAATTGAAAATGTTTCTACAAAAACTGCTAAGTTCAATTTTCCTAAAGAAAATCTTTAAGTTCATTCAATTTTCTACAATTTTGTGGACACTTCTCAGGAACTCAATATTTGAAATGAAGTTATATGCTTAACAAGCCAAGAGTCAGCTTTCCATAGGATTACTCATTCACATGTTTAGAGTCCTATGTGCAACACTAAGTGCTGGGTGCCTTGGAAAACTGAGAGAGGAAACAGGTGTATGGACAAAAAATATTCAATGTGGAAAAGATGTTATATGAGTAATTATAGTATTTGAAATGAAGTACCATGTTGTACTATGGACAAAATACTAGAGGCTCCCTTATACTGGAGAGGTAATTTACTACTAAGCCATTCATAGAAAGCCTCATTTCATCCACATACGGAAAACTGCTCAAGTTCATAAGTGTTTTGCCTGATTAGAGTAGTTGATTATCACTCTCAAATATTAGTAAAGCAGGCATCTGTGTGACTATGTAGTGTTTTAATATGGACATAGAACAAATTAGTATTTGTCACAAGTTTTTTTCCTCTTCTGATCCTTCTGTGGATGTCACTCTTTACAAATGATGCTTCTAGTTCTAAAAGATCAATGAACAAAGAGGTTGGGGTTAGCAGTACAAAGTCACTCCTTATTGATCTAGTCAATAGGTAAAGGAAAAAAATACAGAACTTTTAAAGGACTGACTTAAGAAAAATTAAAAAGAATAACACTTTCGATTCTAAAGTGAATGAATGTCATTGAGTTTCATCTTCTCCCTTTAACTCTCCACTACAACAAGCACTATTATTCCCTCGTGTCCTTATTTAGACAGAACATTTTTATTAGACAAAGTCAATTACTTCACTTATTTCCAAGCAGTTCTTTAGTTTAGGGAGATTGATATTTCAGTGTAAATGATTCTCTAGTATTTTAAGGTAAAATCCTTTCCTATCCTTGGTACTCTAATGGAGCATTATATGTCTAATAAGATGAGTATGCATATTTCTGCCTCATTAATCTACTCTGCACTGTACTTAAGAAAACAGGATGGTATCCTATTTTACATATACACACATGAATTTTTGGCAGTTTAAGGCAAATAAAGCACCCTTTTTAGTAGAATGAGAAAAGAAGAAATAAGAGAAAGAAATGTGCATTAATTGTGAAAATGATTGCTTGTAATTAACTTACTAGATGTTGAGAGTGGGACTTTGAACAGCAGTAGACCTAGTGACAAATAAAAATGATCTTAAATTAGTATTGAGAAAGAAATTGAAATTGAGGAATAGTTGGAAATTTGTAGCATCAAGAACCAACGAAGAAAACTACAGTACTTATATTTGTTTGTAAATGTATGAATGGGAAGTTTTGCATAATATGTAGAAACAAAGAGCTATTAAGAGATGTGATTGCATCTAGAATTAGGAGAGAATCCTAAAACCAATTGGTTGGGATAATAATAAACGTGATGACGTTGGTATTCATAATAACAGTGATCAAAAAGTAGAGAGAAAGACAAAATTTTAGCATCAGAACAAAAGTCACACCAAATACGGGCAACTAAACTAAGGTAAATGGCTACTCCATGAGCCTTAGGAAATCCTAAGAGATTTCTCTATTTTCCATACTCCTTTGCATTGGAAATAGGAAAACCAAATATAAGTGTATAACGGTTTCCCACTGGAAAGCTTTTTTACCAGTGTACTTTAAAGTCAGGAAAACATTGCATGTCTATTCCCTTTCCCTGATGGGTTTTGAAAGATGTCATCATGGACGTACACATATGAAGGAAGGTAGAAGCAACCCAGGAGAAGAAACCAGAAATGAGTCCGTCTTAGTCCCTGTAATTGAGAGACATTCTTACAAACTCCAGGGGAAAAAATAGCTTTTCTTATGTGCTGAGGCTCAAGTGTATAAACAAAATCATGAGTCAGAGTTGCCAGTTGAATTCTATCTCGAAGGTTTATAGAGATGCAAATCAGACCCTGTCAAAACTCACATTTTCAAATTTCCCTGTACAGAAAAAAACCAAAACCCTCCACACCAGTATGCCCATTCACAATTACCTTGTCCGAAGACCATGGAAAATGCTGACACTGTATCGGCACAGAAGCTTCTTTCCTGTACTTGGGTGGCTGGTCTCATTTCAGTTGATTTATCACGGTGCTGTGTACCACCATCCTACACATCTGCCTTTGACACTGTTATTGAACCTTGAGAATGCTACTTTAAACACTAAGTATTTAATGAAATGCTCGAACATGGATAAAGTACATTAGTTCTCTATCTCTCGTTTGGAAACAAAACCTTTATGTCTTTCAATACGATTTTCTTTGAAAATAAAACTAGCTTCCTGTGCGAACAAAGACATTGCACCGCAACAATCTGGGGGATAGAATTTGTAATAGATAATATTAGGGGGGTAATATCCCTTCCTCCTTTCTCATGACTAGAGAGCTATGTTTGAAACTGAGATGAGCGACATTGAAACTCACATTTGCACTCAATAAAGCTTTCTGAAAGTTCCTATAAGTTAGTAGCTAAAGAAACGCTTCGTATATAGTTAGAGCTCGGTTGATCTTCTTCATGAAACCAGCAATCTTCAAGTTTTGATCTTCAGAGACTATAGCATGATTCAAGTGAAGTTCAGATATGAATATCAACTCCTGTCCAGCTGGCACAGGGGAAAATAATACCTTTCTCAGGTAGAACTAAAATAGTCAACCATGGCCATTTGTTTGATCTCATGGACATGGAACATTACTTTGAATTCTAAAAATGAGGTATAGAATGCTTCTAAGTGTGAGGCATGAGTCTTAAGAAAGTAGTAAAAGCCCTCAGACTCCCTAAAGGGTACCAAAATCTTGGATATTCGGAGATCTCCATTTTATTAAGAACTATAGTAAAAATTGCCTCAGTGACCTTGGTAAAAACTGTGGAATTATATGAATTATCCATTGCCTGATTACTTTCTTCACAAAATTTTTACTCTGCTTTAATTTGGAATTTCCCAGAATTAATCAACAGGTTTGAAGTAAATTCTTTTTTTTAAGTTTTGGGTTGGGGAGAAAAGCCCAATGGAATAGTGTCAGTGTTGAAACACATTAGAGTAATTGTTAGAAAATATAAAATGCTTTCTTTTTCAGATATCTGTAAGTTTCAGTGTAAAAATATAAAGTATATAAATGCAGCATGTGTTTTTTGAGACATTAATTTTTAAAATTGTGGTAAGAGCACTTATTTCAAGTGAATTAGAACTAAGGCCAATTACAAGATGATTGCCATTTTATTAGGAAAAATTGTTTGTCCTTGGCCATATACTGAAAATGGAAGAAACTAGAAATACGAGGACACTAGAAGAAAACTAAGACAGAGAAGAGAAAAGAAGGAAAATTGGATGATTGAAAATGCGAATGCTATATTTTAGAACAAATTATAAAACCACTTTACAAAGAGTTTTCAGCATGTTTATACATTTTCTTTCCAATGTACATATAACATGGATATACGTGTCTATACATATACCATGATTATATATGCATTAAAACATCTAAAATATACAGAGCAGAATATTGATTGCCTCTAAGAAGTGGGAGTGGTTACCAAGTGACCTAGGAATGAAAGAATTTTTTTTCAACATCTCTGAAATTTGGCCATCACACACACACACACACACACACACACACTTCTATTTCCAAAGGAAAACTAATTTGTAAGTATTTACTGAATGTAGAATTCAAGGAATATGTTCTCTCTTAAATTGCTCAGGCTTTCATTACAGATTAGAGGTAATGCCACTTTATATACAGTAATGTGAGTGTGGCCTGATTTCAATAATATTCAAAACTCCTGCCTGAAATTCCCTGACTAATGTATTTCTTAAATTAGCTTGCTACTATCATGGCTCAGATTACAGTGCCATTGCTTCTGTCTTGAATCAATTTCTCATCTCACATTAAAACAAATAATGGAACTAACAGTAAGGCTTATCAGTTACTTTCTTCAAAACTTATTTGAGAATACTGTTTCTAGTCTAGAAAATGTAGACCCTAGGTTTGGGGGCTTTGTTTCACTTAATTAACATTTTCTTGATGTTTTTATCCAGGTATAAAAAGCATTCTAATTACTCTCAACTTCTACCCTATCAAGCTCTCACTCCCCCCCCCAAATGTTCATTTCCCACATTTATGAATTTTTTGCTTTCTGACTGTCCTGGAACTTGCCTGGTAAACCAGGCTGCTTTTGACCTCGCAGAGATCTGCTTGTTTATGCCCCTTGAGTGTTTTGATTAAAGACATGTGCCACCATGCCCAGCTCACTGGGTGAGTTTTAAAAAGAACAAGACAATTTCAGGTAAATGTAGGGAACAAAAAGAAATTTACATGTAGCTTTTTTGGTTAAGAATGACATTAATGAATATTTAAACATCTGAATTTCACACAATGTATCACAAGTTACTTTAGTTTTGTGTGCTGTAAGAACATCAGTCCACCTGTGTATATACCAGCCTCCAAGCCTTGCCTTAGTCCTGCAGGATACTTGTTAGGAATTATAGTTGCTAGTAAAAGAAAGAGCCCATAATATAATGATTTCTTACAAAGCACATACCAAAAGCTTTATCGGTATGCTATTTCCCATTGCATAGGAACAGACTAGCATTGTGGATAGAGTCCTGGATCTAGGTCTAGAAGATTCATGTTTATGTTGTGGTTCAGCCAGTTTTGAGAAAAGATATCTTCACAATTATTCATGTCTTGGACATTCTTGTGTCTTTCACTGCATCTTTTGGGTTATTCTGAGACCCAAATGAGGCAAATAGAGCCATGCAATTTAATGTTTTTATTTATTAAAGTTGTTTTCACCTAAATAAGTAGTTATAATTACTTGCATAAGACTTGCATAATATTGAGCCTTTCAATATTCCAACATGTGGTCAGTAAGAGCCCTAGAAACAATGGTAAAAGGAAATAACATAGCTCCAAAAAGTGTTCCTTTGATCTCCACAGATGCATTGTTTCATACACATGTCCAGAAATCCACCCCATGCTTACAGGCATGTGCACACATATACGCATATCAACAATAGTATGTAACTAAATGCAATGATAGAGGAATGAGGCAGTCTCTGAGACCCCACCCCTAGCTGAAGATCTATTATAGTTAATGGTTGGTGGGCAAGGAAGAAACATTTTCTTCACTGGTATAGTCACTGTTAGGCTGCTCATATCCTATAAGTGATCTTTTCCAAGCAGTAAGTCAACAACAAAAATAAACATGAAATTAGAAGGGGATCAGCAGACATGAGAATATAAAAAGTGTTACATATGCTCAAAATACATTATTTAAATTAATGAAAATATTAAAACTTGTTATAATTTATGGTTAATATATTTTAATAAAAGTTATATCACAAATTAACTTGTATAAAAGGGACTATTATCAATACTGAGTTATTACTGCCATTCTTGCATTATGTAATTTAGCATTTACTGTGATTATCAGAACTTGATCTGCATTAGTGTATCCTCATAGATGTTGATTTTTTTTTACATGGAAGAAACTAATTGGACACACTGTGGCACATTCGATTCTACTGGTAGTGATGGTACAGTAGATGCTATGTATCTCCCTTAGTTTTTCTTTTATTAGTTCAGTGGGAGCATTTTAAATATAAAATTATTATTTGAAATGTCTAAATATGAAGCCAAGAGGGAGCCTTTTTATGAAGACATTATATTTCTCCTTTCAAATACTACCCATGATTATTATATTGGATTTGTCTAAAAGAATAAACCAAGTAAAAACTTCAGACTTAATTCCATCCAGTCTGTGAAAGGGAGATCCTGAATTTAAGTGAAGCTACTGTTACTTTTGTTTCTGTTGTATCCTCTTACCTACTTACTGTTTTTGCAAGGTTCATTACACAAACACATGTAATTGATTTCCAATTTTACAGTAATTGTTTTAAAGAGAACATTTGATCTCTGTAACATGTGACTTTAAGAGCATGAGAAATAGAGGCCCATCATGTAGTCTTGGAAAAGTTTTGTGTCATTCCTTAGTCAATGATGAATAACCCCATGAATTTACTTTCTTCACTAAAAAGTCTAACCATCTTTTGCTGAGTTCAAGAGCACTTTCTGTCCCTTCACATCTTGAAGAACAAGTTGATCTATGTTGCTGATAAATTTATAGTTTAGTTTTAAGAAATGAAAATTGAAAAATAGTGACAGATATATTAAGGTATCTTTGCACTTAATAATTGGACAGTATAATAATTCTAGTTGGAGTCATTAGGTTTAGAGTAAGAAAAGAATAGCCATTGGTTTATTCTTAATAGTGCTCTAATAGGTAATAGGTATTTTCTTGTAGTATTTGATTAGACAATTATTTGAATAAAACATTAGAAAGAGAAACATCAAGCCTCTTAACATAACTTTTGGAAGTAATATTTATGTTTGTTCATTGAAAATATTTTTCATACAATATATTCTGACCAAAGACACTGAAGTCACCATGGCATACAGTACTGGTTCACTGACTACTCTCTTGAGGGGGAAGTTCTGGATATTTATGGCTGATTATAGATACTCGGAACATGTAAATGCCACTCAAGGAATGACATGAGCAAAAGTTTTAAGTATCTGAGTGTTATTCAGAATTGTTGAGAACATTTAGAAATAAAGTCAGTAGGTTTTATCTATTCACTTTATATCTCAACTGCAGTCACCTTTCCTCTTCTCCCAAGTCCCACCCTCACAAATCCCTCCTTTCTTTATCCCCTCCTCTACTCCTTAAAGAATGGGAAGCTACCCTTGCATGACAACCCACTGTATTCTAGTATGGATCACCAATTAGGATAATAACTAGGACAATTCAAGTAGGAAGCTGTGCCTTCTTTAAGTATTGTCCTGAAGTGTACACCCAACTTGAAAGAACAAGAGAGAGAGAGAAAGAGAGCGAGAGAGAGAGAGAGAGAGAGAGAGAGAGAGAGAAAGAGAGAGAGAGAGTTGTTATTATAGCATAAGTTTCCCATCCAAAGAAGCTATCCATTGATAATGGGTAAGCAGTACGGATAATCCTTGCAGCCTTGCTAGAGACAGCTAGGGGATACATCGCTTAACCTCAATCTTCTGCTTTCCATTTCCCATGGGACCTTTTCATAGGCTACATTCAGAAGTTTAGAGAGCCAACTGATAGAAATCCTGAAGTTTAGCTTCCCAGATTACAAAGAATAGGCAGATGAGAGAGATGAACATTGGGGGTGAGCCTAAATGTCAGTTTGTAAGCAAAGTTACCTCCCTGTCTACATTCAGATGGTCACATAGACACCTCTAAAATGGACGATAACTTTAGTGAGCCTTCCTTTATCAATTCGGAGAAAGAAGGAAAGTGAAGAAGGGAGTATTTCTTATATATATTGTCCTGATAGATAAACAATACTCCAGAACACATAAATGAAAGAACATAATGCTGTATTATTTTATATGTCCAGCAATGTGTGTGTGTGTGTGTGTGTGTGTGTGAGAGAGAGAGAGAGAGAGAGAGAGAGAGAGAGAGAGAGAGAGAGAGAGAGAGAGAGAGAGAGATTTAAACATGGAGAGACAGGATGACCAGGTGAGATGTAGGATTGAAAGTAAAAGGTGTTTTATTGGTAATACAATAGCTTTCTTTCTATTTGATTTGGTAGCCTTGCTAATATTGTTTTGACTGCCCTGTGGCAATTCCGTGATAAAATATACTGTGAACTTATATTTGGATACAAGTTGTGATGCCAAATCTATTTGGAACAGTATTTTCAAGACACATTCTTCTTTTCATGCCCTTCAGTTTCTTCATATATCTGATGCATCATTAAGAATGAGAATCATTGGGTGAGGTATTCAAAGGCCATGGAGTAAGCAGTATGCATTTCCAGGAAATGGTGAGCACTGGAAAGCCTTGCTTGTTTACCATTCCCTGTCTGATCTGGAGCTATTTATTGTCACAATTGTGCTTCTCTAGGAAACCTCATCTACTTTAGCACAGAAATGTTCTTCCATTTTAAAACAGAAGTGTTTGTGGAATTTAATATAATCTCCAATCTTCTAATTTGTTTCTATTTAAATATCTCAGTGTTGATTCCTAGAAACCACTTCATGGCCTACAAGGGAGTCAAGATTTCTTTTTACCAGATATTCTTTTAGGGAAAAAACGTATTTTTGCTTTTACATCCCACAAATGTATTGAAAGACAGGAAGCTATTTATTTAGCTTGGAACCTTAAAGTCTTCTAAAAGAAGGACCTCAAGTATTTGGTTAACCTTATTGGGACCACTCAAGTAAGATGATACGATCCAGGATGACTTATCGCTATACCACCTGATAGTCACAATGGGTTTCTTATATTCAACCTTTTCCTTTTAACTGACTGATGTTACTACAGGAATTTAATGTGAAATATACTAGATCAACAAATTTAGGATTTAATATTAAAGCAAATTCAACAACAAAACACATGTTTTTTAACACGAAATGATCAAAATGTAAGGAAATAGGTATGTTTACTATGACTTAAACAATACACAGTAGATCCACACACTAAAATGCCACATGAGATTTCACAAATGTGTACAATTTTAATGAATTAATTACAGTTTAAAAGATATATACCATACCTCGTACTTCTCAAGCTTTGCCTCTACTGAATATCTGGATGGAGGGACCTGAAATATTCAACAGATCACTAGTTTCTTTAGTTTAAGAATTGCAGAGCTAAAATATTTAATGGGTGATGCTTTCTTTATAGTATTTTGTCTAGGACATTGTGTGCCATAATGCTGTTAACAAACCAAGGGCTGATAAACCTCAAAGGGAAAAAAATAACTTAAACTGAGTCTCATGTGCCATTCTAAAACTCTGACAGCTGTGGCCTGAAAAATGCCCTCTGATTCACTGGTATCACTTATAAATAACAGTCCAAGATCTTTTTTTAAGTTTCCTTCCAACATTCATAGTCCGTGGTATTGATATTCTAAGTTAATAGATTTTAGTGTGTTCTTTTGTAAATTATTGATTCATCCACAGAAGATCTTAGGTTCATCCAATCTTGCTAGAAAATTGGTCTTTTCTCTGGGAAATCATTAATTCTGTCCAGAAAGTTTGCAGTAGTCCATGTTTTATTTCATCTTTCAATATTGGTAAGGCAGTTATTTTTCCCTAGGAAAACCTAGAAATGTACAGTTGAGTTCCTGAGTAAATCAGCCAAGTCTTGCCTTGGTTTTGGCTTACACGCCATTAGTTTATGTACAAGACTATTTCTGGAAAAGTAGCTAGGATGAAAATACTTATAGTTTTCTTGATTCTTGAGAATTTAATGCATATGTATAACTAAATATGACTGCTTCTATCCCTATTTCCTTACAAACTCTCCTCATTTCTACTCAATACTTCCTCCTCTCAATTTTATGTCACACTTTTGTAAGTCAGAGTCCAGTTAGTGCTGCTCCTGTGTATATGGATGTGGGTCCATGAACAGGAACATGAAAAACTACTAGTGGCCACATCCTCAAAAAGAATAATTTTTATACCCCAGCAACTCTCCACCACTTAAAAACCTTCTCAGGAATGCAGAAGACCAGGAGATCACCACTGGCTGGTTTGACCTCCTGTAGCCAAGCAGGCTTAAAGTGAGCTCTTGAGCCATGTCGTGTAGAGAATGGAGTATTTTAGAGCACTGAACTCCATCCTTTGACTCTTACATTCTTTCAGATCTTTCTGCTCCTCTCCTTCAATGTTCCCTGAGCCTTGGTGGTGGTCCATTTAGGACTAACCAAATGAAAAGGGATGTAAAAAGACATATGGAATTCTACTGTTTCTATTGCTGTGACAAGCCCCATCACCAAAATCAATTGGGGGATGAAAGGTTTTATTTCAGCTTGCTGTCTAGAGTCCATTATTCAGGGAAGTCAGAACAGGAACTCAAGGCAGAAACCTGGAGGGAGGTTACGGAGGAGGGTTACTTTCAATCCTGCTACTCATAGCTTTCTCAACCTGGTTCTTATATGCCCTCAGGGCTACCATACCAGGGGTGACACCACTTAAAATGGTCTGTGTCCTTCCATATAAGACACTAATCAAGAAAATGTGAATAAAATAAAATATATTTTAAGTTGGTTTGTTTAAAGTGCTCATGATTTGAGCTGTGGAAGTACCTTAGTAAGGTCCTTGTCATGTAAACATACAGACCTGAGTTCAGTTCTCAGAGAGCATGTTTTCTTTTTTTTTTCTTTTCTTTTTGAGACCATGTTTTCAAAAGCCAGATATTGCGGTATTTGCTTGTAATCCCAGTACTTGGAAAAAGGAAATGTTGATCCAAGGCTTGGTGGACAAAACCCCACCTGAGTTGCAAGGAGCAGACCATAAAGAAAGCATGTGTCGAAAAAGAGGTTAACAGCACTTGTAAAATGACACCAAAGGCTTCTGTATACATGCATGTACATGTGTATAATACCCACACATATATGTGCACTTATATGATCTCTTATCTCTCCTCTACACATACTGTACATATAGAAAATGATATTTCATATACTTATATAAATTCATAAAATTATAGAAAATTGTTTGCAATGGATGGTTGCAGAAGGGGAAATGCCTTGGAAATGTCACTAAATGTCTTTGGCAATAGATATAAAATATGATATATACATAGATATATATCACCCTTCTTGAATATAACATATATTAAGATTTATGTATTCTCAAATAGAATATAATTTTAATTGTTTCTTATTGGCTTCCTGTGCCTCTTAGAAAGATATAGAGAATGGGAAGATGGTAAAGCTACCTAGATTTAATCAATGGTTCCTAGTCTATGTCACTTATTTCATATAGCAAATAAAGACACATTGGTGATGAAGCCGCTGTACATTTTAAAGGAAACTCGCCATTTATTTAAAGCATTGCCTCAAGATGAAATCATTAGCATTGCTACTATTATGGTGTACAATTAACAGATAAAGACGTTAAGGTTTGGGGGGAATTGAGGTTTGGAAGTGAATGAAGATTAACCATTTGTTTGCACACAGTTTGTTACTCTAGCTTTTGTTTTGTAAAGCCTGGGTTCCTGACTCAGATTCCTTGTTATCCCTTCCGTGCAATATCAAAGCTTCATTTCCATCAGTGCATTAGATACTGGGAGAGATAATCTTTAGTTATAGTGGCCATGGAATATGAGCAAGAGGATAACATTTTGTTCAGAATTCTGATGTATTTTTCTTTCCAAATGATGTTAACAGAGTCTTCTCAAAACATAACACTTTGAGAGACAACTCTGAAGGAAAATGCTGTGCATGCCCATTGCTATGCCTAGTGACTGAGCAGCTCTAGGAACACCATTTTCATCTTCTTTTTCAGAAGAGTTTTAGTAGTTAAATGCTTCTCTAAGGTTAAAGTCACAGCTTATCATCACCAAGGTCACTATGATATTCTCTCAGAAATATCCTCATTCTTTTCTTTGAATCCAGTGGCTACTCTATGATAAGCTACACAGACACACTTGATCTGATTCTTAGCAAACAATCCCTACATTATTATCAGACATATTCTGTATAGCTCTTCAAAAATAGAAAGAATTCTTCACAGTCGAGTACACCTATGCACCTATGTTTCTAAGATTTGGTTTTGGTTCTCATGCACAAGTGTCCCATTTATTCACAACTTCATTCAGTGTTTTTCTCAGTTAATATTACCATTTAAAATGCAGCAAGTGGCTTCTTTTCCATAATTCTCCTGAATGACAACTGAGTTTATAACATTCAGGATTTCCAGAAAACTATATGAATATGATACTTGGAGTAAATACTCCAAAACTTATGAAATAAAAATTTCCTAACAAAAGAATATATTTCCCAAATAGAAAAAATTGTAAACTCTGTCCTTGCTGCATTTTGTAAGTGGCACAAATACATAACATGATTTATTTACTATATCCTTTTGAAACTGGGCTTACAAAGGCCTTCCAGGTAAAGAGCATTACATATCACCCCACCTTTTTACTGGATTCATTTAAGAGATATGAATGTATGGCTAAGAACACTGTAACATGGGTAAAGTCATCTTTGTGGAGTTTGATGGAGGTAGATTTGTACGTTGAAGTTTCCATGATTGAATTGTCCATTTACTATGGGGCCTTTCTTCTTTCATACAGAGGTTCAAAAATATAGTGATTGTGTAGAAATTTGGAGCCATGTGTTAACAATATGTGCCAAAATAAACAGTGCATACATAAAGTCTCCAGTGAGCAGGTACACTGTCAGTGTCCAACCTTTCATACAAATGCCAGAGGAAATTATCTGCTTCAGTGATAAGGCAGAGCACTTGAGGATATTAACTAAAAGTGTCCATCAGTGACATTATGCAATATGCCATATAAATTGCAGAATGACACCTTCGGCAAGAGTTATTGACTCCTGAGGGGTGATGTGGCAGGTGCAAGACGACATAGAAATATAGAATGGATAATAAATAGCTCTTACAGGAAAGCTAAGATCAGAAATAGCTCCTGCACTCCTTTTAGAAAATCCATAGTGCAGCTGCTGTGGAGGGCCTGATTGGCTGTATCTTTATCTGAATGCAAAGAGAAAGGAAACAGAACTGTCAGCCAGGGGTGTGCAGAGCTTCGAAAATCTTACTCTCCTTGATATTCTTAGGCTACCCATAACTCTTTTGAAATTCTGCTAGAATTTCTGCCCACTTTCAGATCAACTACATATACCTGCACATAGGTTACAGTGCTCTTCATGATTAGGTTCATGACTCTATCTGCCTAAAGTTGACTTTTCCCAGAGTAGAGATTGTGTGAAAATTACTTATTATGGATTAACAACAAGGAACAGTGGGTAAGAGAGCAAAAGATGGACAAGAATGACAACTAAGAATGTGAATCATCGGGGTTGGGGATTTAGCTCAGTGGTAGAGCGCTTGCCTAGGAAGCGCAAGGCCCTGGGTTCGGTCCCCAGCTCCGAAAAAAAGAAAAAAAAAGATTAAAAAGAATGTGAATTATCGTAGACAAGGTCCAATAGACAATAAATAGTCTCCGCTAGACCCGTTAGGAGAAATCTCTCCACCTCATAGCTATCCTTGTTGGAAACAAAAACTGAACACTAATATTTCCTTCTGTGTCAGTTATTGATTAAAGACTATTCTCAAGTTGTACATAAATGCATAAATGGAATATTTTACACAATCCTTTTTTTTCTTCCCATGTAGACCAAATGTGTTCTAGAAATCCCCAATCTCCCCCTGCTCTAGAATGCTTGTTTCATTCTTTCTCTATCTTTCAATCATAAACTAGATCAAGAGTGATAGGATTTGGACTCAATTCATTCTCCATGCTACTTCTAAAACTACCAGAGAGTGAGCATCCAATAAACATTTATAAAAGAAATAAATAGGTAGATTATATTACTCTTTAATCCCCAAATTTGTGTGGATCAAACTTGGATACGAGCAACTCAACTAAAATATGCAATCCAGCAATATTTGTTTTCTTGAAAATTTATGAGGGTCATACCTGTGTGTTATTACAACATTTCCTCGACTAGAAAACAGTCAGGGTTTTATTTTCCTTTCTTACAGTTTTGAAAGAGAAAGAAGTTATTTTTATGGGTCATAAACTGACATTATCTTTCCAGTTCTATAAAGCCGAGGATGGAGAAGAATGTATGTCATTAAAAACTATGACAGGAGCACTTAGTCTCTATTTGAAAGACTTCATTGGATGTATTTTTAAAACAGTTGTTCACCTTTCTATTAAAGGTCTTTAAAGGTCCATATTTCTCTGTATTTCTTGTCTTCTGAGAAACGAAAAAATGGTTATGTTGAATAAGCAAATTCTTGTATGTGTGGACAGTTATTAAGTATATACCACACATTTGACACTATGTTAGGTAAGGCATTATAGTCTCACTATCTTACTATCCTCCCTGTGTTTGAGGCCCAACACGCTTTATTAACTATACATAATGCTGAACAGGGGATGTGAAGAAACTCCATATTCAGGCTATCCATTAGTTATATTCTTTGGCCTTCCTCGTTTCCCTGATCCATGTATTTCACATCATTGAAGAGTCTGAAATATGTAACAGGAACACCTTTAGCTTATAGTAATTGTGTTGTTACTATGTCTTAAGCTTCTAGTGTATTGCATATAAATTCATTTGGTTCTCCTAACAACCTTGTAGAAAAGTACATGTAGAAAATTTACAATTATCTATGCAGGTTAGAAAACAGAATGTATAGCTTATGTGGTAGCCCATTATATTAGTTATCTTCTTCATTATTCTGACACCAGACCTAACAAAAGGAGCTTAAAGAAGGAACTGTTTAATTTGGCTCACATGTTAGGAGGCAATATGGTCCATTATGGCAAATGTGCTGGTTTTAAAAAGAATGAATTTGAGGTGTAAAAAGCCCATGCCATTTCAGTTGGCACTCTCTACCTCGTGGATGCTGTCTCAACGTGCAAGCTCTCAGCTTTGCCCCAGCAACATTCCTGCTTGCACGCTGCCATGCTATTGAAACTATAAGCTGTCCTAGCAATAAAATCTTCTATAAGTTGGCTTAGTCATGGTATCTCCTCTAAGCAATAGAAAAGACAGCAGGGAAGGCACAGCAGCTGGAGATAGGTAACTGCTCACAATCCAACCTCGGTCAAGAAGCAAAAGGACAGAAATGTTGGTATGCAGCTTATTTTTAAAATTCTTGCTCAGTCCAGGACCCCAGCCCATGCCATAGAGTTGCCCACATTTAAGGATGGGTCTGCCCACCTAAGTTAACCTGGTCCAGGCAATCATTCTCAAGCACACACAGAGTTTAGTATCCTAGGTAGGTGATTCTAAATCTAGTAAGTTACCAATGGAGCTTAACTACCAGACTCATTGACACACAGCAAATAAGAGTACAGAAATAGCTTTTGATCCTAGGCCGTATCCCTAATTACCATTAGTGGATTTGTAGTGCTGTACACCGACTTCAAGAGTGATCCTTGTATTTATTACTTAATTAAAACAGCCATGTTCAGGGCGTGTGTGTCTGCAGGCCTGCAAAGGACTATGCAATGCCTTGCCTCAGGAACTGTTTATTCTTCAACATTACAGCCTGAGATTTGAGCATATTATTAATTCTTTGTAAATATTTGATGAATAATTAAATGAACAAGCAAGGCTGATTTATCTCCAAATACCCAACAGCTTTCTGTAACTTTAATTTTTTCAAACCTTATTTTTTTCTTTTTTAATTCTTTAATCATATTTTTCTCTATCTTTTTTTCTCCATCTTTATTAAATTGGGTATTTCTTATTTACATTTCAATTGTTATTCCCTTTCCCAGTTTCCAGGCCAACATCCCCCCAACCCCTCCCTCTCCCCATCTATATGGCTGTTCCCCCCATTACTGCCCTCCCCACAAAAATTCTGTTCACTGGGAGCTCAGTCTTGACAGGACCCAGGGCTTCCCCTTCCACTGGTGATCTTACTAGGATATTCATTGCTACCTATGAGGTCAGAGTCCAGGGTCAGTCCATGTATAGTCTTTAGGTAGTGGCTTAGTCCCTGGAAACTCTGGTTGCTTGGCATTGTTGTACATATGGGGTCTCGGGCCCCTTCAAGCTCTTCCAGTTCTTTCTCTGATTCCTTCAACGGGGGTCCTATTCTCACTTCAGTGGTTTGTTGCTGGCATTCGCCTCTGTGTTTGCTGTATTCTGGCTGTGTCTCTCAGGAGCGATCTACATCCGGCTCCTGTCGGCCTGCACTTCTTTGCTTTATCCATCTTGTCTAATTGGGTGGCTGTATATGTATGGGACACATGTGGGGCAGGCTCTGAATGGGCGTTCCTTCAGCCTATGTTCTAAACTTTGCCTCCCTATTCCTTCCCAAGGGTATTCTTGTTCCCCTTTTAAAGGAGTGAAGCATTCACATTTTGGTCATCCTTCTTTTTTTTTTTTTTTTTTTTTTTTTTGGAGCTGGGGACCGAACCCAGGGCCTTGCGCTTCCTAGGCAAGCGCTCTACCACTGAGCTAAATCCCCAGCCCCTTGGTCATCCTTCTTGAGTTTCATGTGTTCTGTGCATCTAGGGTAATTCGAGGATTTTGGCTAATATCCACTTATCAGTGAGTGCATACCATGTGTTTTTTTCTGTCATTGGGTTACCTCACTCAGGATGATATTTTCCAGTTCCATCCATTTGCCTATGAATTTCATAAAGTCTTTTTTTTTTGATAGCTGAGTAGTATTGCATTGTGTAGATGTACCACATTTTCTGTATCCATTCCTCTGGTGAAGGACATATGGGTTCTTTCCAGCTTCTGGCTATTATAAATAAGGCTGCTATGAACATAGTGGAGCACGTGTCTTTGTTATATGTTGGGGCAACTTTTGGGTATATGCCCAAGAGAGGTATAGCTGGGTCCTCAGGTAGTTCAATGTCCAATTTTCTGAGGAACCTCCAGACTGATTTCCAGAATGGTTGTACCAGTCTGCAATCCCATCAACAATGGGGGACATTTTATTTTTTAATCGTATATTCTCTCATTAAGACCATCCTCATCTCTCCTTACGCTTTTAGCTTCATTTCCATGCTTGAGTTCTTGATTGCCTTTACTCATATTTTACAATCCATTCTTTTTTCCCCTCCTTGTCCACCTGCTGACTGTTCCACATCCCATACCTTTTTCCCACTCCCCTGTCTCCAAAAGGATGTGCCAATCCCCCAAATCCCCCATCACACCAGATCTCCCTACTCCCTGGGTCCTCAAGTCTCTTGAGGGATAGGTGAATCTTCTATCACCCAGTCAAAACCCAGCAGTCCTGTGCTGTATACGTGTTGGTGGTGTATGCTTCCTGGTTAGTGGCTCAGTGTCTGAGAGATCTTGGGGATGCAGGTTAGTTGAACCTGCTGGCCCTCCTACAGAGTCATCCTCCTCCTCAGCTTCTCTCAGTTTTTTCTAATTCTACCACAGGAGTCAGCATCTTCTATCCATTGGTTGGGTATAAATATCTGAATCTGACTCTTTCTGCTGCTTGTTGGGTCTTTTGGAGGGCTGTCATGCTAGGCTCCTGTTCGTAAGCACACCAATAATAGTGTAAGGCCCTGGTGCCTCCCCTTGAGCTGGATTCCAATTTGGGTTACTCACAGGACCACCTCAGTCTCTTCTCCATTTTTTCCATGCAGTTCTTTCAGACAGGAATGATTCTGAGTCAGAAGTTTTGACTGTGAGGTGGCATCCTATCCCACCATATGATGCCCAGTCTTTCTACTGGAAGCAGACTGCACACGGTCTCTCTCCCCAGTGTAGGACATTTTATTTAAGGTACGTCCCTTTAAGTCCTGAGAGACTCTTATCTCCCAGATTTCTGGAACATTCTAGTGGGTCCCCTCACCTCTTACCTCCGAGATTGCCAGTTTCCATTCTTTCTGTTGGCCCTCAGGACTTCAGTCTTGTTACCCCTTCAATACCTGATAATGCACCTTATTTTTAATGATGGTTTTTAAATGTTTTAACCTCCCTTGTAGCCTACCACCCACCAGAGCTAGTAGAAAAAAAAGGGGGTATGAAGAAGTGAACGTCTTTATAAAGGATATTTGGAGCAACTCCTGCTTATGTTATCTGGAAAGTGCATTTCAGTTCACTGGTTAGCAGACAACAGCAGCTTGACCCTCTAGCAAACACTTCACAGATAAAACAGCAGTCCAGTTTGGTAGAGTCAGGTTTGCAACAGCAGTGATAAGACCTAGCAGAGAGAGCCAGGCCTCAGCCTGGGATTGAATCAGAAGGAGGAACCTGGAGGGACAATAGAAGGTCTCAGCGATGCCTCTCTCAGGGAAGTGAAGATCAGGGAAGATGTGAGACCCACAAGCGTTGCACAGCTAGCTGTACCAGCAAGCCAAGCTCTGCCTCCTTAACTCACTGGTGTCCTATTTCTACCATTCACACATCATTTGTTCTCCATGAGCCTTGTCTCAGCATGGGTCTTGCACCAACATGCCATCCAATCAGCCTGACCCCTTGGAAGCGGCAAGAAACCGCAATACACCAGTAGAAGTTTTTTGGTGTGTTTCTCTCTATGGAGTCCCAACAAATGCAGCTCAACTATGTGATGTAAGGCAGACCAGTACATGCATATTGTTAGCAAAGAATCTTTTATCACATATCATTTTATGCATTTGATTTAGCAGAACATCATCTCTCCTGGGTGTGCTGCAGTGAAACATTCTTTCATGAGTCCGCCTTAGTATTCCACCTGTGTGCACTTCGATAAAACACTATTTCATGTGTTTGCCCCAGTAAAACACCATCCAACACAACTGACTCATCAAAGAACCCTTAAGGTTTTTACTTCAGCTTTCTTTTATTTTAAACTTTTTATTAGCTATATTTCTTTATTCCCCTTCCTGGTTTCCTGTCCATAAGCTCCCATTCCCACCCCTCCCCCATACTTGTATTCCCTCTATATATCCCCCTTATTGCCCCCCATATTTCCCTGCACTGGGGGTCCAACCTTGGCAGGACCAAGGCCTTCCCCTTCCACTGATGCCCCAACAAGACTATTCTCTGCTACATATGGAGTTGGAGCCCTGGGTCAGTCCATGTATAGTCGCTCGGTAGTGGTTTAGTCCCTGGAAGCTCTGGTTGGTTGGCATTGTTGTTCTTATGGGGTTGCAAGCTCCTACACCTCTTTCAATACTTCCTCTAATTCCCCCCAAGGGGGTCCTATTCTCAGTTCGATGGTTTGCTGCTAGCACTGACCTCTGGATTGGACATGCTCTGGATGTGTCTCACTTCAGCTTTCTACTTGAAGTATTGAAACTAATTTGTTTGATAAAAGGTAGTGATGGCAGGAAGCCGAATATGGTTGAGAAAAGGAAACAGAACACAGACACTGATGCCTTCCTGGAGTATATATAAATGTTATATACAAGTATATTTTATCATAAACATATATACAGTAAAAATTCTTAGAACGGCATTTGCAATCATTTATTATTTATGTCAGGGAAAATTATGCTTAAACATACAAGGAAATTCTGACAAGGCATGAAGCATGCTTTTCAATCTGGAATTTTTATCTACTCTTATGGTTTATACCACAATAGAATTAACTGTAAGGTCTCTGGGAATATTGTACTCTCATAGCTTCGGGCATTAGGACATAGTGAGAGGAGGTGCTAAGTGAGGTAGGAAGTCCATAACTTTGTCTTTATATTACTTGATAACATGGGCTTAGCTCTAGGCTTGCTTGGAGAATAAGGAAGGAGAAGCTCTGAAAACTGATTGTTGGGATATCATTCTGTCAGGACTAACAAGATTGTGCTTAGACATTTACTTCGTCTTCTAATAAGCAGGAGAGGACCATTTTACATTTCTTTATGGCGATGTAGACAAGCTACTAGTGACTGGTATTTGCAAGTACATGAGCACAGATGACCAAAGATGAGTGTTTGACAAAGTGTGTTTCAGCCTATGGTCATCTCCCAAGAGAAGACTGTATTAGGAGAATTATTTACTTTTGACATGGCAGACTTCCCACCCTATGTCCTGAGGGATTGGGGAACGTTTTATCAGAGAACATTCACTTCTCTACAGTGATGCTTTATTGTATCTGATATACACAATAGAATCCTTTACAGTCTCAACAAATCTGGTCTCTAGTATGAAAGAATCATATAAATAAACTCCATATTGTTCATTTGGCAAAATATCCAAACTTTTATGCTTCTTTGTTACTTTAAATATCTCTAATTATGCAAAACTCAAATGTTTCATACTTGATAGAGAATATGAGATGAGATTAAGAAAAATGATGCAGATCCAGACTTCAATTACTCTATCTCTCTTCATGTTTGTGTGTGTATCCAAATGTGTCCTCTTTTCTCTGCTCCCCTATACATAAAGTGCTATGCTAATCTCAAAAGAGATTCCTTTGAGAATCTCCTTTCCTTTTTTTCACCACAAATTCATGAATTCCTTTTATATGTTCCTTTCAAAGAACATTCTTATTAATGTATTACATTTTAGTCTTATTCATGGTATCATGACATAAATTATAAGTTAACTGAATGCAGGTGTCGTATCTATTTTGGAAGCCTTGTGGGATAGTTTTAGTATTTCATTCATGTCTCTAATCATTCACTACATAGTATACAACTTGTCTTCTGGAGGGTAGCAGCTACATTCTTTGTTCTAGAGCAGTAATTCTCAAACTTAATGCTGTGACTCTTGAATACAGTTCTTCATGTTGGGGTGACCCCCAGCCTTAAGCTTGTTTTCTTTGCTACATCAGAACAATTTTACTACTGTTATGAATCGTAATGTAAATATTTTGGGAGATACAGGTGTGCTAAAGAGGTTGTGAACAACAGGTTAAGAACCTCTGTTTTAGGAATTTCTCAGACCTGAGCCCTCTTGTCCACCCTTGCTTTAGACAAGAAAAGAAGATGAATTAATGATTTTGGAGAGACCTCTCCTGTAGTGAGTAATGGGAATTTAAGTAAAAATTATTCCTCGGGAAGAACAGTTCAGGCATATGGGTATAATGGCTTCTAGAACTGTTCACAGAAAAATTGGCTTTATTTGCTATCAGAGGAAAATGCACATGATACCTCATCTTTCCTTGTCTGCTTGCCTTCACTATTTAATATCACGTATACATTTCTAGTTGAGGATATAATTGACATTCATAATCAAATACTTTCACATCAATTCTTGACTTAAGGAAAAATAATCATCCTATACACAAGACTCTAGTAAATGTCCTTTTAATTAGACCAAATTTCAGAGAAGTATGGTGTAACATGCGCTAAGACTTAAATGTGCTGTGTTCCCTAAGTGCTGAGGACTCATTAGTCAAATGTGAGCGCTTGTAAACATGAAGTGCACTGTGGTTTGGAGGCAGCAGTCCTAGTTGTTAGGAGAGGAGAGTTCATATCAGGAACTCTGGCTTCTATTTTTAGATCTCCTGCTGACACAGAAAACCTGTTTCCCAACAGTGCAGTGGTGACCTTCTCACACTCAGAGAAATGGTGCATGATGCCTAAGGAGAGAACAGGTCTCCATTTATGGAAGCCACAGAGGAACAGAAGAAGGAAATAAGAGCTTAGATCCTGTTCATTGGCAGACATGGTGTTTTCTTATTTCTTTTGACAGCTAAATAGAAAGTGGTATGTTGCCTAGCAGTGCAATGGTCTCAAACAGAATTTAGGTCTTCTAGCTTCCAACCCTGACTCTGCACCTCAGTCTCTCAAAGAACGAGACTTTCTTTATTTTGAAATTTTTACATTAAAAGGAAATTTTCAATGGTATTGTAACTTGCTATGCTGTGTTGGGTTGATATCCTTAAGGGGCCTGCTTTTTTCTGAGGGAAAACTGAAGAAGATTGTGTCTTGGGGAGGGGGAGTTGAAGTGGGAAAGTTTGAGGAATGGAGGGAGAGGAAACTGTGGTCCAGATGTAACATATATGAGAGACAAATTTTAAAAAAATGTGAATCATGACTCTCCTTCACATATAAAATCAAAACATGTTAAAATGTATTTAATTTGCCAATCAATTAAGAAAGCAGAAAGATAGAGCAGCCAGTTTAAAAAATTTGCCAGGAATATACACAGACCAAGAATACTGAAATCAACTTGGAAAGGAAAGAGAGAGTTACCTCTCCCACAGTAAGAGAAAGAAGTTACTTGAGCTTTATCAGAGCAGAATTTGCATGTCCAAAAGATAGTTATATATTAACACAGTTGTACAGTAGATTCCATGGAATCCAAATCAGACAATACCAAAGGATGTGTTGTACAAAAAAATGCATAGTAGTTCATTGAAGAGATTTTTTTTTCACTTGACATTCATGACTTTTAGATTTCATAATATAAAACCCACAAGGAGTGATCAGGTGTTTTTCTATAGTATATAACCTTTAAAACAGGGCATTGAGGTGGGAGTGGGTGGGTTTAAGTGTGCACATTCTCATAGAGGGAGAGGGTGGGAGAGGGGTGATGGGAGAGGGAGGAACCAGGAAATGGGATAACATTTGAAATGTAAATACATGAACTATTCAATAAAAACATTAATTAATTAATTTTAAAACAGAAAAGAAATGTCTCTATGATTTGTCTGTAGGCAAGGCTGAAGTATATGTTCTTAACTAATGAGTGATGTGAGAGGGCCCAGATCATTTTGAATATTGCTACCCCTGAGATGTGGTTCTAAGTGCTATAAGAAAGCAGGCTGAGGAGCCCAGGTAGGCACAAGCCAGTAAACATTACTCCTCCAATGGCATCTGCTTCAGTTTCCTACCTCCAGGTTCCTGCCTTGTTTAAGTTCCTGCCCTGCCCGCTTTCAGCAATGTACTATGCTATGGAACCATAAACTCAAATAAACCCATTCCACACAAAGTCGTTTATACTCCTGGTATTGTATCCCAGCAATAGAAACTCTAACACAGTAGATTTCTGTCTTCCGCTGGTAATTCTATTCTTTCTTTCTCATTCCTTCTCCATTCCTCCTGTTTGTGCATTGATATCAACTGGAATACAATAAAGCAGGGAAACAGTCATCAGATTTTTTCATCTACCTTTACTGATAAGGAATGTTGGTAATATGCAATGGGTATTTGGAATGACACGTGTATAATTTCAAAGTTCCCTGTAGACAATGCCTCAAACTTTATGGCCAACTCTATAAACAGACCAACCACACTGCCCTACCAATCGCCAAATTGCCTAAGGATTAGGCTAACCAATGCTGTGTTCAAAGGTTGAAATCACAATTTCATGGGGAAGTTACTGATTTCCTTCATTCTTTTTTGTTTCATTCTTTTATTTTTACTGGTTTCTTTAGTGAGGTGCTCTCTTGAGCTCTCCTGAGGCCTTTAAGTGAATTATGTCACAAATTGGGGAAACAACAACTACTGGGAGGAGGAAGGTGTCCAGTGAATCCAACCATGGGCCTGGTACTGCCCTTCACACACCTTCCACCATGTAGGTTCTCTTAACTGCCTGAAAACTTTCCTCCAACCTCTGCCCCTGCCAAATACACATGGAATCACCAGTCCCGTCTACCACACACCGTCTACCCGTCTGCCCCATGAAATAAAGCACAAGGAACAAGTTCATCTTCCGAGTTGGTGCCAATGGTGCTGATTCTTCAGCATCAGGTTACATGCATACAAGTCAACCTGATGTCAGGCAACCAAACCTGTAGTAAGCCATTTCCCTCTCTTATCATCTACCCACCCTTTCTCACAAGAGCCCACCACAGACCCACAAGACAACACATCTCTTCATAGGAGTACTTTAATTATGTGTACCACAAAAGTGATCTGTGGTATCCCTTCAGCCAATGTCCATTGCCTGACAGGATTCAGGAGGATCCCTGTGGAGCAGGAAGCTCTTGATGTTGCTGGGATTCAGAGCTTACCAGGTCCGTGGTAGAAACCCTGGCACTTTCCACAGCCTGCTCCTCTGGCTCAGGATCTTTGCTACTGAGCTCAACGTTGATCAGATGTTCTCAGTGCATTGAAGCCTTTCCTCCCGCTCTCATGAGATTTTTGATAGTCTTTCTGCAGGAGGACCCTCCCTTGGACCTCCTGTGCTGGCAGGGGTCACTGCATGACCTCTTAAATGTCTTTCGAACCTACAGACACAACAGAGGACAGAAGGTCATTGCTAAGAGGAAGGACAAGTATGGGAAGGGGACATTATGAGGAAAAGGTATGGGTTGAGGAGGACACCCATGCCAGACCAGGGGTCCTAAGAAAGGGAGCTTGCTCAAGAAGAAAAAGTACTTAGCTGTAGTCCTCTCACCTTTCCATGATGTGAATGTTGTTTCCCTCAACTAGGAATTGGGGCTTTGTTAATTCCTTGGTGGTTTTGGGAGATATTGGACTCAACATGCTTCTTGCCACACTCCATAATTGAAGCCTAACAGAGGTCTGACCCAGAGCTCTGAGCACCCTACTGATTAGCCCTCAGAACAAGGGAAGGCCACGCCTCTCAATCCCGATTGGTCAGCACAGCTTCTCAGCCAATATGAACCAGTCCGACATCACAAAGCCCTGACTCTGGCATATCTGGACACAGGGTGGAGAGGGAGGGCTTCTAGTGAAAGCAGGATGTACTTGAGAAAATAGTACCTCGGGGCAGAGGTGCATTGGGCTATAGGAAAGAGTCTGTCTGGATACAGGCAACTCTTTGTGAGCCGGTTTCAACAGCTACTTCCCAAACTATCTTGCTTTCATGTATTCAATTCTGATTATGGTGGAAGATGTGGCCAAAATCTTGTTTCTCCAAACCATTCTCCATGCCACCCCTACTGGATTGATCATTCTGGTTTATCTGGCCCTCATCCCTTAGCTCGTAACTGGATATTCTAAAATATTTCAAAAAACGGATTAGACCATATTTAAGATTCAGTGTAGAGAAATGGAGCGGTGGTGAGTTGGGAGTGGGTAGATGGGAAGGGGACACCCTCGTAGAATCAGGGAATGGGTTATGGGAGAGGGAGAAAGGGGATAACATTTGAAATGTAAATACATAAAATATCTAAGAAAAATAAAATTAAAAAATTATTAATACTATAAAAATCCAGGTCTTTCCTGGAATACTGTGAGTAGATGTGAAGGAAATGAAGATGCAGTTTAAAGAAAACAACTGACTGTCAAATGAAGGACAATCCCATAGGAGATTAGGCACATCTAGGGTGATATGAGCACGGCAGTAGAAAATCTCAAGGTGATGAGGAATATACTTCTGTGACAGCAGAAGGGAAGGGCAAAAAAATAGCTAACATTTCTTGCATAGGATCCTTTGGTGGTGGTGGCGTGTCAAGACCTTGTTTCTCTGTGGATCCCTGGATATACCATTCTGTAGACCATGTTGGCCTCAAACTCAAAGATCTGCCTGTACCACCAACGCTCAGCATAGGATCTTGTTCACTTCTTCCATGAAAATTTGGAATTCGGTAAAGAATTTTATCTTTGAAAACTGAAGAAACTTGAGCCCCAAGTAATTAAATAACCTCCAAATTAAGTTCTCAAACATATAGTGTATAGCACAGACAGAGTATTAAACCCAGCTTTTATGACTTTAATAAGTTTTTAATGCTATCCATGGTGTACTGGTGGACAGGAAAACAGGCATGAAGTTTTCTAATCCCCACCTCAAACAAAGAAGTTCAACAGAGGCTTCCAAGGAGTACATTTGTATGCCTTCTGTTGCTGATTCTCATGTTTTGTCATAATTCCTTCATTTTGTTGATTATTTTGGAGATACAACATAGAGCTCTCCTGTAATCTTGTGGACTAAGATAACACAATTGATTTAAGTAAATTATTTGAACAGAGGAGAACTAGAAATTGAACTTGGGAAAGTCCTCATGTTAAGCACTCATTTTTTTCATCTTTATTAACTTGGGTATTTCTTATTTACATTTCGATTGTTATCCCTTTTCCCTGAATAACAACATCCCCCTAACCCCCCCTCCCCTTCTATACGGGTGTTCCTCTCCCCATCCTCCCCCCATTACCGCCCTCCCCCCAACACTCATTTCATCACTAAGCTCCATTGATTAAATTTCCAGTGAATTATCTTTTGAAGGTGAAGAGATAGATACATCTCTTGGTCTTTTTGTTCACACAGAGGTTCACATCTTGGTCAATAACATACATTTTTGTATGCCTACGGCATGAACAAAACTATGCTGAATTCACAGGAGATCATACCAGAGGGTAGGACACAAGCCATATCCTGAATAGAGTGTGCTGCAAAAATTTAGACAAATATTAACAATTTTAGAGAATAACACAACATGGGGAAGGGTATAGTGTTTTGGAAAGGCCAAGAAATATGATACTCATATGAAATAATAAATGAAATAATTAAGGAAGTGTCATTTCAAAGAATGAGTGCAGGAAACATGGAAGCAAATGTAAATATGAGCATGGGCCATTTCCGTGAATTATTTTTACAACCCAAGGGACAGCATAGTTTCTTCATTATAAATTAAGATCAAAATATATTTTTAATTTGTTAAATACTAACAAGCTGATGAACTTGCTATTCATTCTGCAAGGGGATTCAATTAAGAAGACAAAGTCATGTTTAATTATATTTGTGTAACTTCCTAAAATGAAAGCAAATGTCATTTGCGCTCATGAGAAATTTTCAAGGTCCCATTATTTCTACCCTGATTTCAAATGGCATTTAAAATTGTCTTCTTCTAAGGGCAAATAGAACTTTATTTATTATCTAATGCACTTCCAAGACAGAAGGAACCTTATGTTTTTCAGCACTACTGTCAGATGACATTTTATTATGACTTAAATAGAAATATATGTAGATTTACAAATTGATTTAAGCCTAAAGGTTCCATTTTGATTCTAAGACCTTAAAATCCAGAAAAAGAACTTGAACTACAAAACAAAGTATTCTAAATCTCCCCAACACCCACTTTATTTATGATCACTCTAATCTTAATAAGCAAAAAGGCAACAGATTACCTAAATGAAAAACATCCCTTGGAGATGCTTGATTTGGAGCATGGGTTTTGTTTCAGCTAACATTTCTTATAGAATGGTTCAAGAGATTTTCTGCAATTGCTTTTGACCCATCAGTAATGCTTGGATTTCTCATATTTAGCACCACAATTCACCAACTAATTATAAATGAGAACTAGACAATCAAATGTAATGACATAGAATGGGTACTCAACAACTACTTGACATTAAGACAGACTGGAGGTGTCTAAGAATAAAACGCTCAACATTGAATAAAACGTTCAACATTGAATAAGAAATCCAACAAATGTCTACCAGTTTAATTTACAATTTACTTTCATAATGAAAAAAACAAAGGGGTGAGGTTTATAATGCTACCTTGCTTTTCTAATAGTTCTTTTTATTGAAAATATTTTTTCTCATATAATATATTCTGATCATCAGCCCCAATTCATCCCAGATCCTATTCACTTCTCCATCCAGTTCACCCTTATCTTATTTTTCTTTCTGTAGAAAACAAGTAAACAGGTGTACAAACAAATACTAAAAAAGAAAAAAAAACAGAATGGGTGTGCATATGTACACACAAACACATGCATGCATATACACATACCATAAAAACACAAAATCAGAAACCATAATATACAAGTAAATGACTATTAAGACAAAAAATTCCTCCAACAAACGAAATAGGATAAAAACCTGCAAAAATACCACTGAGTTCATTTTGTGTTGTCCATCTATGCTGGACATGGAGCCTGTCCTTAAGTATGTTTTACATACTCAGTAGAACGCCATGGGAGAAAACTAAATTTCCCTCGACAAACAGATGTCAATTGGAGATAGCTTCTTGGTTAAGGATTGGAACTCATGTTCCTGTTCTCCTCTCAGCACTAAGACCCTGTCTGGCTTGAACATGTATCAGCCCTGTAAATGTTTCCATGGTCTCAGTAAGTTTATATGTGCATCGATTCTGTTGTAGCTGGAAGATGCTGTTTTCTTACAATGTTTCTGCTTTCTGGTCTGCATAGCTCTTTGAGCCCTAAGAAGTGGTACACAAACTTGTTTTTACCAAAGGTGTCTATAGGAATTTTCACATTCTTGAATCTTGTGAAAATAGGTCAAACATTATTGTGAGAAAGCTATATGCCTGAGAAATATTTTAATTCCAGCACTAGTATTTGGAGAAGTAGAAGAATATTCTATAGCTCATTTTGTTATCATATAGCACATGATCCTGGAATATCCCTTTCACTCAGTTTGCTATATTTGCCTTAATTTTATAATATAATAATTGTCAACTGGGATAGAATTTGTCTGGGGTGAACATTAGCAATTAATAGGGGAAAGTTTTACTAGGAGTTCTGGTAACTAATGGATAGAGACTAGGGATGCTGGAAAACATTTTACAGTGATGCTGAAAACTCCCCACAACCAAGAATAATCTTGATCCACATGCCAATGATGCCAAGGCTGACTGACACATATTATTAAAAATAAATGTAGCAAACATTTCAAAACCATGATAGCTATAGGAATTCTCCAGACACTATGATGACACACAATTCTAGGAGCAAGACAGTTAAGAATAGTGGTAGATCCTTGCCAGGAAATTCTGTAAATTTGAAAAATATCTGAGTTTACAGATAAAAGAGAGAAATATGATAAGATTGGCAACATTTTAGTAAATATTAACATTAGAGGTTGTTAAATCATCATCTAAAGATTTCAGTTTCCTTAAAATGGTTAGGGGTGAGGAAGGAAGTCTAGAGAGATAGCTCAGCCATTAAGAAAACATATTGTTTTTGCATAGAAACCAGGGTTTAATTCCCAGCACCTACATGGTGCCTCACAATTCTTCTTAACTGAAGTTCTTGGGGATCCAATGTCCACTTCTCACCTCTGGGGTCGCCAGTCATGCAAGTAAAATACTCATACACATAAAAATAAGATAAATTATTTGTGTGATGCACTTCCTCAACAGATATATTTTAACAATTTGAAGAAGTTACAACACTAATAGTAACATGGCAAACATTACTATTATTGATAGCTACAACTATTTAATGAAGAAATATGTACTCCCTACACTTTACTACTAATTCTCACAATTATTATCACTAATCCTAGTTTAAAGAAAGTTTCTGTAATCTGTTTAATCAATTGGTGGTAATAATGAGAGCTAGCATTGAAAGCAAGACAGGGTAGTAGTCATCAGACCTCAATGTACTTTTGATAAATATGACTTAAGGTCTACATTTCTTTTGAGACATAATTAGTTTATCCTTGATGCTCCTCTGTATCGTTAATAGCACTGTCTTTCTTAAAAATGTTCACCATAATGCTCTCATTGGTAAGTGGATATTAGCCAAAGAGCTCGAATTAGCCAAGATGCAATCCACAGACCACAGGAGCTCAAGAAGGATGATGACCAAAATGTGGATGTTTCCATTCCTTTTTGAAAGGGGGAAAAATATCCATAGGAGGGGCTATGGAAGCAACGTTTAGAGCAGAAACTCAAGGAATGGCCATTCAGAGTTTGCCCTATATGTGTCCCATATATTCAGCCACCGAAACTACATAAGATTGATGAAGCTTAAAAAATGCATGCTGAAAGGGACAGGATATAGATCTCTCCTGAGAGACACATCCAGAGCATTTCCAATACATAGGTCAATACTAGCAGCAAACCTCTGAACTGAGAACAGGACCCCCTTGGGGGGAATTAGAGGAAGTATTGAAAGAGTTGAAGGAGCTTGCAACCCCATAAAAACAACAATGCCAACCAACCAGAGCTTCCAGGGACGAAACCATACATGGACTGACCCAGGGCTCCAACTGCATATGTAGCAGAGAATAGCCTTGTTGAGGCACCAGTGGAAAGGGAAGCCCTTGGTCCTGCCAAGGTTGGACCCTCAGTGCAGAGGAATATGGGGGGGTCAGTAAGGGGGATGTATGGGTGGAATACCTGTATGGGGGAGGGGGAGGGGAAGGGAGGGGGCCTATGGACAGAAAACCAGGAAGGGCAATAACATTTGAAATATAAGTAGAGAAATATATCTAATAATTTTTTTTAAAAAAGTTCACCATAAAGTCAGGCCTGGTAGATCACATTTGAAATTTAAAGGAAGAGAAAGTTTATTGTCTTTTGGTGTTACCTTGGGCTACATATCAAGACTAAATAAAGTGTGACTCAAAACCAAAACAACAAAACAGTGATCACCCAACATAAAATTCTCTACCCCATCCTATTCTTCCTCTTTAAGCCACGGAGAAATCCACAGTATACAATGTTAGCGATTTGAGAATATTTTCAAATTCTCTGAACTAGAGCAGACATTTGCCTATCTGTTCATGGACTATAACTTTGTACAGGATCTATTTGTAGCCATCAGGGGGAAGAAAATATAGATGCCACCATTTCATTCATGATGTAGAAATACAATTTATGAGGTAATTTATTGCACTACATGGAAATTTCTTCATTTCTATCCATACAGCTTGTCCTAAACTAATTGTTTACCAACTAATCAGGATATAGGAATCAATAATTTACTAGCTTCTTTACCTTGGAATAATTTGTCCTTTATGTAACTATAGATAGAACAACCAATGTTATATAGTTATTTGTGGTAAATTTTCAATTAAGTTATTATACTTGTTTAGGTTATATCTAATGATGATGAGATTTGCAATTATACTTTCCTACAAATTATGTGCTTTAAATATCTCCTCACCAAGTGATTGCTACTATGACAACTTTCCCCCCTTGCAGTCTTACTACCTTCTAAGATTTTCTTTTTCTTGAGCAGCAACACACCATGTAACATAAAAAATAAGAAGCAAAAAAATCATAATAATGATTACTTGTACTCACATATCAAAGTTCTAGCTCTTAACTCTGGATCTTTATAATTCATCTGTGATTTAGTTTATCAGCTTATCTCTTGAGCCAACAGCAATAGCAATGATTAGTCTGTTAGATAAATGTCTTATTCCAAAGGAAATTTAACTTCTATCTGCAGCAACCACATATATTTAATATTCCACTTTCATATTAGGGACTTACACCAAGGTAATTGTGATACTTGAAGACATGTTAAATTATTGACAAGAAATAAAATGCAAAATGAAAATGTCATCTTGTTTATTTGTGACAGGAACGAAAAGTATGACATTTTTATCTTTGAATTCAGACTATTATGTTCTTGCAAGTAATCTTTCACCTAAATGTGATGTTGGAAAATATCTGGGACAAAACTAAACATTAATGACTAATTGTCTTGTTGCAATCCAAGGCTCCTTCTTGATGATGATTTTTAAATAAAAAAACATAAACATTTTAAATTATGTAATGTATCTTATTAGCTTAGAAAGATGTGGTGAATACAAACACACACTATATTCTACATATAAGTTTATATAAATAAGATTATTTTAAAATAATTATGAAAATACAGGGATATTTGAAGAGAACATGGCATATGTTTATAACAGGGTCATTTCACCAAGAAGATAGAACAATTACAAACTGAATAGTCTTTCTTTTAACAAACACTCTTTAAATTTTTAATTCACTTTTATTCATGTGCATGTGTTTATGTGGGTTGTGCATATAAGGACAAACGAGGGTTTATATCTCCTGTAGGCAACGTTACAGGTAGCTCTGAGCTACCCGATGTGGGTGCTGGGACCCAAACTCAGCTCCTCTGCAAAAGCATCAAGTGCTAGTAACTGATTAGCAACTCTAACTCCTCTATAGATATTCTGAATCATGGCATTTACCACCACTAAACTGATTCCATTCAACATCCTCTTTGAAACGACATTCATCTCAAACCTATCATTACCACAACAGTAAACAAAACAGAATGATTGAATGCAGCTCTTAGTTCACATTTAATATATTGACTGGCTCATTATCTCTATTGTTAGCATTAATTTATGTCTAAAAGCACATAAGCCTGTTGAACTTTTTAATAACATACATAGGAATTCCAAGGTATATGAAACACACATCAATACATGTGATGGAACTAGTAAACATTTCTTTAACATAACAAAACTGAAATATTTCAATGCATAATTTTCAATATAGAAAACAGTATACAGAGAGAGAACTTATGATCCCAGCAAAATACTAAGATGGGAGGCAGAGATGGGTCAATCCCTGGCAGTTTCATGCCCAATTAGTCTAGGCTACCTGGTGAGGTACCAGGCAATGGCAAGTATCTGAATCAAATGAAAGGAGAAAAGTTTGTATGGAATGACATCCTAGGTTGTTCTCTGACCTACACACACATATGCTTGCACCCCCAAACAGTTACAGCCCACTAACAGAAATCAATTTTCAATAAAATTTAAGAAATTAAAGTTGTATATGTATATGTCAACTCAGTAGGATGAATATTTGTACACTGGAAAATACAAAACATTGTTGGCATAAGTTAATGGAGGAATAAATAAATGCAACAGCATCTGAGGCACTGAAGTAGGAAAACAATATTTCAACAATATTAACAATACCCATTGGGATTCACAGAGCCAAGTTGAGTTGGGGCAAGAATGATGAAATTCTTAGGATTTAAAAAAAAGTAAAGGAGGAATGAGAGTGAGAAGAAAAGGAGGGAAAGGGGAGTTTAGAAGAGAATGGGACAAAAAACGGAAGAATTTGGGAGAGGAGAATGATCAGAAAGCCTAAATAGTTATATTCTCTTTTCTGTGTGATTCGCATCCAACTCACTGTAGAATGACACCATTATGGGAATAAATCCATCAGAGATATTAATAGATTTTTTTCTACATGGAAAGAGTACAGTCATTTCGCTGGTGATCATAGCTAAGTGCATGTTCTTGACCATAAAAATGTCTAATCAGATTATTGGATTAAAATCAAATGTGTTGACATTTAGTAGGATAACTCTTAAAAGCAAATTTAAAGAAAAATCCTTCAACCCAAAGATATTTTGGATTGAGTTTAAGTATTTATCCACTTTCTCATCATTAGAATAGAAGTCAATTAGGAAAGATGTCCACTGGCTTTAGAAAATTTTTTCCTTTTAGTTTTAAGAAATGATTCTTTAAAGATAGACAGTTTCTGCTAGGTATAAATGTTATGACCTGGAGAGAATCAATTTAATAAGTTAGGGTTCTGCATAGGAACAGAAATTATAAAATGAATATATAGTAAGAGATAATTTATTAGATTGAACATACTATACAGCAGGTGTCATCCAAAAATGCCTATCTCATACCAGAGAAGATAAAAACCTACTAGTTGTTCAGTCCATGAGTGTTCCTCAGAAGTCCCAATCTGGCATGGAAGACTTAGAGTATTTCTGGAGAGCCAGTGGTCTTCAGTCCACCTTGGGAGCTTGAGGCAGCTAGTCCTCATATCAACTAAGGAATGAACAAAAGTATCGATCAGTGTTTCTCAAAGTATGGGTTTCAATCCCTTTGGGAGTCACATATCGTATATCCTGCATATTAGATATTTACATTATCATCCATAACCTTAGCAAAATTGCAGCTATGGAGTAGTGACCATAATATTTAGGTTGGGGGTCACCACAACTAGAGGAACTGTATTTAGGGGTTACAGCATTAGGAAGGTTCAGAATGACTGGCATATAAGCAAGAATGAAGGCCAAGTGAACAGAAAGCATTCTTTCTTTCACATCTTTTTTATCAGGGTTACCGTCGAAAGGTATCACCTATGCATGTTGGGTGAGTCTTCCTAGATCAATTAATGCAGTCAAGACAATCAGTCAAAGACATGCTCATGGCCCATATCAGTACTTCAATGAGACTTTCTTTACAAGTGATTCTAATTTGGGTCAAGTTAATTGTTAAAAATTAACGTCCACAGTGAACTGCTTCTATGCCTCAGTCTTTCTCATCTATAAAATGTATGACAGCATAATACCTATTCACTGAGGGATGATGTGCAGTGCTCACGGGACACAGTGCATTTTCAGTGTTTTAGTTTTTACTACACATATACATTAAACCCTTGCTTTTACAATAATTCATTTTACTTAATTTTTATCCATAAATGTGAATTCAGTTCCGATGAAATGCTCAGGATTGAACCATTCAGATGTTAGATGTTAATGACCAAGAAATGGAGTATTTACTAGAGCAGTTTTTATAAACCTCTTGTGAGGATCAGGGCAAGCAATGTGTGTGTACATGTTCATGTACATAGATACACAGGCATGTGTCTATGCTTCTTAAGAACAGAGGACAAGCTCAGATGTTGTTCAAGTGTCATCTACTTTTATTGAGGCAGGGCCTCTCACTGGCACACAACTCACAATGTATGTTAGTGCTAGTTGGTCAGGGATTCCCAGGGATTTGCATATCTCCATTTCCTTTGTGCTAAGGGTAAAAGCATGTGCCAATACAACTAGCTTTTTTCCCATCTTTATTAAATTGGATATTTCTTATTTACATATCAAATGTTATTCCCTTTCCCGGTTTACATGCCAACATGTCCCTAACCCTTTCTTTCCCCTCCCCTTCTACATGGCTGTTGCCCTCCCCATCCTCCCCCCATTAACACTCTCCCTCCAAGAATCCCGTTCGCTGGGGGTCCAGCCTTGGCAGGACTAAGGGCTTCCCCTTCCACTGGTGCCCTTACTAGGCTATTCATTGCTAAATATGCAGTTGGAGCCCAGGGTCAGTCCAGGTATAGTCTTTGGGTAGTGGCTTAGTCCCTGGAAGCTCTGGTTGGTTGACATTGTTGTTCATATGGGGTCTCGAGCCCCTTCAAGCTTTTTCAGTCCTTTCTCTGATTCCTTCAACGGGAGTCCCGTTCTCAGTTCAGTGGTTTGCTGCTGCCATTCGCCTATGTATTTGCCGTGTTCTGGCTGTGTCTCTCAGGAGAGATCTACATCCGGCTCCTGTCCGCCTGCACTTCTTTGCTTCATCCATCTTATCTAGTTTGGTGTCTGTATATGTATGGGCCACATGTGGGGCAGGCTCTGAATGGGTGTTCCTTCAGTCTCCGTTCTAAACTTTGCTCCCCTATCCCTTCCCAGGGGATTCTTGTTCCCCTTTTAAAGAAGGAGTGAAGCATCCGCGTTTTGGTCATCCTTCTTGAGTTTCATGTGTTTTGTGCATCTAGGGTAATTCGAGCATTTGGGCTAATATCCACTTATCAATGAGTGCATACCATGTGTGTTTTTCTGTGATTGGGTACCTCACTCAGGATGATATTTTCCAGTTCCATCCATTTGCCTATGAATTTCATAAAGTCATTGTTTTTGATAGCTAATTAGTATTACATTGTGTAGATGTACATTTTCTATATCCATTCCTCTATTGAAAGACGTTTGGGTTCTTTCCACCTTCTGGCTATCATAAATAAGGCTGCTATGAACATAGTGGAGCATCTGTCTTTGTTATATGTTGGAGCATCTTTTGGGTATATGCCCAAGAAAAGTATAGCTGGGTCCTCAGGTAGTGCAATGTCCAATTTTCTGAGGAACCTCCAGACTGATTTCCAGAATGGTTGTACCAGTCTGCAATCCCACCAACAATGGAGGACTGTTCCTCTTTCTCCACATCTTTGCCAGCATCTGTTGTCCCCTGAGTTTTTGATCTTAGCCATTCTCACTGGTGTGAGGTGAAATCTCAGGGTTGTTTTGATTTGCATTTCCCCAATGACTAAAGATGTTGAACATTTCTTTAGGTGCTTCTCAGCCATTCAACATTCCTAAGATGTGAATTCTTTGTTTAGCACTGAACCCCATTTTTAATAGGGTTATTTGTTTCCCTGTGGTCTAACTTCTTGAGTTCTTTGTATATTTTGGATATAAGGCCTCTATCTGTTGTGGGATTGGTAAAGATCTTTTCCCAATCTGTTGGTTGCCGTTTTGTCCTAACCACAGTTTCCTTTGCCTTACAGAAGCTTTGAAGTTTTATGAGATCCCATTTGTCGATTCTTGATCTTAGAGCATAAACCATTGGTGTTTTGTTCAGGAAATTTTCTCCAGTGCCTAAGTGTTCGAGAGTCTTCCCCATTTTTTTTTCTTTTATTACTTTGTGTATATCTGGTTTGATGTGGAGGTCCTTGATCCACTTGGACTTAAGCTCTGTACAGGATGATAAGAATGGATAAATATGCATTTTTCTACATGCTGACCTCCAGTTGAACCAGCAACATTTGTTGAAAATGCTATCTTTTTTCCATTGGATGGTTTTGGCTCCTTTGACAAAAATCAAGTGACCATAGGTGTGTGGGTTCATTTCTGGGTCTTCAATTCTATTCCACTGGTCTATCCTCTTGTCTCTGTACCAATACCATGCAGTTTTTATCACTATTGCTCTGCAATACTGCTTAAGTTCAGGGATAGTGATTCCCCGGAAGTCCTGTTATTGTTGAGGATAGTTTTAGCTATCCTGGGTTTTTTGTTATTCCAGATGAATTTGCAAATTGTTCTGTCTAACTCTATGAAGAATTGGATTGGAATTTTGATGGGGATTGCATTGAATCTGTAGATTGCTTCTGGTAAAATGGTCATTGTTACTATATTAATCCTGCCAATCCACGAGCATGGGAGATCTTTCCATCTTCTGAGATCTTCTTCAATTTCTTTCTTCAGAGGCTTGAAGTTCTTATCATACAGATCTTTCACTTGCTTGGTTAAAGTCACACCAAGGTATTTTATATTATTTGGGACTATTATGAAGGGTGTCGTTTCCCTAATTTCTTTCTCACCTTGTTTCTCTTTTGTGTAGAGGAAGGCTACAGATTTATTTGAGTTAATTTTATACCCAGCCATTTTGCTGAAGGTGTTCATCAGGTTTAATAGTTCTCTGGTGGAACTTTTGGGATCACTTATATATACTATCATATCATTTGCAAAGAGTGATATTTTGACTTCTTCCTTTCTAATCTGTATCCCTTTGATCTCCTTTTATTGTCTGATTTCTCTGGCTGGGACTTTGAGAACTATATTGAATAAGTAGGGGAAAAGTGGGCAGCCTTGTCTAGTCCCGATTTTAGTGGGATTGTTTCAAATTTCTTTCCATTTATTTTCATATTAGCTACTGGTTTGCTGTATATGGCTTTTGCTATGTTTACGTATGGGCCTTGAATTGCTATTATTTTCAGGACTTTTATCATGAAGGGGTGTTCAATTTTGTCAAATGCTTTCTCAGCATCTAATGAAATGATCATGTGGTTTTTATCTTTCAGATTGTTTATATAGTGGGCTACATTGATGGTTTTCCATATGTTAATCCATCCCTGCATACCTGGGATGAAGCCTACTTGATCATGATGGATGATTGTTTTGATGTGTACTTGGATTTGGTTTGCAAGAATTTTATTGAGTATTTTTGCTCCGATATTCATAAGGGAAATTGGTGTGAAGTTCTCTTTCTTTATTGGGTCTTTTTGTGGTTTAGGTATAAGAGTAATTGTGCCTTCATAGAAGGAATTTGGTAGTTCTCCATCTGTTTCAATTTTGTGTAATAGTTTGGATAGTATTGGTATGAGGTCTTCTATGAAGATCTGATAGAATTCTGCACTGAACCCATCTGGACCTGGGCTCTTTTTGGTTGGGAGACCTTTAATGACTGCTTCTATTTCTTTAGAAGTTATGGGGTTGTTTAAATGGTTTATCTGTTCCTGATTTAGCTTTGGTACCCGTTATCTGTCTAGGAAATTGTCCATTTACTCCAGATTTTCAAGTTTTGTTGAATATAGGCTTTTGTAGTACGATCTGATGATTATTTTAAATTTCCTCTGATTCTGTAGTTATGTCTCCCTTTTCATTTCTCATTTTGTTAATTTGGACACACTCTCTATGTCCTCTTGTTAGTCTGGCTAAGGGTTTATCTATCTTGTTGATTTTGTCAAAGAACCAGCTTTTGGTTCTGTTGATTCTTTGCATAGTCCTTTTTGTTTCTACTTGGTTGATTCCAGCTCTGAGTTTGATTATTTCCTGTCTTCTACTCCTCCTGGGTGTATTTGCTTCTTTTGTTCTAGAGCTTTTAGGTGTGCTGTCAAGCTGCTGACATATGCTCTCTCCTGTTTCTTTCTGCAGGCATTCAGAGCTATTAGTTTTCCTCTTAGCACAGCTTTCATTGTGTCCCATAAGTTTGGGTATGTTGTATCTTCATTTTCATTAAATTCTAAGAAGTCTTTAATTTCTTTCATTATTTCTTCCTTGACCAGGTTATCATTGAGTAGAGCATTGTCTCACTTCCATGTATATGTGGGCATTCTCTCCTTATTGTTATTGAAGACCAGCTTTAGCCAATGGTGGTCTGATAGGATGCAGAGGGTTATGTCTATCTTTCCGTATCTGTTGAGGCCTGTTTTATGACCAATTATATGGTCAATTTTGGAGAAAGTACCATGAGGTGGTGAGAAGGCATATCCTATTTTTTAGGATACTGGTTTGCTGTTTATGGCTTTTGCTATGTTTAGTATAGGCCTTGAATTCTTGTTCTTTCCCAGACTTTTATCATTAAGGGGTGTTGAATTTTGTCAACTGGCTTTTTAAAAAGTGTGGTTTCTGGGGATTGAACTCGAGTCCCTGGACGTATATGAAATCACTTTGCTATGTCCCCAACCCTTTAAATTTGATGCTAATATGCTTAGGACTCCTAGCTTAAAAGTATTTTAGGTTCCAGAAACATACCCACACTGTCAGTTTACAACGAAAGAGAAAATATTCCTAATATGCCACAACCTTCTGAAAGTTTCTAAGCCAATTGGGTAGACTAGAGAAATAGATAATATGTAATACGTTGACAACAAAGATGTAAAGTTTCAAGCTTCTTCTGTAAAAGTGTAAAGTGAGTTCAATGAGCATTTTGAAATGGCTTTACTCTTTTTTTTAAAACATTCCTTCCCCTTATCATTTACTATTTATTTTGGTTTTAAAATTTTGTAAAATTTATCCGATAAGCTAATCTAAATTGCTGTATTTCTTTGTGGAGAGAAGAAACAAGTAAACATACAAATTCTCATGGGTTGCCTCTATGTTGTCTAGTTTATTTCTCACCAGCAGAAAATAGATTTGTGATAGAACCGTATATTCAGTAAAGAGAAAGACTTTTTCCTAGCAGCTTTTGAGGGAGGCCTCATGCCAAATTCCTTCTTTCAAAGCTTACTGGCTGGTTGGGTACATAGCCAAACAGGGTGTTACTTGTACTCAACTAAGGAGAATTTGTCACATAAAGGGGAATGCATTTCTTTTGAGGAAAACAAAGAGCTGGTAGATGGACTGCAATGGGGTTTTCCTATCTCAGAAATCATTGGGGGAAAATGTCCATGGAGACACTAAACACATTCCCCAGAATAAACAAAACAAAACAAAACAAAAAGAAAACATTAATCATGGAATCATCAGATAATGACTTACCTGTTGACAAAAGGCAAGAAGACTAGTGTCAGTCTAATCCTGCATGTCTGGAGAGATGAGGAAATTCTTATTTTGATCAAATTACACTAAAAATGTGACACCTTGTTTTACACATAATTTACTCTGGCAACAGTATAGATATTAAGTGACATTTCTGCCAGTGTATATATCTGAATATGAGTGGGTTTCATGTGTTTTATATTTTCGTACATAGTTTGTGTGTGTGTGTTTATCCAAGCATCATAGTATTTATATTAGCAACAGAGTAAATTCAGAGGCATTATAAGTATCAAAGTACCACAGTTATTTTAAGAGAGATGATCCAGATCCATCTGGAACCTCAAATTCAGCCCTATGTTGACCCAATGATGCAGGTTTGTTCATTACCATTGGTAATGCCTAAACTATTGATGATCTAAGGATTAAAGAAAAGCAGTCAACCAAATGGCCAGTCGCAAAAAATTATGCTGATAAATTCTGCTAAATGATCTTAACTTATATTTTCCAAACTCAAAACTCTTTGGAGGTAAGTTACCATTGCTTAAATTGCCATTATTCAAAATACCAGTGGGAAGATAGCATGCACTTCTGGGCAACTTTTTCTTTGCAGTCTCATCATCATTTCCATTTCGTTTACACCTCTAAGCACAGATGTTGATGGAGCTGTAATGTTGCTTCAATATCTATTGCAATATTTTTATTGCATTCTGCAGGTCCTCCAGTAAACGTTACTTGCAATATTTTTATCAACAGTTTTGGATCGGTCACAGAAACCACCATGGTAAGTGCTACAGTGCCACTGGCAAGAGAAAAACGTGACTCAATTATGTCATGAACACAACCTGTCAAATTTTCTATTGTTCAAATTGCAGGGCCTCCTGTAAATGTTACCTGCAACATATTTATCAACAGCTTTGGGTCAATAGCAGAAACTACAATGGTGAGTGGGACTGAGCATTGAAGCCATCGTGTGAAGGAATGGGATATATGGGATCACAGCACTATTGCATATTTATGTGACATTTACTGAGTGCCAATCTCTAAACTCACCGCCCTCTAAAAACAGACATTTCCACATCTTCATTTAAAAAAATCATTTGTTAAGGAGCTACAACTTAAAATCCAATGTTCTTTCACCTGTTATCCCAAAGCAATTTTGTAAACATTTAATTTTTGTTAGGTTTGGCAGAATGAGCAGCAATAAATATGGCATGCATTTAGGAGTATTAAAATATGTACATCTCAAATGTTTTGTAAGTATTCATTTTTAAAGACTGACATGTGATTGACATTGTCAGTGTTTTACTTATTATAAAAGCTGGGACAACATCAAGCCTGTCTATTGCATATTTATGATATCACAAATGGGAGAGATTCAGAAGAGCACAAATGTTCATATGTGCACACATAATTTTTTGGCAATAGAATGTAATATCAAGTTCACAGAAATTACAAAAAAAATATTAACAGATTTATAAAACATAAACATAATAAAAGATATGTAGTGTAAAATCTTCCATGTATTTGAAGTAGATTCAAGCAGTGTACAATGTGTTAAGATGGCTTATCAATAAAATGGCTGTGTTGCCAATGACCCAAATCATTAGCTAAAGCCCAAATGGCACTAGATTACAGCATGGGGATTACATCTAGGCTGAAATACTTCCTTGGAATCTGCATGGTTTATTTAAAGTTCTTAAGTTTCTTGCTCTTAATTTACATAGTTATTAAATCATATAGGCACATTACTGGATGATACCAAAATGAAATTGTAGTTGAATTTGACCAAGTATTTATAGTAACAGAATCCTAAAAAGACTCAAGAAGTGAAAAATGAACATATGATGTCATTGAGAAATAGTTTCTTAATGGACTTTCTCTTCTAGTTTTCTAAGATCATGTTTAATGAACTACTATACTTTGTGATTTTTTTTTAGTAAAAATGATGAATTTACCTTTATTAGTCAGCTTTATTGGAAAGCAAAAAATGTAATGTATATCTATTAACCATTGTGACATCACTGCGTCTGAAGCAGCATCATCCAGAAGTAAGATTTTTGGCATGATGGGTAGTATATTAAGAATTTTACCTAAATAAGCTAGTTTTGATAGAGTTATAAGAAACACAAAACATGAACAGAAAAGCACAGCTCTAGGCTTGACACGCAGTTTCTGTCTCTTCTTTTGCTACTTTTAAAAGAGGGACAGTGTTTCCAGTAGCCCACTGTCACCAGCTTTACACAATGGCATTCAATGACTGTATTTGCACGACCTAATGCTGATTGCATTAATTAGACTCCTAAGTTGCCTTGATTAAATCTCCCCATTGCATTTTACTCTCAATCAAAATGTAAATATGTACCTTTTCCATGTTCATTAATACAAGAAGCTAAACATTTAAGGAGACAAAAATGGAAGCTATGGATACTTGATTTTCCTCAGTCTTTTAAGACTTACAGAGCTGTTTAATAGACGGGCTGCTTAGGTACTTCCTGGCCACTTCCTAAGTGTCCTTGTCATGTTTCCGATGGGGAAAAAGGGAAACTCTTGCTCAAAGGTAAAGCAGCAGCCTGTTTATCTACTGGGTAAGCTAAGTCAAATTGCATGTTTAGAAGAGTGTTACATAGTGTGCTTCTTTTATTTCACTTACTAGCTTTTGATATAGTGACAAGCTTCTTCCGATTTTGAAAAACACATAACATATTGTTTTCTTTTGGCTTTGGTGTAAAATTTTTTTAAAAAGCAATCATCATGTTTATGCTCAAGAAGAAATTCTCATGTCACCTAGGGTGGGAATTGGCAAATGCTTCCAATAAAGAGACAGACAGTAAATACATTAAACCTTGGGATCCAGATGGTTTCTCTCATGCCTACTCATGCCCTTTGGGCATGAAAACAGCCATACTAATAGTGATCAAATGGATGTGAGTGCACACCAATAAAACGTTACTTGCAAAAATAGACTGAGTTAAATGTGCCAACCATGAATCTAAGGCATTAGTAGTTAAATAGATGATATTTTGATAATAGTATGAAAAATACTGTAAAAATATCCTGGCTTTAAAACACAAATGATCAGTCAAAAAAATGTCCTGGCTTCCAAGAGGACTGAAGTTTTGCCTGGGTATCCACCTGATTCAACTTGTCTTAATTGGGTCAGGCTACAAAGTAGCACAAACTCGATGGTTTATAAACAGCAGAATTGATTTCTCCAGTCTTGGAGGCTGAAAGCCTAAGAATAAGGTGACAACAGCACATCGGTGTGTCGATGAAGGAACTATTAAGGTTTCTTTCTTTCTTTCTTTTTTTTTTTTTTTTTGTATCTTCCCATTCTCGAAAGTTCTCTTGCTATTCCCTCATAATAGAATACTATCTTGCTGGGAGTTAGAATTTTAAAACTGAGATTTAAGATGTTAGAAATATTTAGCCTAATACATGCTCACATGTTGTCATAGCCTAAGTTTATTTTTTTCAAAACTCTAGGATTCTACAATTGAGAAATTCGTTGATACTTCCCCAAAATTGGACTCACAAAATTTTCTCAAAAATTAAACAGAAACTCAACTAATTTTAGTTGTGATCAGAAACTTTAACTTGTATGCATATTAATAAATTAATGGAGGACATCAATTAGTGTTGTTTCCTGAGGATGAAAGTTTTGATTTATCTTCAATTTGTGGAACTATTTTCTTCCAAGAATGTTTCCAAAGTGAGTTTCTGATCATATTTATTGTCCTCTGTTTCTTTACACCTCATTTTCCTAGAGTGAATGAAGTAGCATTCTCGAAGGATTTATGTTGGTTGATTCTTTTTAAAGAAAAGGTGAGGGTTATCTGTGTCTGTCAACTTCCTTATGGCACTATAGGACCAGACCCCCTCCCATGGTCAATGAAATCATACTAATTTATTGTTAATGCTGCATGTTAACTAAGTATTCGTTTACTTACAGAATCAATACGAATGCTCCCTTCTTTGATACAAATATTGGAGATACTCACAGAACAGTATATTTTTGTTTCTTTAAGGAATAATTTTATGGATTATCATAATGCTGTGTTACATGAAAATACCTGTATTTATTCATTAAGAGGCACATGGATTTATTGCTCTTTGACCCTATACTGTGGTTGTTCAGCACATATCATTTTGTATAGTCTTAAAGACATAAGAGACTAGGAAGGGACATATACTGAGACAGGTTATATTCTGATTTAGAAATGTCATCATTTCCTGTTTTTCTTCCTCCCTTTTCTTTAGTTGATGATGACAATTGAATTTACAGGATAAGGAATATATTTACCACCCCTTCTTTCTCATGATTGAGGCAGAAATAGAAAATATTAGCAAGATAAGTAACAGCCAGGGGTATTTTATACCAGCTGCATGCTACTCTCTCAAAGACTGGGGCATTAGAAAATGGAGATGAGAAGCTTTCTTCCCATCTTCAAGTGGCTGCCAGAAGACATGGTAGTGGATTCTGTATGATTTGGACCTGTAGGTGCCTATATACTACCCATTCCCTAACAGTAGATTCTGAGTCTTGACACATTTAGCAGATGTGAGGGATGGCTAAATATACATAAATGCATTTTTTCATCTCCTGCAACACTAGAAGGGGTTACTTTGCCACTAATCTGAAATTGCCTCCTTGAGAAACTCAGAGAAGACTGAGGCTGACACAGATGTCCATTGGGAACGAGTATAGCCTAGCATTTTCCTTTAATTCAGTTGTTGAATGAGCACATCCCAAGAAGATGCTAACTGACAAGAGATAGCATATTGTTATGTTTCTTATTTCTAACATCTTAGAGAATAATCCTTATATTGCCATAAACTTGATATTCTGTTAAGCTTATATATAAGATTTACTTGCTCTCTAAATTAACAGTGAAATCCTTAAGTACACATTTATCATAAAGCATTCAACTACCGTGATAATTTAAAATGCAAATTCTCTCATTAAAACTAATACAGTTATGGGATTATGAAAATGTTTTTGGAGTATGGGCATGTTTAAAAAACAAATTGTGATATAAGCATTATGGAAAATCAAGAATCTATGTTGTCATATTTGATATATTTATAATTGATTGAAAATCATACACATACCAAGCCATAAGAGGTAATGATCTGGTTTGATAAGGTGGCCATCTTTATATACAAAGGCAGAGCTCCATATAGTAGTACAAAATAATTCAGCCTAAGAAAACAATGCCTACTATGGAGTAGGCCTTACTTCAAAAGAGATCAGTAAAGGAAACTGGAAAAATTCCAAATTTGACATAAGAGACTATGATGGAATGTAGGGACTCATATTGACAGTGTTAAGACCATAATAAAGATTATGCAGTTTGTATATGTATTTTATTTTTAAATGAAAAATATCCACATATATAATATAAATGTTTCTATTGTGTTACTCAATGCTCGGAGAGCCAATAATATAGAAACAAATTTTAGTACAAGGAAATATATCATTTAGTTGAAGTAGTATTTGTCCTTAGAGAGTGCAGGCAACGTAAAAGAAAAAAATAGTCTGCATTTAAACATGTTTCTCAGTATTTACTTTCCCTTTAATATTTTATTGAGTCTGGAAGCAGGAGAAAAGTCCAAGAAAGACTACAGAATTATACAACTGCTCTATTATGATCTATGCTATTATTAGATCATGAATGTATTTGTAAATAAACAGAAATGATACATTCATAAATTATATGTGCCAAATTATATCATATATTTTAGTGAACCTGAAGAATGACACAGGCACAGCTACAAAAATTTTTCTTTGTTTATCTAATTTCTCCGTGGATGTTCCTTTTTAAGTTATCTTTTAATACTTTAAAATTTTAAATACTTTCAAGGATTGTTATTTATTTTGGAATAGTGTATTTCATCAAAAATAAAATCATTGATCAATACCAATGATTACATATCCAAAAGAATATCTACTTATAATTAAAAGGGTTTCGTATATATTTTATCACATATGTAATCAGTGGATACAAATGTATTTTTTTTTACTGGTGTTTACGAATAGTGAGATTTTTATTTTAAATGAACTTTACACACTTATGGGTCGAAGTGAGATATAATTTTCTTGCTTCTCTTGTAAAGATTCAAATATTACAAAGAAATACTTCACTATTTTCTTGATTTAAAATTCAAAGTAGAAGACCAAGAAACACTAGGGAACAGTCATGGGGATTTTGTATGAAAACTATGTTGCAATATTTTTCTTAAAAGTCATCATTTTAACATAGCATGTCACCAATTTAATATCTCTTAGGTGGGTCAGTAGACAAGTTTAAATTATCTCCGGAGTACAGGAGGATATAGGGTTACTGTATTTATAATTTTGTTGTCCAGTGATTTCTAACTGGCTTCTCATGACCTTTTGTACCCTAAAATACTTCCTAGTGAAGGATCTGCTGTTCTCTGAAGATTCTGATATTTAACCCTTTCATTTTTATTCCTAGCTGTACCCACTTCCGGGAATTATCTAGATTTGGTAGTGGAGGAGAACTTCTCTCCTATTTGCACTTGATACAACCATATGTACTCTCCCTGCCCACAAAGATTTCTTTTTAAAAAAATGGTTATTTTGTTTATTTACATTTCAAATGTTATCCTCCTTTCTGGTCCCCCCACCTGAAAACTCCCCTCTTCATCCCCCTCCCCTGCCTCCATGAGGGTGCTCCCCATCCACCCCACTCCCCTTTCTGTTACAAATGTATTCTCATTCTAGGAAACTAGAGGATAAGGGGCACCATAAAATGCTTTCATGAACCTAAAATCCTTTGAATTCAAGCCCCCCAGGAGAGAAGTTACAGTTGTAAGCTGATTCATTAGCACAGAAGGAAATACCTGGATCAAATGAGAAAGGCAAAGCTTTACCTGAGGCTCCCACAAGGGTGAAAACCTTTGTCCGAAAGTTTTCATATGGGAAAACCATGAACAATCCCTGTTTGAATGAAGCATCAAGCTGTCTACTGTAGACAGAGCATATTGAGCAAATTCAGTGAAATATGTAGGAGCTTGAAACTAACTAGTTGTGAAGGAGTTGTTTTGTCAACATGAAGTATCTTAATGTTTTTAAGATTTTGAGAATATTGGTCTATCATAATATGGTCTTACAAGATGTTCACTCCCAAATTGTAGAGCGAGTTTTCTTCTGTATAGAGCATATAAGCAAAATGAGTTCAGAAATCACACCATTTCTGATTTAGGAATGAACCAGGTTTATTTGGTAGTGTGCCATGACACGCCGACTTCTGTACTCATCATTGGCTTTTTCTACAGAAAGATCATTTGATTGAATATAACTGCAACCAAGAATTAATAATTTAAGCATATAAAAGGCAAGAAAGTCAACCTGTTTTAATTGGTATTCTGACTTGGTTGAATTGTTTTTCTTCATCCTCTCCACCCCAAATCCTATTAGAGCTCAGAGTTTTATTTTGATCAGACTGTACACAGAATTGCTTGACCAGACAAAAAGACTATATCAAAACAGAAAGAAGGTGAGAAGAAAATGAAATGGATTTCTTAAACCAGGGTGGGCAATAAGTGCCTTTTGTCGATAACATTTCTATAGGACTACCGAGTGAACATTTTTCTGAGACAGCAGTGGAACGATTCACGGCTGGCATACAGTGAGTACCCAGATGATTCCCTGGATTTGGATCCATCGATGCTGGATTCGATTTGGAAACCAGATTTGTTCTTTGCCAATGAGAAAGGAGCCAATTTCCATGATGTCACCACTGATAACAAGTTGCTGCGGATTTCCAAAAATGGCAAAGTGCTCTACAGTATTAGGTAAGCTGTTGTTGGTTTTATCACTTCATTTCTCAAGGCTTAGAGATGCCTGATTCATCAGGACAGGATGCTATGTATATATGACTTTGTGGTTTCTTCTATTATCTGAATTTTAAATATATGAATTTCAGAATGTTTCATGGTCTTATAAGTGTGATTTGTCACAACAAAAATGTATCCAGTTTGTTTATGGTATTATATAAACACCTAAGCAAATTTATTAAATAAATTATAGATTCTTCAATCTAATTACCTTGTACCATAGTATGTGATTTCTCATTTCGGTTATTTTTTTTCATTCATCTATTTATTTATTGACTTTACATCCTAATTGAAGCTTCTACTTTCTCTCTTTCCAGACTCTCCCTGTCCTTCCCATCCCACCATATCCCACTTCCTTTCTCCTCAGAATGGGGGAAGCCTTCCATAGATATTAACTGGCCTTGGCATAAAAGTTGGAGTAAGATTAGGCTCATCTTCTATTGAGGCTAGACAAGACAGCCCAATGAAAGGGAAAGGATCCAAAGGCAGGCAACAGTCATAGACAATCCCTGCACCAGTTTTTATGGAACCCACATGAAAAGTAAATTACACATCTGTGACATGTGTATGGGTCTTAGGTTCATCCCATGCATGCTCTTTGGTTCATGGTTCAGTCTCTGTGAGATCCTATGGGCTCGGGTTAGTCGATTCTGTAAATGTTCTTGACCCCTCTGGCTCCTTATTCCTTCCTACCCTCTTCCATAAAATTTCCCTAGCTCTGCCTAATGTTTGGCTATAGGTCTCTACATCTGTTTCCATTAGCTGCTAGGTGAAGTCTCTCAGAGAACAGGTTCCTGTTTGCAAGTATAGCAGAGTATCATTAATACGCTCAGGGGTTGGCTATCTCTCATGGCGTGGGTCTCAGTTTGGGCCAGTCATTGGTTGGCCATTTCCTCCATTTCTGTGCCATCTTTTTGTCTGCACATCTTGTTGGCAGGACAAATTTTGGATCAAAGTTTTGTTGAGGGGATTGGTGTCTCCATCCATCCATTGGAAGTATTGCCTAGTTACATTAGATGGCCATTTCAGGTTCCATATGCTGTGTTGCTAGGACTCTTATCTAGAGTCACTCTTGAAGATTCCTGGAAGTTTATCTTGTCCTAGGCTTCTAGCTCATACCAGAAATGCATCCCCTCTGGTTTCACTTCCCTGTCCTTGTTCTCAATCCCTCCATACCCCCCACTCTTCTCTTCTATTCCTATCCCACAATCTTCTCCTTACCCAAACCCCTCTCTGCATCCACCCCCAATATCTAATCTATTTCACCTTCTCGGTGAGACTTAAGTGTTGCCTCACCCCTTAGTCCCTCAATATTACTTAGCTTCTTTTGGTCTGTGGTTTGTACTTCTGATGGTTATCTTATACTTTATGGCTAATTTCCACTTCAAAGCAAGGACATATAATGTGCCTTCCTAGGTCTGGGTTCCTTCACTCAAGATGGTATTTTCGTGTCCCATCCATTTGCCTGCAAATTTCATGATGTCCTTGATTTTAGTAGCTGAGTACGATTCCATTGTGTAAATATACCACATATTGGGGAACATGTAGGTTGCTTCAAATTTCTGGCTATTACTTATAGATATGCTATGAACACTATTGAGTAAATGTCCCTGTGCTATAGTGGGACATCTTCTGGGTATGTGCCCAGGATTGGTATAGATGAGTCTTGAGATAGAATTACTCACAAGTTTCTGAGAAGCCACAAAATAGATTTCCAGAGTGGTTGTACAAGTTTTCACTCACAACAGCAATGGAGTTCTCTCTTTCTCCACATCCTTGCCAACATGTGCTGTCACTTGAGTTTTTGATCTTAGCCACTCTGATAGGCGTAAGATGGAATCTCATAATCATTTGATTTGCAATTCCCTGATGATTAAGGATGTTGAAGATTCCTTTAAGTGTTTCTCAGCCATTAGAGATTCCTCTGTCAATAATTCTGTCTAGCTTTGTTCCCCATTTTTAAATTGGGTTATTTGTGGTTTTGGTGTCTAATTTCTTGAGTGTTTTATATATTTTGGATATTACCCCTCTGTTGAATATAAAGTTGGTGAAGATCTTTTCCCATTCTGTGGGCCGCTGTTTTGTCCTTTCTAAATTTCTTTTTAAATATAATTTATTTATTTTTATTCACATTACATCCTAATTGCACACTCCCTTCTCCCAGTCCTACTCTTACAAATACTACCATTACCTCTTCCCCTTCGTCTCAAAGAAGGAGAAGTCCCCCTTGAGCATTACCCCACCTTGGGACATCTAGTCCCAGCCAGACTAAGCAAGTCCACTCCCATTGAGGCCAAATCAGGAACTGGAGGTAGGGGAAGGGGAGTCATTGTTAGGCAACAGACTCAGAAACAGCCCCTACTCCAATTCGTAGGGGACTCACAGGAAGATCAAGCTATAAATGGGAGGGGGACTAGGTCCAGCCTCGACATGCTCTTTGGTTGGTGGTTCAGTCTCTGAGCCCCCATAGTCTCAGATTTGCTGACTCTGTGGTCTTCTTGTCTGGTCCTTGACCCCACTGGCTTGCTCAATCCTGTTCCCCACTCTTCCACAAGTCTCCCCATCCTTCACCTGATATTTTGCCTTGGGTCTTGGCATATGTCTCCATCCACTGCTGGATGAAGCATCTTGGAAGACAGTTATGCAAGGTTCCTGTCTCATTGTTAATAGTTTCAGGAGTTGGCTCTCTCACAGGATGGGTCTCAAGTTGGGGCAGTCATTGGTTGGCTCTTATTTCAGTCTCAGCTCCATTTTTATCCCTTGTAGACAGAACAAATTTCAGGTTGAAGGTTGTATGGGAGGGTTAATGCCCCTCTCATTCCACTGGAAGCCCTGCCTGGCTACAAGAGGTGGCCATTTCAGTTTCTATATCTCCTGCTGGTAGGAATCTCAGGTAGGGTTACCCCCATAGACTCTAGGTAGCGTCCCCCAAACCATGTCTCCAGCTGGTCCCAGAGATGCTCCCCCATCAATTCTCATTCTCACTCCCAGCTCTATCCCACCCCTCCACCAACACCTGATCACCATTTCCATACCCCTCCTTACCCTGTTTCCCACCCAATTCCCTCTCTCTATCTACCCCTGATGACTATATTGTTTCCCCTTCTGAGTGTGATTCACATGGCCTCCATTGGGCCCTCATTATTACATAGCTTCGTTGGGTCTGTGGATTGTAGCATGGATGTCTTACATTTTATGGTTAATGTCCAACCATAAGTGAGTACTTACCAGATGTGTATTGTTGGTCTAGGTTAGCTCACTCATGATTATTATTCTCAAGTTCCATCCATTTGCCTTCAAATTTCCTGTTGTCTTTGTTTCTTTTGTCTGGGTTTTTTTAATTTAATAGATGATTTTTGAAAATAATTTATTTACAATCCAGCTGCTGCCCCCACTTCTGGCCCCCCACAGCTCCTCATTCTTTTCTTCTTCCCTCATTTCTAAAAGAATGCTCCCCTCCACCAGACCTCCCCAGTCCCTGGAGCCTCAACTCTCTGGAGGATTAGGCACATCTCCCACTGATCCCAGACCAGGCAGTCCTCTGGTATATATGTGTCATGGGGCCTCAGATCAGCTTGTGCATACTGTCTGGTTGGTAACTCAGTGTCTGGGAGCCCCCAGAGGACCTGGTTAGTGGAGACTGCTGGTCTTCCTATGGGGTTGCCCTCTTCTTCAGCTTCTTCCATCCTTCCCCTAATTCAACCATAGGGGTCCACCTGACTTCAGTCCAATGGTTGGGTGTAAGTATCTGCTTCTGTCTCAGTCATCTGCTGGTTGGGCCTCTCAGAGGACAGCCATGCTAGGCTCCTGTCTGTAAGTACATCATAACATCAGTAATACTGTTAGACCTTGGAGTCTCCCTGTGGGGTGGATCCCCATTTGGATTGGTCACTGGATCACCTTTCCTTCAGGTTCTTCTCCATTTTTGTCAGTGCAGTTCATCTAGACAGGAATACTTCTGGGTCTAGAAAGTAACAGAAACCTGGGAAGTGAGAGACTCTCAGGACTCAATTGGAATGACCCTATATGAATTGCCCAACAGTGAGGAGAGTCCACCTCCAGTAGATAGACAGAGTCTGAAGAGAAGGGATGGTGTTACTAACCCACAGTCTTTGTTTTTAATAGTTGAATAGTATCCAATTGTATACATGTAGCATATTTTCTTTATCCACTCTTCAGCTGAGGAACATCTGGGCTATTTGTGGCTATTACAAATAAAGCCACTATAAACATAGTTGAGCTTATTGTATAGTGGAAGATCTTTTGGGTATGTGCCCAGAAGTGGTATAGTTGGGTCTTGAAGTAAATTTATTCACACTTTTCTGAGAAACTGCCAAATTGATTTCCAGGATGGTTGTACAAGTTTCCACCCCAGCAGCACTAGAGGACTATTCTGTTTGCTTCACACCCTCACCAGAATGAGCTGTTGCTTGATTTTTTTGATCTTAGCCATTTTGGTAAGAATGGCGTATGGTGGAATTTCAGAGTAGATTTGATTTGCATTTCCTGGATGACTAAGAATGTTGAATATTTCTCTAAGTGCTTCTCAACCACTCAAGATTTGTCTGTCGAGTATTCGATTTTTCTCTGCACCCATTTTTTAAATTTGGTTATTTGGATTTTGGTTTTAACTTCCTGATTTCCTTATAAATCTTTTATATCTACCTGATGTCAAAAGTAGAGTCGATGAAGATGTTTTACCATTTTGTAGGCTGTCAATTTGTCCTACCGATGGTGCCTGTAGCTCTGAAAAAAATGTTTCAGTTTCATGAGGTCCCATTCATTAATTGTTGATCTCAGTGCCTGAGGTGTTGATTTTCTGTTCAGGAAGTTGTTTTCTACATTAATAAGTTCTCTGTTTAATATTGAGGTTTTTGATCCACTTGGATTTGAGTTGTGTGCAGTTTTTTCAAATTCTATTTGAATTCTTCTACATGCTAACATCCAATTAGACCAACACCATTTGTAGAAAGATGCTTTCTCATTTCATTTTATAGTTTTGGCTTTTTTGTTATAAGTAGCCATAGGTATGTGAGTTTATATCTAGGTCTTCAATTAGCATTGATCAACCTGTCTGTTTTTGTGTCAATACCATGCAGTTTTTTTAATTACTATTGCTCTGTGGTACACTTTGAAATTGAGGATGTGATACCTCCAGAAGTTCTTTTATTGTACAGGATTGTTTTAGCTTTCCTGTTTTTTTATTTGTTTGTTTGTTTTCCATATGATGCTGAATATTGTTCATTCATGTGTATAATATGTTGCAATTTTGATGGGAATTGCATTGAATCTGTAGATTGCTTTTGGTAATGTGGCCATTTTCACTGTGTTAATCCTACCTCTCCAGGAACAATGGAAATCTTTCCATCTTCTGATATCTTCTGCAGACTTTCTTTCTTCAGAGACCTGAAGTTCTTGTCATATAGGTCTTTTACTTGCTTTGTTAGAGTTTCACCAAAATATTTTGTATTACTTTTGGCTATTATAAAGCATGCTTTTTCCCTAGATTCTTTCTTGCCCTGATTATGATTTGTATAAAGGAGCACTACTGATTTTTATGAGTTAATTTTGTCCATGTTGCTGAAGGTGTATATCAGGCATATTCTCTTTCTTTGTTGAGTCTTTGTGTGGTTTAGGTATCAGGGTACCTGTGTTCTCATAAAGTGAGTTTGACAAACTTCCTTCTGTTTCTGTTTGGTGGAATAGTTTGAAGAATATTGGTATTAGCTCTTCTTTAAAAATCCTGTAGAATGCTGCACTAAAAACATGTGGCTCTGGGCTTTTTTCCGTTCAGAGACTTTTAATGACTGCTTCTATTTCCTTAAGTGTTATAGGAATATTTAAATAGATTAACAGATCTTGATTGAATTTTTGTAAGTGGAATCTATGTTGAAAACCATCCATTTAGTTTAGCTTTTTCAATTTTGTGGTATACAGACTTCTGTAGTAGGTTCTGGTGATTTTGTGAATTTCCTCACAATTTCTGTTGCTATGTTCTCCTTTTAATTTCTGATTTTGATAATTTGGATACTATTTCTCTTCCTTTCAGTTAGTTCAGTTAAGAATTTGTCTATGTGATTGATTTTTTTCAAAGAACAAGCTATTGGTTTCATTGATCCTTTGTATTGTTCTCTTTATTTCTAATTTATTTATTTCAGTCTTGACTTTGGTTATTTCTTGCTATCTACTCCTCAGTTTGATTCTTTTTGTTCTAGAGTTTTCAAGTATGGTTTTAAAGTGCTAGTGTGAGACCTGTCCAATTTCTTAGCATTTATTGCTGTGGACATTCCTCTTTCATTGTTTCCCATAATGCCTTCATTTCCATGGAATTTCAGGAAATCTTTAATTTCTTTCTTTATTCCCTCCTTGACCCAATGGTTATTGAGTAGAGAGTTATTTAGTTTTCATGAGTTTAAATGCTTTCGGTTGTTTCCGTTGTTGTTGAAGTCCAGCTTTAATCCATGGTGATCTGATAAGGTGCAAGCAGTTACTTCAATCTTTTTTTATTTGTTAAAGCTTGCTTTGTGATAGATTATATGACCAATTCCGTATGTAGCAGAACATGACCCTGAACTTCTCAGCCTCTTGTTGTCCTCATAGACATGATCTATCAATCTCAGTGTGTGTATGTGTTTGTGTGTGTATAGGGGCAGGGAGAGATTGAATCTAACTCTTCCTCCAAGGTAAGCAAACACATTTTCAACAGAGCTACATCCCTAGTCTCTCATTTTAAAAATTACATTGAAATATTTCCTTCAGAATCCTTATCTCCCTAGGCTCAGAAAATTTTCCTGTTATTTTTAACACTAATAACCATCTCTCTGGGGCCCTGCAAGTTTCTGTTTGCCCTGTATTTCCATTACAGCCATACATGAGTTAATCATAAGAACATGGGTCTTTTTGAATCATAAAGATTTAGAGTCAAACTCAATCTTTGGCACTTACCAAGGTCTAGGATCTACAAAATGTAATTTCTTCCATTATAAAGCATAGATATCAATCTGTGAATATTTTTGTGAAAATCAAAAGTGTAGATGTCAGAAAATATTTTCTTTAAAGGGCCAGATTGCAGTCATTTCAGTTGTGCAGGATCTGATGCCTCTATAACACGTACCAATGTGTATCACGTAGTTGGAAATCAAGTAGAGAAAAAATTACAAATAAAAAAATCCAGTAGTCCAGGGAAATCCTGGTACACTAGACCAAATTAATTGGTTATGGTTTTACCAGGTCTTGAAGAGCCAGTATAAATCTATTTGTCATGGGATTCATGTTTGGTAAATAAATCCTTAATTAAAATGAGTGATCTTATATAGTAAGCTATCAGCAACCATATTTTTCCTCTTCTGAAGTATAATGTACAGGAGAGACTTAGTACACGGAATATTGGCATTTCAAAGGTCCTTTATAAGTAACCCACTACTCCCTTATTTTATTATCATCTCCCAAAGTGGGCAGTTACTATTCTTGTATATACTTTTCCCAAGTGAGTAGACTCACCACCATTTAAAAAGTTGTTATATAATTTGATTTTTTACTGTTTATTTCATTCTTCTACCTAATATAAGACAACACTGGCTGGCTTTTATGGAATACAGGAGGCTGTTCATTTGGGAAATGTGGCAATACCATTGCTTCCCGAAACAATCAGACAAATTCCTTCATTGCCCACTTCATTGTTAAGAAAAGAATATTCTGCATGATAATCCATGCAGCTGTTGTAAAATGCAGTGTTGGGTATGACCGAAGTTGATGTGACCTGATAGAATGGGACATATGTAGAGCATGATGCTGGAAAGGAGAGTTATAAAAAGTAACAGTGTATCAGCTGCTTCAGCTAGTCCTTTGGGCTTTGGGTAGTATTTGTTCTAGTAAATACTGAGCATTGTATACTGCTGAAATAAAATAAAAAATATCAGGTTGCTGTCGTTGCTTTTTGTCTTGTGAAAGATTCTCTGCTCTGTGTCATTTGCGGATGTATGTTCCAGACAAAGATCCAGAGGCAATTGTGGTATATCTGGTTCTGAAATTTGACACGTTACTCATTGCTTAGATTCTGAGGAGTTTGTCCTTAGGCAGGCTGTGTGAATAGTCTCTGAAATCTGAGGGGAAAATTCTTGGTTAAGGAGAACTAGAGATGCCACATTCAAGAAACACAAGCCACGGGCAAATTTCAACTACAGAAATCTATTTTCCTAAAGGTGTTTTCAATGCCAGACAATACTTTGGCCATAGAAGATCCAGGCTGAGTCAGATGTAATCCTTACCCTAAAAAGGCTCAGTTTTAATGAGATACATGGACACATAACTAATTAAGAAATAATAAATAGGAAAAATGAAAAGTAGTTAGAACTTTACAAATTATGTTCTCAAAATGCTGTTAAAATTTGGAGGTCAGTACCTCCAGTTTTGTGGGGTATTAGACTCAATTATTAAGTGTCCAAGGAATTATTAGGGTTAATGTATTCCCAGTAAAGGACTTAATTCAAGTTTGAAGTGAAGCCAGCTATACTTGCTGTCTAAAAGTTGCTGTAAATTTTCCCGATGTCTCATTACAAAGAGATCTTACCGAAAACTAAATTTTATGATGCAAATACCAGAGGAAACCATTGGCCTCAATTCATATAAAGCAATAAAGTGCTCGTCCTTGGTTTCTGTGAAGAATAGTGAGAACAAACATAAAGGATACATAAAAGAAGAAATTGGTATGGAGAACGAGAGCTTGGGAAAGACACAAGCAAGGAACTACAAGTACTAAAGTTGAACTCATCCTGCACAGTTAAAGAATTACTGAAATATTTGGTGTGCTTCTAAAATATGGTGCTTTGTGGTGAGGTCTTATATTTGAACCAATAGCATATGCTAATAATATTTCATCTGGGAAAGATTCCATGCTTTTCTCAACTTTGTAGAACCAGTACATCGAATTGAATTCTCATGTAAGTCCAAGTCCAAAGCTTTGAAGGCAAAATAAAACAGAAAGAGAAGTATATATTCTGGTGTTTTCATTATAAATACGATCATAGTTCCCAATAATTTGTATATCAGCTTCCCAAATGGCATGAACCTAAATGAAGTAGTAGTTGTTAGAAGTCTACAAGCAGACTAGCACTTGGTAACACCTAATTCTAATGCTTGAGACACATAATAGAAAGTCAAACAGGTGTTTTTCAACGGGAAGCAAATGTCTTAGCAAATGTCTAACTAGTGATGATATAGCTTTTGTTGACAAAAATGTGTCTAAACCACTTTTGTAAAATTTTCAGATTCTTTCTTTAATAATGATTTCTGGTCTAGTTTTGGTTCTTTGCCTGTGATAAATGTCATGAAAAATGCAGCTGAGCTACTAAAAGGATTTATTTAGACTTCTCATTCCAAATTACAGTACATCATATGAAGTAGGTCAAGGTGGGAGATTCAGACAGCTACTAACATCACTTCCACAATCAAGAGCACAGAGAAATCAATGCACACGTTTACTTATTTACTTGTGTGTGCTGGTATTTCTCTACCCTTATATAATTCAGGATCCCCTCCACAAGGATTAAAGCTGCCCATACTAGTCTCTCCATATCAATTAAATTAAAGCAACCACATGCAGGCATGTCCACAGGCTAATCCAACATAGATAATCTATGATTAAGAATCTTCTCAGGCAGTTCTAGGCTATATCAAGTGGACTAAAAAGTTAGCCATCACAACTTTCCCAATATGTTTTATTACACCCCACATTTTCAAAGTATTTTTGCTGACTTGCCAAATTAATTATCCATGGTCAAAGTATGAAGAAGGGCATATATCTTGCTTTGTGCATTCTCTTTAGAGAGAGTCAGATTCTAAGTTGCTATTACTTAACAATGCACAAATCCATAGGAATTAGGTGTGCCTTTGTGTAACCTATACTACCATTCCAATTTTTGTTGAGTTTACTATTAAAATGGTAGCAAAGGTCAGGGCATCATAAGATGTGATGGGCCAAATAATTGAAAAAGGTAAAAGGTAAACATTTTAGTAGAAGATAAGTTTGCATCAAATGCCTGCTGTCTCATTATCCATAGTTGTTTTTTTTCTTTAAATTAGATCACTTCTGAGAGTCCCCATGACCTAGTTTCATTTCATTGCTGTGGTAAGAAACTATGACCTAAAATGACTTGCATAGGAAAGGGTTTGCTTGGCGCTTGGTTTTCATATCACAATCAATCAACGAGAGAATCGGGGCAGGAACTCTAGTTAAGAATCATGGAGGAGGGGTTGGGGATTTAGCTCAGTGGTAGAGTGCTTGCCTAGCAAGCAAAAGGCCCTGGGTTCGGTCCCCAGCTCCGAAAAAAAATCATGGAGGAATGCCACTTTCTGCCTGGTTCTCTGACTCTGACTCCCTCTGGAAAGGCTGAGAACTGAGTTATAGTTTGGTCCTTGAGGCTGAGTACCTCCACCATCAGAGTTATCCAGCAATGACTGTCTAATACCAGAGAGATATAGAAGTTGGGAGATTATATATATATATATATATATATATATATATATATATATATATATATATATATATATATTCATTCCTCCTTCCAGGGGAACTGGATGCCTTAGCAATCTCAATCTGGTGCCAAAGGCTTAGATGGTTCCTGAAGAGGCACAGGTCCTCTGTTTATGTTAGAAGCCCAGAAAAGCCTTTTCTAACATCAGTGAAGGATCAGCAGCAACAGCAGAGGGCAATTAACTCGGTGGCAAGAGGAAAGGCCACATGAACAAAGATTAAATAATCTTCATTCTGTTGTGTCCTTTTTATCTGGGATACTACCAGAAGTGGCCATCGACATGTCCAGTGTTATTCTTCCCATGTCAATTAACACGTTGAGTTAATACAATTCTTTGATTGATGCTCCATGCTCAAGTTATTTTAAAATTTGTGGCAAGTTGACAGTTAAAACCAACTGACACAGTCTCTCAAGCCATCAATAACTGTAGAATTGTTTCTGCATGAAACATCACATAATTCCAAAATTTCTGCTTGCCTCATCTGCAACCTTTGCATGAACTGCAACCTACCTTTTTATGGCACTGGGGGTAAAGGTGTCTGTAAATCCTTTTTGGTTCAGTTCCCAGTTATAGGAGTTGATGATTCAGTCTCCTACCTTCTCCATAGTGCTTGAGTTGTAATAGAAAAATCTATGGGGCCTGACATTCCTTGTTCCTCTACAGATACATTACAAATACCACTGGGAGTAGGTAGAGTGTAGATTTCTAGACAGACACCCAACTGTGCCCCCTAAACAATCCTGTCTGATGACCAATTCTATCCATACATAAAAGGCCAATTTTTCCCACATTGCCTCCCATTCTTGACTCATACTGCGGTCTGATGCAAGAGCTTCAAAGGATGCTGACTGTACAGAATGATGTTTTTAAATAAGAAAGATAAAAGAATATTCTTTATTTAGATGCCAGTACTGAAAATAAAATGCACACTAAAATGAGGCTTACCTAAATGTTAGCATGATGATGCTATGGTATTTTACTCAGCTTTGATGAGCCCCAGAAACCCAAATTTGTTAGGTTTGAAAAGCTGTGATCTTTTCTCTATATGCATGCCTAAACTATGCTTGTCTTTATATCTTACAAGCCTATATCCTCATTTTGTAATTATGTCTCCAAATATCCATTAGTTTTGTGGCTTGACTTAATGGGGAAATTAATGGCTATAACATAAGCACCCACACCAGAATTAAGCAGTTAATCAAGGAAGTGCTATAAAGTGCCTTGAAAACCACATGATTCCATTCTTCTTAGTGATAAGTAGGGTTTTGAGGGCGGGAAGAGTTGGTTTGTAGTATACTGGTATATTGAGTAGGAGCTGAACTAAGTGGTACCAAGAGGGTAGTTTTGGAGAAGGGCTTTCAAAAAATGGAGCAGCTGGGGATAGAATTATGAAGGAACTGAAAGTGTGTTATATGCATAGCCAATTCTTATAATTTCTGAAAAGCTCTGTTGAATTCCAAGTTGAGATCACAAATGCAAATATACAATGGATTGTCTCCTGTGAAACCCGGTTAGGGCCTTTGAATGCACACTTGAAGGATAAGAAAGTGTTCAGCAAAATATATGGAAGATGAATAACTGCTGGCCTCTGACTTCATCTGACTGGACTAGCAGTAGAAAGATTTACCTGCATTTGGAAGTGAATAGCTGCATTAACATTCATCAGTCTGTAGAAACCGAATAACAAGAAAGTATCTTGGGACAACTTGAGAGCCACACTTCTTTCTGTTATTTAATCTGTCCTCTAAGATCACAAAACAGCTCTCCCCACCCTCATCAATCAGATCATCATTTTGACTCTCCAAAATGGGACTTAAGCAGGAGAGAAAAAAAAGCAGGAGAGCAGAGCAGACCCAATCCACTAGCACTATGACACATTTCTCCTCAAGCCACCAAACTACTTCTTGGTGAATTAATATGTTCTCTCATATTCTGTACAGCTTGAGGACAAGAAGAAATTCTTCATTTCAAGGTACCTACTTCAAACTGCTTTTAGATCTCGAAACTGTTCTCTCCCAATGTCAACATCCAACTCCTAAAATGAGAAATCTGATTTGGAAGCAGAACAGTGAAGATTGAAATTTCTGTGGTTTAAGAGGTGGTTTTATAATTTTCAAAGATAGTCTTAACTATTATAAATACAGGGCAATTTAACAATAACAATCTCAACCATTTTAGCCTTAACTACTATATGCAGGAGAAACCATAGGGCATTTTTGGAAAGCTAAGGCACATACAGTGATGATGGACTGGTTCAACAATTGGCTAGATATGTAGGCAAATTTGATCACAATACAGGATTAAACCAAAAGAGTTTAAAGGCCAGTCTATTATACTTATCACCTAGGTTTTCTTATGCCAGGAAGCCAAAAATAAAAGCCAGAGGTTCTGGTGAAGCTGACTTTTGTTGACAAGGACTTCTGCTGCTTTTCACAGAATTCTGATACAACATCGAGCTCCAAAGAAACATGTATAAATGTACTGTAGATCTTTTGAGACATGTAAATTATTTTAATACATTCTCCCAGACTATATACTAGAGCCATGATTATCAATATTCCTTTAATATAGTTCCTCATGTTGTTGTGATCCCCAAGCATAAAATTATTTCCACTGCTACTAATAATTGTATTTTTCTCTTGTTATAAATCATAATGTAAATATTTTTGGAGATCAAGTTTGCCAAGGCGGTTTTGACCCGCAAGTAGAGAATCACTACTGTAGAAGAAAGACACTCCATTTTTTATAGGGGGAACTTTTGTACGTTTCAAAGCTTGACAATCTCTCTACAAGTTTCACCTTGTTTGAAGCACTTAAAACTACAAACAAACATCTGTACTATAAAAGGTGTGACAGTGATCACTGGACCGTAATTGAAAGACAAATAATTAACATAGATAATTATGTGAGTTTCCGTGCTCCTGGAGCAAAGCCGTTTATAACTGAGTTACTTCAAAGAACAACAACAAAAATGACATCTCCTTTCACTAGGGTTGCTGAGCAGTCAGATGAAAGATATAAAAGTAGAAGGTAAGCTAGGCCATCAGTGATAAAATACTATGGAGATTGATGTCAATTCTGAGGTCAAGGAAGACATAGATTCAGATCCAATATCACTAAATGACACTAAGCTATTTAGCATTTCTAATAACTGTAGTTATCCTTAAGTTTCTCATTCATACTAAATGCTTAATGACCCATGGAGGATAAAAGAAATAAAGCAGAGAGACAGTTCTTCTTACCACCCACCCTAATTTATGTGCATACTCATTTTCTATTCGGTACCTAGGTCATCCAGATTCCACTCACTTTCCACACTTAGTACAAATAAGATACTCTCCTGGTCTGTGTTTCCTCCTTTGGGGGAGGCAAAAGCCTAATAATGGAAGTGATAATTGCATCTCTTTTCAGATAATAATTAGGCTGGTTCTGGATCTCCCATTTTAGCTCTTTGTTAAAAGTAAACTTAGTGACGGTGTGTGATTTGAAATTCCTATCTCCCCTGTGACTTTTCCTGGGGAGAGACGCACAACCATCTATCTATTCACCTCACACCTGTCAGTGATGACAGACTCCTGAGCAAAGAAAGATTCTACTTTAGGGTAGCTTGGGAGATCAATGAATTCATTGAGGTTGCTTACAGTAAAGGAGCTACTTCCAGGAACATTGGTTCTCAGAAAGAGTTGCATCACTAGAAAATCCAATTCAAGGTTTTGAGAGTAATTTATGAAGGCTGCATTACTGAAGTTCCATATTCAACTTGTGGGCCACTCCGGTGAAGAGTCTCCTCTCCCTCAGACATTTTTATTTTCTTTATATAACCTTAGAGAGGGGTTTCATTTGCCTAACAACTTTCCTAAGTAGTAAGGGCATCCCTTCTCCCTGCAGAACAAGTGTTTCAATGTAGAAAAAGTACCTATACATTATTGTCCCATCAAACATAAAGCATGGTTCCTAGTATAGTGATATCGGACTTTAATCCCCACACTCAGGAGGAAGAGGCAGGTACATCTCTGATTTCAAGACCTGATTAGTCTACACAGTTAGCTCAGGCTTGTAGTGAAACCCTGTCTCAAAAAATTACAATAAAAAGGAAATCATCTTACCATCTGCCCCCAAATCCATATTCTCACTGATCTTTGCTGCCATAAGAGCAGTTAGCAAGCCTCCTGTAGTTACCAGACTAAAAATCTTAATGCTGTGATATGTTAGCATATACACAATTATGTTCCCATATGTCAGTCGGTATAAAGTTACTTTGGTTTGCTCAAAACCATGTCTGCATTTCCCAGAATGCTGTCACTTGTGTTGTGCTCTATTTTGTCCAAAGTAATATGATCCCTAACAAAATGTTAAGATCATTGCTAACTAGTTCTTTTTTCTCTCTCTCTCTCTTCACCTCACCGTTGCTGTAACATTAGACACCACATGACAAGGGTCAAGTCATTTCCTATTGTTTTAAGTACAGGCTAGTAATACTTTATCTTCAGAAATGCTTGAGTGTATAATTAAACACTAGACATGAGATGACTTTGAAATTAATTTAAATCTGCTGGCTGGAGCTCTTTTTTCCTAGTGTTCAGTTTATCCCTCTCCTTCCTCCACACCTTCACAACATTTTTATTCAGAAAATATGAAAGCATTTGGAAGTTTTAGCTGCAGATATATCTATTCCTCTCCAAGTGGAATCCAGTCCAGATTTGGACTTAATTAACATGAGCTAACCATATGTGTGCACATTTTCTGAAAAGACCACACACAGATGGGAAGAGTTATTATATTTTTGTCCTTCCTAGCTGGTTTTGCTCAATGCAGATGGGTATTTCCTATGATGCTTTTTTAATGTTTGGTAAACATAGACCGTCCTACTCAGTGAGACTTTAAGCAGGAAAAGGAATAGAACAGCAGATGATCTAGACAATGTTACCATTAGTTTCCTCCATATCCCAAGTTCAAAAGGAAGAAAGAACACACTGGGCTTGCTTATTTGGAATCAATTGAGAAGAGAATGCAGTTTTGCATCCTAGGACCAAACTGCATGATGTGCCTCGGCTGCCCAGCCACACTATTCTATGCCCTGGGTTGTTGTCCTTATTACTTTAGGTGTATCTAACTGAACACATCCTTTCAGTATCAAAGTCTTCCCTTGGAAATGTGGGAAGAAGACCTAGGAATCTTTCAGCTGATTTACACTGATTTAGACAGTACTTGTACTTGTAAACCTAGTACTTTCAAGTACTTGTACTAGTACTTGAAACCTAGAATTGTGTTTTAATAACCATTGGAACCTGTAATTAAAAGTTTATTGATTGATTTCAATGTAGTTGCCAAGAATGGTAGGATTTGAGCAAGGGCAAATTGAGATTATTCTAGAACTCTTAACTCCTAACAAGTTGCTCAGTTTTTATGTGAAGAGACTTGTCAGATAGAGACAAATTTGTACTTGTCCATGAATCAGGAGATCAGGTGACCAGATGAAGTATAGAGTGTGTCCCAAAGGTAGATCCATAATGTCATTCATTTTAGAAGTTTTATGTTATCAAAATGATTGTCTAGGTCAGGGAAAATACGGTTCTTTAAATGAATAATTGAATAAAGCTTCTTTAAAGTTGAAGAATACCGGGTGTGATGTGAAGGCCTTTAATTGTAGTGCTTGGCAGAAGAGGCAGGCAGATCTCTGTAAGTTTGAGGCTAGCCTGGTCTACATGGCGGGCTCTAGTCCAGTCAGAATTACACACTGATACCTTGCCTCAAAAAAGTTGGATAATAAATTCTCAGTTATTAACTAGTCCCATGCCAAAGTGTGATTCCATTGAAGAAATTTTTTTTAAATTTTCATTCTTTATATATATTAAATCCTGACCAACATTTCTTCTGCCCCTCCACACCTCCCATTCAAATGTCTCCCTTAGGCTTACTCTTTCTCTGCTTCCCTTCAAAAACAAACAAACAAAATAGTAGGCTTCCCAGGGTCATCAACCAAACAGGGTATTAACAACTTATAATAAGACTAGCCATAAACCCTCATACCAAACCTGGATGAGGTGATCCAGTAGGAAAAAAATTATCCCAAAGACAGGAAAGAGTCAAAGATACCCCTACTCCCATTATTAGGGATCCTGCAAAAATGCTATTACTAGAAAACTTCAATAGGTTTACTCTTTTAAATTCCAGGGAATTTCGATTGCAGTAGGTTTCTACATTGCCCCCAAATGCCCCCCAATTCCATCTCTCCCAGTATTTTTTCCTGATCTCCAATCTGATGTTTCCATCACATTTGCCTCTAGTTAACCCAAAAAAGAAATCTATTCTGTTTTCCCTTCTCAGGGAAATCTATGAGTACCTCTTGAACCCTCTCTGTTGCTTAGTCTCTCTGGGACTGTGAATAGTAGCATCATCATCCTTTACTTTACATCTAATAGCCACTTACATATGAGTACACACCATGCTTGTCCTTTTGGGTCTGGGTTACCTCACCCAGGATGATCTTTTATAGTTCCATCCATTGCTATACATTTCAAGATATCATTGTTTTTAATAACTGAGCAATACTCCATTTTGTAAATGTACCACATTTTTTTAATTATTTGGTTGAGGGACATCTAGGTTGTTTCCCATTTCTGGCTATTAGGAATAAAGGTGCGATGATCACAGCTCAGAAAGTATCTCATTTCAAGTGTTTGACATAAGGGTGGCCTGCAAATATTGCCAAACTCTTGTTATATTCACTTCCAGCCCAGGTAGAATCTTACTTATACCAGCTCCTCTTCCTAACTGCTCACTTACCTAGCAGATCTCCCAGTCTTCTTAAGCGCTCACAATATTGTTGGTTGACAGCAAACTAATCTTGGCTTTGTTGCCCAGACTCTGCCAACATGTTGTCTAGGATGACCTGGCTTATCTCCCTCTTGTCTCATTATCCTAATAGATAGAACTGTCCTAATAACATAGCAGCCTACGTAGAGCTGTGTGACTTACTCTGGTGTGAAAAAGAAAGTGATATTTACCAAAGATAAAGTTAATGCTCCTGAAAAGTTTCAGATTTCACTCACAAGCTCTCCCTTCTTTACTTTACAAAACCATTGTTTGTTTAAGTTTATTATTTGGCATGAAGTCATCCCTTGGGAAGTGTGAGGTAATGTTTCTTTTTTAAAAACTTTTCATAAAGTCTTTAATATAGTCACTGATTTTGAGTAGAATAAGTGAGACACATTAAAGAGATTATCATGGATGTTTCATGTTATCCAATAGCATTTTGCATGTTCCCTATCTTGATAAATAGCATACCGGTCATCACCTCTGATAAACTTATAAACATTAGAATCTGGAGGCATCAAAAATCCACTGATGCGTGCGAATAAGTGTTTCTTAAAGTAGCCTAGGTGATGCCATCAGCCCTATCTAGACTTCTCATTAAAAATACCAAGAATGGGAATTCTCACAAATGCCTTGCAGATGATGCTCATATCCACCAAAGAGTAAAACTGAAAAAGCTAAAGATAATCAAGTTAGCAGAATGTTTTAATCTACAATTCCCTCTTACTTTTTCACTCCCTTTCTCAGTGTGTGAGCCTTATTAATGAAATACTTTGAGTGGGATTAATTTATTTTATTTTATGTGTGTTAATGTTTTGCCTATGTAAATTTTGAGTTGTGAGCTGACATCTGGAGGCAGGAAATCAAAGTCTGATCCTCTGGAAGAAAAATTATTCTTTATCTGTAAACTACCGCCCTAGCTCCTAATGATGCACTTTTGACTTTTAACTTGTCCCTAGGAGACTTCCACTTTTACGTTCTAGATGGCTCAGGATGACAATCTTGCTTAACTCTCAATGTATCCTGTAAAATCAATCAAATACCAAACTGTCGCATGTTTTAGAAATTTCAAGATACTGATAGGAACAATTTAGCAGTTCTAAAACTTCCAGTATGGCAATCCTTATGTTCTCAAAAAAGAGAATGGGTTATATTCTGGAATGTGGTGCGATAATGCTACCTTAGTGTATCTATTGCTGTGATAAAACACCGTGAACAAAAGCAACTTGGGGAGGAAAAGAGTTTATTTGGTTTACAGCTTGTAGCCCCTCCTCCAGAGATATGAAGAAGAACCTTAGGATAGGAACTGATGGATGCAGATGCCTTGAAGGAATGCTGCTTTTTAATTTATGATTCGTGGCTTGTTCAGCCTCCACCACAGTAACCTAAGTCTTTTTATGTCAATCATTACTGGTGAAAATGTCTTACAGACTTACATACAGGTCAATTGTATGGAGGCATTTTTTATTGAGATCGTTCCATCTCAGATGACACTAGCTTGGGTCAAGTTGACATTAAAAACTAACCAGTGCCGAGTGGGAGGCATAATAACTATATCATCTGTATGGCCCATTTGCTAGGACATGTCGAATTTTTGAAAACGCTCTTGCTTGCTCATTTATTCAGAGAGCAGAGAAACTCTCAAGTAATTACTCCTGCCTTTGTGTCAGATCTAACAATCCCACCGGGACACAGAATTTTATTAGCAGCACAGATGACTGAACATACTGAGAAAAATTCCCCACAAACATGAAACTATCCCTGAATCCTGCCTCAGATGAGAGCTCACTGGATGACATTTTATTTTTGTCGTTTGCATATGTACATTTCTTTTAAGACAGGTTTTACATTTGGACCGAAATGAGCACCATAGTCAAACAGAGGGTTAGCAGCTGTGTTCTTTCTTAAATCATGTTGTTGGACAAGCAAATGGGAGGAGACTGTAAAATCTAATTGGTCCTGCATGAATTACAGAGTCCCAAATTTATGATGTCTGGTTTAACATGCATCTGGAGGACTAAAATTGGTTTCTTTTTTATCACCCCCTTTCCTTTGGCATATATATTGAACAGAGTAAAATGCCAGGAACCCAAAATTGCCATTTGATGACTTTTTAGATTTATATCTACTTTAGTGATAAACATTTTAATCCAGATTAGTAACACTCACTTCATCCAAGAACAATCCCCTGTGTTTTCTTTGCTGACCAGAACCTCCCAAAATAACTATCACCACATTCTTATGGAAAGGATTAAATGTGATTTAAATAATAAAAAAACTACATATTATTTTGTATCGATTCAGAAAATGCCCTATATAAGTTTATTCTAAAAAAACAAAAACAAAAAACAAAAAAGTCTAAATAACAAAATGTAATAAATTTGGTGGATTTCACGGAGTACTTTAGTTCAAATTCCAGTAGTCTTCCAAATCATTTTGAAACTTGGATTACACATCAGCAGACACTGCTAATAACATGCCAAATTCATTCCCTTCTCCATAACCTGAGATACTAAGACCATTCTACCTAAAGCCAATGAACTAAGGACTGCCTGCTTCCTTTTGATATCTGTTAATGGACATTAAAGCATTACCGTCTTAAAGCATTACCATTCATTTCCCTACTGTCCATAAACACATACATACGTACATATTCAAAGAAGCACCTGGTCCTTTTTGTACAAAAAACGAACAAAATTCCCAGAGGCCATAGACTTTTAGTGAGAGTAAGAAGACTGAACAAGCAAGTATTTATGTGCCTCCTGTGTGTTTTCTGTCTGATAGCTGTCTGGAACTCAGGAAAGTTCTACTGGGAAGAGGTCAGAGTTGCCTCCAGTGGGTGCATAGACAAAGACTGTACAAATCACAAAAGAAGTTGAGTTGTCACAATAGCAACTGTGTAGTCTTTAAACTACACCCAGTTCTATTATTATATTTGAACTTATCAAAGGTAAAGCTTTCAACATTATAATGATCTTTCCAGATTTTCTGGTGTTGACTCACTGTAATTATCTACACCATCTGATTATTATTGTATGCCAAACATTCTAGTTTTTCCTTTTCAAATTGAAAATGTGTGTGTGTGTGTGTGTGTGTGTGTGTGTGTGTGTGTGTGTGTGTGTATATAATTGTGAAGCAAAAGTGATGTCAGGGCTTAGGAACAAGATATAGAGTAACTAAATGAAGCTAACTAATTTATTCATAATGAACATTTGGAATTTACTCTCAGCAATTTTGAAATGTATAAAACATTACTAAATTCAAAGCATTGTGCAATAAGTCTCACATAAAACTACTTCTTTTTGCCTACTTAAGGTTTAAACTTGTTTATAGCCATATTTATAAGAAAAAGGTCAGAGAAGAACCTGACTATTTTTGTTTGATGAAAATATTGTCCTTTTGAAAATAGAAAAGAAAATTAAATTAATTTTAAGACCATGGATTTTTTTTGTGTGTCACCATTACTCCATGTTTTAAAACCAGCTATTTATTTGTTTATTCACTAGCTAGAGATGTTGCTTTTGCTTTTCTTCATTGTCCTTACTTTGAAGGGCTCATGATAGTAATACTAAGAAAACTGCATTTTTTTCAAAACAAGACTTCATACAGGAAAATCTGTGTGTGTGTGTGTGTATGTATATATATGTATATATATATATACATATATATACATACATATGTACTTTTTATGTCTAAAGGTTATATTTTAAGCCAGATGTTTACAACTCAAATCCACTGTTTCCTTTGGAATCACGGTGCTTGGATTCTAGGGATGCCTTTCGAAAGACAGCCTATTCATTCGGTAATGAGACACAGCACTGGATTTGATGAGATTATAGTAAGAAAATACTGCATAAAATAAAAATTTCTAGTTTTACCTTTCAGCTTTTGCTTTGAAAAGACACATTTTCATTTCCTGAAAATGAGTTGGCCGATAATGGATTTTATGAATATTTTAAAGTAGCCTATACTTTTCAATACAAGACACCACAGAATAAATAGGTAATAAAAACAAACTAAACAAAAAAATCACAGATATTTCCCATAGTTAGAAATATCTACTTTTAACACAGAGTGCAGTTGTTTCGAAGACTGAATATATTTTCCCAGAATTGTTGCTTTGTGACATACTTGTCTCCTTGCTGCTGTATTTTAATGCATTTGACAACCATTAACATGGAATCCCTATTCTCACTTCAAATCTCAATTCTTTCCTTTCTTTCAACTGTGTGCTACAATTTGTTTGTGCTTGAATAGACTACAAAGCGAACCATAGGAAATAAAGAGAAACAATTTAGGTGGGGAGTTGAGGAGGAGCATAATGGGAAGGGGAACTGGGGTAATTACCTGGCAGCCATACAGATCTTTGGATATGAAAAATAATAAAGATACAAAACTTGGAGCTGTTCTAGAAGTAGTTCTCGAATTAGAGTCAAATAGGAATAAACGTCATATCTCCTACTTCCTGACTTCATCAATGAGGAACTAGTGTTTAACAAGTTTTAATATCTTGCTCTGGGTACAATATAATTATAGGCAGTGTCAAGAAGGGAACCTTGCTCTGTTGATTATCATTTCTAATTTCTTTCCTTGAATCTTTAAAGTACAAATAATTTCAAAGCAAGAGGTATGCACCATTCACATGAGAAATCCAAAGGAAAATGATAAGAAGGAAACATCAGCTCATTGAATATCCTGATTTAAGGCCTAGGTAGAGTTGACTGGAACTCAGGAAAGTTGCATGGGGGAAGAGGTTGGAGTTGCCTCCAGTAGAAGCAGAGAAACAGAGACTGAGCAACCCACTATCGTGAATTTTTTTTCCTTTGTTTTTTTTTTTTTTTTACTCAAAGATTACTTGTTCTATAACTGCGAAAATCATATAATGAATGCTGCATAAATTGCTAATTCATCCATTTGGACTGATAAATTAGAAGTCTGTGAAGCCAAGTATCTGCCCATTTGACAGAAGAAGCATTATTTATTCCTTCTCATTATGGTGTGTATACATACACAGTCACACACAAACATGTGTGTGTGTGTGTGTGTGTGTGTGTGTGTGCGCGTGCGCGCGTGAGTGTGCACTGCAATGATGCAACTCTAAAATATTCCAAACTTTACGTCTTTTTGTTCATCATTGTGGTTGGAGCACATTGTTCAGATTATGACATTTTACTTGAGACTAGCATCATTGTTATAGGGAGTCAGAATCTGGAAGATAAGAAATACTCAGAATCTGGCAGTTGGAAATAGAGAGCAATGGCTTATAATGAAATGGCAAGATATGTTGTTAAATTAACAATGGATACTCTTCATTAAAACAAAGTGTTGACCTGAGACCTTAACTTTCAATATTTGAATCAATATATTTTGCTAGTGTTAAGTGGACTTTTTGTCTTTCAAATGTTACATTTCACAGATTTTAAAGTAGAGTTCACATTCTTTTTTAAGACTCACCTTGACTTTATCCTGTCCCATGGACCTGAAGAACTTTCCAATGGATGTCCAGACCTGTACAATGCAGCTGGAGAGTTGTAAGTCATCACTATTAATTTACCACTTGCTTGTTGTAACCACTGACTCGCTCAACCAATTTACCAACATCGAAGGTCTTAATGGAGAATTGGTATTTAATAGGAGAAATTCATTATCAGTCCTGCAAGGAAATCTTTTAGTTCAAGATGTTAAATAAATTTCCCTTTCTCAAAAAAGAAAAAAAACTCACCCAAGTGTGATTTAGCCACCTCACCTTTATAAAGACTCATTATAATCAGAAAATTTTCTTTTTGTCTTTTACTCATAGAGACCAATGTACCCAAAAGGATACTGGAAGGAAGGGATGATTGCTTTGGAAACAAAAAATAAAGCCCTTCACCATAGGTGGATTCAAAGAGGGGAGGCACTAGGAGTGAAGCTCAGCAGAAGTGTGATTGCCTAAACTTCTCAAGGCCCTGGCTTTGATCCTCAGCATTACATGAATAGAAGGTTGAAGGGCATAAGTTGACAAGGAATAAGAGTTGGCATCTTCCTTAGACAGGCAATGGATACACTAAGACATGATAAACGAAATAGGGAAATGTCATCTACTTTGTCCCCTTTATCCTCTGACTCTGCTGCCACTGAAATCTTTGACATGAGCCATAAGTTACTCATGCCTTCAAGGTAATGGGGTTTTCTGTTAAGAGACATGAAATTTCCTCTGGCTTGCTCTTGTCAGTTTCTCTGTTTACAGAATCCAAAAAATAATCATAAGTGCTACTGACTCATAGAGATTTTTAGGAGATTTAATGAGGCAGGGGACAGAAAATATTTTAACTTCTTGGTTTATAAACATAATAAGTGTAAAAAAGACTCATGGGATACCTTTTAAAAAAGAAATAATGACAGGCTTCTTTCTGATCACTTAAAGTCACTACATATGTCCCTTGAAACTTCTGATAAAAATACAGAAAATAGCAAATCTTTTTTGTTATCAGAGATAAAATGAGACTTTTTATTTGTGTGTTGTATGTATTTATTTATTCTATATTTCCTATCTCTTGAGAAGAAGGTTGAGAATAACTTTTTACACATAACGAGTGTCTCTTCTACTATCCTATAGCTTCCTAGCCTCCATCCAACCATTGCATTTTCTCTGTTAAGCGGGACTCAGATATATCAATGGAGACTCTTCTAAGGCATAAAAGCTTCAAATTGTAGATTTGTTCTGTCGCTTTACATATTCGTTGGAGGTAATTAGGATATGTTTGCACAGATTAGCAGTGGAAGAGATTGGTTATCCATTACTTCTGTGGACAGTCAATATTCACATTCAACTTTGATGCTTTCTACAGTTTCATTTTTGCCTTTATGGTGTTCCAAAGAAGCTAGACACCAAATAAATTTGCCATTGATTTCTAGGCAGGATTGGCGTAGTAAGCAAGAATAAGAATCTATAAACTTAATAAATATGCTACAGTTATTAGCCAACCCAATCTTCATGAAATTGTCTTTGTCCTTATCAGTCTGATTTCCATAGTTTATGTATCAAACAAAACAAAACACATAAAACAAGGAGGGCAGAGAAATAATGAGTGAAAATAAGACTAGCTGTCTGTTTCTGGGATGCAGCCATATGCAGGCAAATTGACAAATAATGACCCAAATTGGGCAGACTCCAGGAGAGAAAGAGCTAACTTTGGTTTACAGAACTGTTAGCTACCATGCTTTCTGTGATTTCTTTAATTCTAGTAATATAACAATAGGACTTTACAAAATAAGGAACCTGTTTTACTTTGTGTGAATAATGAGTGGGTCAATTTAGCAATGCATTAGAATATATAACTTCTTGTGGGGTTTGTTTTTGTTTTGAGATATGGTCACGTGCAGCCTAGCATGGCTCTGTAATCAAGGATAATCAGGAACATCTGATCATCCATCCTTCATCTGTCCTTCACTTCTCAAGTTCTGGGCCCACAGGCATATGCGGCCACTTGTTATTTATGTGGTGCTGTGGATTGAAAGTAGGACCCTGTCCATATTAAGTAAGAGCTGCATCAACTGTGATACAACCCCCAGCTCCTCTAGGTTCACACATCATACAAGGTTCTCTTAAATGACTTGCCCTTAGCCCTTCACACTTGATAAAATGACTGAGAATTTACTTTCAGTAATTAACAAAAGTCTCCAGAAGAAGCCAAATGTGCAATGGTAATACTTGCAGGTATGCCTATAGCAAATTCACTCTCATTAAACATTTCAAAAGAAGTGGTTTTATTTGAAATACTAAGACAGCACCATGGATTGGACTGTCTTATTGAACTGCCACAGGCACAGCTCTTTCAAGTGAAGAAAATCTTCAAAAGGGTTTTGTGCTTGTTTACTTGTTTGTTCTTCAGAGAAAGTTAGTGAATAAAGAAGCTGGAGATAAAAGATTCTACAGATTCCTTTCTCTTGTTATACACACAAAAAATTAATCAGCAATAACTTGCTGTGTTCAGTTTCTCTGCTTCTGATGACACATAGTTATGATGACTAGAGCAGCTCTTATGATTCCCCTGCTTGCCCATCTTTGTTGTTACATTTCAGAGTTTCCTAGAAAAGATAACATTGTATGTTACTACTTGTTTCCTCCAGTTGGGTACACCATGAATGACCTGATATTTGAGTGGTTAAGTGATGGTCCAGTACAAGTTGCTGAAGGACTCACCCTGCCTCAGTTTATTTTGAAAGAAGAGAAGGAACTTGGCTATTGCACAAAGCATTACAACACTGGTAAGGTTTTCTTTCACGTGCTAAAACCAAGAGGTCTCCATTTGTATTTGAGATCAGCTATCCTATTATCTTAATAGTTGCACATTTATGAAGTGAATCGAACTTAGAGAACCCTCAACATGTATAGTTCCCATATCCCGTGGGATAGATAGGCTTGCGAGTGCAGCAGATCATCTCCCTCCAACAGAGAAGAATTAGGAATCTTTTGTTCTTCTTTTACTGAGAGCCAGTAGTCAAATGTGTCTAAGGAAAGGTGTAGAAGACCTCACTAGTAGTGCAGAAAACATAAAATCTTGGCTGTTCTTCGTATCCACTCTTTACATTGCCTTCTCAGGTCAATTTGCACTCATGGCCTTAGTGGAAGAAAGTGATAATGACACAGGTTCTGTGGAAACCCAGAAATAGAGAATGTGCTCTGCAGTCCTGGAGAGCAATGCCAGTCTCAATAAGAATCATCTGGAGAGAATTCAGCTGGCTCTAAAGTCAGGTGCTATCTTTAGCACTGAAAGATTTTTGGGGTGGGCACGGTTGAGGTAGTGGGCTTCTCTTGTTGCCTGGAAGATTATATGTGACAAGGAAAGCCGATGTCTTTTATTTCAAATGCTCTGGTCTTGTGATAACATGAAGTGTGGTGGTAGAGAGATAGACAATACAAACTGCCTTGGGTCCCCTGTGAGTAAAACATTCCACAGCAGCTAAGAGTGACTTCTTATGAAGTAACTAAAACCCAGTTCCAAGGTATTCTTCTAAGACTTCAACCCAGGCTTATATCTTTGTAGGGAATAATCCAAATGACTTTCCAAGGTCTAACTCAAAGTCAATAAAGGAGAGAAAAATGTGGAAAGAGGCAAGAACATCCATTTCTTAATAAATATGTTTTAGTGTTAAAAGTTGGAGTACCTTCCTATGCACTCTTTTATTGATAGATGGAGCAACACTACAGTTTCTAGGAATGAATACACTAAAGTTTTCAAGCAATTCCCAAAAAGCTAGAAAGTTTCCTCAATGAAATAAAGAGTGTACATATACTCTCTAAAGGTACCCTTGGTTTTACCATTGAGAATACAAAGACATACAACTATTCAAACACTCAGGATGTTCTTTTTGCTTCTCAGAAGGTACTAAGGGGTTAGGGAGACAGTTTAATCAGTAGAGTGCTTGTCATGCAAGTGTGTAGACCTGAGTTCAGTCCCGAGGATGTAGGGAATGATGACATGTGCTTATAGCTTAAGCACTGGGGAAGTAGACCCATGTAGCCAGCCAAGAGACTGCCTCAAATCTCAAGGTGTAAGGTATTTGAACAATGTTTCTTGAGGTTGACCTCTGGCTTTCACATGCATGAACACACATAAATTCCAACACAAGCATGCTCTTTGTCTCTCTCTATCTCTCTGTCTCTCTCTCACACTTGATTGCTTAAAATTGTTTCATATCACATGATAGGTTATATGTTACATAGTATATATTAATGGTTGCACACAACATTGTATATGTTACATATAACACAAACATTTTTGAAAATTTTTGTCAGTCACAAAAATGCTAGAGTTCTATGTACAAAAATCTGTGACATATCCAATCATATGATTTCTGTATGAAGGCTTTTTAGCTCTCTCATGCTTACACTATCATTTCCATTACTAGAAGAATTCAAAAAGTAGGAATTGATTGTGTAGGGTGAGCATTTGTCCACAGTCTTTGCAATTTGTTTGCAATGTTCTTTACTTTAAAAAAAATAGGAGAGTAGAATGGGGAAAATGAGTTCAAATAAGATGTCAAATGATACTTTTCTGCTTCCAGGCAAGTTTACCTGCATTGAGGTCAAGTTTCACCTGGAACGCCAGATGGGCTATTATTTGATCCAGATGTATATCCCCAGCCTGCTGATAGTCATTTTGTCCTGGGTCTCCTTTTGGATAAACATGGATGCAGCTCCTGCCAGGGTTGCCCTTGGCATCACAACCGTCCTGACAATGACTACCCAGAGTTCAGGTTCCAGGGCATCTCTGCCAAAGGTAAGAAGTAACTTCACTTGGCAACAGGTGGCCTGAGAGGCTCTCCAAAGGTCTTGTGGAAAACAAAATTCTGTGAGAACAGAAATTTTGCCATTCTACTATGCTGTTGGAAAGATGAGTCCATTAGGAAAATCAAATGCTGAGTTTGAGACTATCAAGCTCTGACACTAGATCCTCAGGTCTACTTTTCTGTCAGAAGGGCCTTCTGCTGGAGCAAACAGTGCTTAGATAAGGAAACATGTCCTTCTTATGAAATGCCCCAGTTCCCTAAATTGTCCGTATGTGTTTTCTCATGTTGAAGATTACATTGCACCATTGGCTTTGCTTTTCTGGGAGTGTCAATTCAACTTAGCATTCAGCATACTCAGTCTCATGGTGATTGAATGGTCTCTCCAAAATCCAGTTCCATAAAATAATTGGGATGTAATTCCTTATCATTTTTGGCTTGAGCTTATGTTCAGTTGTGTTGTATTTAATGTGATGAGCAATATTAGAGTGGGTTCCATGTTATCTCTGGTGTTTGCAACATAAGATCGCAATATAGTTGAGGCTTGTGGCTATAACATAGATGGAATAAATAACAGGAAAATAATTGTGCAACTTAATTAAGTCTCACACTTCTGAAGATAAATATGAGGTTTTTATATTCCAATGGAAGCAGGTGACCTATCTCTGACATCTTTCGAAGCATTTTGTGGAATAGCAAATAGAAAAATGTATTTGTGTCGTATGCCTACTGAAATACAGATATCATAAATACTCATGACTTTTTCAACTACATAATCATGGCTCCATTTTAGTTAATAGAAATTCTAATCTAGTCGATGCCCTCATGCCAAACAGGTTCATTTGCTTATTTCTCTCTAGCTATTACTACTATCATTGCACACCATTAAACTGCAGGAGGCACAAACAGGTTTTACAATTTAACAGACAGCTAAAGTATTGGTGACAAATTGTGAGCAGACAATGTCAAAACATAAGACATTTAGCTTCCAACTGCCCATTGCGATGAAAAGAGTCATCACTTACTTGTAAAATGAGATTTTCAGTTTTGTAAATGTGTAATTCACTTGATGGAGCTATTATGATTCTCTATCAATAGGCAAAATTATTACTAAGTATATGGGCACCAATCAGTGATATTTTTCTATAGAGACAATGAGAAACTCAGATAGATAAACCAAGAGGGTATAATTTAAAATAATTTTATACTTCAGTTTGAACACATAGTAGTTAACCTTTTTGCCATGAGTAGACTTCTCCTGCTACACTTTTTTTGGCTATTATTAAACATGACCAACTGACCATGAAGAGATGTGACTCATATGTATGATGGAGAGACATTAAAGCAAGATTAAAGCACAAATCATGGAAAATGAAAAATCCTGATGCTATACTTACTTATACATATACATAAATATCCACTGATTTATAAACACTACAGCTCCTGATCATAGGGTCAAGTTTTTACTAGTCTAGGTGCTCCAGGGCCTACTTTGACACTCTGTACTCAATACACACATACATTTTACATGCTTATGGAAAGATAGAAGCAGCATTAATATTAACTGTCCAGTACATACCATTATGAAGTAATTAATGTATGTTATTTACCTTTAATTCTGTTTACATTTGTGGACAGGCCTCCTTATTTGTATGCATAGAGAACTTAAGTCCAAGCTTTATGTCATTCTATGCTATATCATTTCTCATGACCTTAAAAATCTATTATGAATTATCTTTATTGCAGCGACAAAGACTGAACATAGTCTTTCTTCCATACCTTAGGCAAGCACACTCTCACTGATGCATATGCTTACACCATGATCGAGCTTAGGATTTAGTAACAGCGAATTGAAGTCTCTATTGCCATCTATTTTACCATCTTCACTACTGAGGGGCTTCTCTCCTGCTTATATAAATATGGTGATAATAAATACATTCACATGTGACTATATCGAATGTTTTGAGGAGAGCGAGTGGAGGAAGATGAACAGGATGATAATCAACAACATGCGTATACCATGAATGCAAACACTTTGTCATTCTCATTGTGTTAACCTTAGCACCTCAAATATGTGTGGCTGAAATTGGGTGAGTAGTGTGTCCTCACTGCTGATTAGCAAATCAATGAACACTCATGGCCTTCCCACATGAGATGATGTATAATATAAAGCATACCCAGTATGGAATATAAGGATAGAATTTTACATAAACCATTCCAAAGAATTTTTATTTTTTATTTTTTGACAATTTTGTAATACACATAGTAAAGTTTAGTCATTGTCAACTCCCCAGTATCCTCTTTCAGCATCCCCCTCTCCTCCTGAAACTAGTTTTACCCAACAAGCCTGATATCTACTTTGATGTCTTTATTTATTGTGTGAACCACTGAGTTTCATTGGGATTTCTTGCATTAGCATGGGTTGGAAAGATTTCATGAAGCTTGGGTAGCACAGAGTACATGAGTGCAATGGCTAGATTTTAATAAAATGGAAATGTGTGATAATATGGCATGTGCTATAAAGATATGTGACTTGTCTAATATCATAGACCATGTCCCCTTTCCTAAAGTATTTCAGTGGACTCTGAAAAGTTTAGAAAACATGTATAAAGATACATTATAAAATGTAGGCATGCCTGGATTTCAATCCTGGGGCAAATATTCTTCCCCACATCTCTAACCCTACTTACTCATTTCTAAAATGAGAACATCTTTAGTTGCCCTTTTCAAATATTAATTGAGGACAAGACGAAGCACTACCTGTATAAATAGTTTATTCAGGTTCACACATGGTAGACACAGAATTTTTTATAGTTGTTGTTATTTTTTCCATTCAAACTGTAGTAGAAAGGACTGTGCACTGGGATGGCAGATTGTATTAGAATATTCATAAAGACCCTTATGAACAGAAGGCACCAAAGTTTTAGATGACACATCATTGGCAACATTAGTCATGTTGACAATAAGACAAACCAAGATTGATCATACTTGTGACATACAAAGTATATGTTTGCATGTATGCATATTCTTGTGTTTTTAATAGGTTATCTTATGAATGAGTTAAGATCCATAGGATATGAATATGCAGTGATCTGGCTCTTTTGCAATCAATGCCGTTGAACACATCCATTTGTCTCAGTCTTCCTTGTTCATAGAGGACACTTGAGGAATACATAGATTGTTGGGAGTGAAACATCTTACATCTTCTCCCCCCTCTTTAGGAGAATAGGAAGGATGTTACAGCACTGACACCACCACAAAATTCCATTAATTCAATTAGTTAATTTTATGTAATTTTTTCTATTATTTTTGAGGTTATAATATAATTTCAACATTTCTCCATTCCTTTTCCTCCTTTTTTTCTTCCCTCCATCTTTATTAAATTGGGTATTTCTTATTTACATTTCAATTGTTATTCCCTTTCCTGGTTTCTAGGCCAACATCCCCCTAACTCCACCCCCTCTCCCTCTATATGGGTGTTCCCCTACCAATCCTCCCCACATTACCTCACTCCCCCCAACAATCCCCTTCACTGGGGGTTCAGTCTTGGCAGGACCAAGGGCTTCACCTTCTACTGGTGCTCTTACTAGGCTATTCATTGCTACCTATGCAGTTGGAACCCAGGGTCAGTCCATGTATACACTTTGAGTAGTGGCTTAGTCCCTGGAAGCTCTGGTTGGTTGGTTTTGTTGTTCATATGGGGTCTTAAGCCCCTTCAAGCTCTTTCAGTTCTTTCTCTGAATCGTTCAACGGGGATTCTGTTCTCAGTTCCATGGTTTGCTGCTGGCATTCGCCTACATATTTGCAATATTCTGTCTGTGTCTCTCAGGAGAGATGTACATCCGATTCCTGTCAGCCTGCACTTCATTGCTTCATCCATCTTATCTAGTTTGGTGGCTGTATATCTATGGGCCACATGTGGGGCAGGCTCTGAGTGGGCGTTCCCTTAGCCTCTGTTCTAAACTTTGCCTCCTTGTCCCCTCCCAAAGGTATTCTTGTTCTCCTTTTAAAGAAGGAATGAAGCATTCACATTTTGGTCACCCTTCTTCAGTTTCATGTGTTCTGTGCATTTAGGGTAATTCGAGCATTTCGGCTAATACCCACTTATCAATGAGTGCATACCATGTGTGTTTTTCTGTCATTGGGTTACCTCACTCAGGATGATATTTTCCAGTTCCATCCATTTACCTATGGATTTCATAAAGTCATTGTTTTTGATAGCTGAGTAGTATTCCATTGTGTAGATGTACTACATTTCTGTATCCATTCCTCTGTTGAAGGGCATCTGGGTTCTTTCCAGCTTCTGGCTATGATAAATAAGACTGCTGTGAACATAGTGGAGCATGTGTCTTTGTTATATGTTGGGGCATCTTTTGGGTATATGCCCAAGAGAGGTATAGCTGGGTCCTCAGGTAGTTCAATGTCCAATTTTCTGAGGAAACTCCAGACTGATTTCCAGAGTGGTTGTACCAGTCTGCAATCCCACCAACAATGGAGGAGTGTTCCTCTTTCTCCACATCCTCACCAGCATCTGCTGACGCCTGAGTTTTTAATCTTAGCCATTCTGACTGGTGTGAGGTGGAATCTCAGGGTTGTTTTGATTTGCGTTTCCCTTATGACTAAAGATGTTGAACATTTCTTTAGGTGTTTCTCATCCATTCGGCATTCCTCCGCTGTGAATTCTTTGTTTAGCTCTGAACCCCATTTTTAATAGGGTTATTTGTCTCCCTGCAGTCTAACTTCATGAGTTCTTTGTATATTTGGATATGACCCTCTATCAGTTGTAGGATTGGTAAAGATCTTTTCCCAATCTGTTGGTTGCTGTTTTGTCCTAACCACAGTGTCCTTTGCCTTACAGAACCTTTGTAGTTTTATGAAATCCCATTTGTCCATTCTTGATCTTAGAGCATAAGCCATTGGTGTTTTTTTCAGGAAATTTTCTCCAATGCCCATGTGTTCGAGATGCTTCCCCACTTTTTCTTCTATTAGTTTGAGTGTATCTGGTTTGATGTGGAGGTCCTTGATCCACTTGGACTTAAGCTTTGTACAGGGTGATAAGAATGGATTGATCTGCATTCTTCTACATGCTGACCTCCAGTTGAACCAGCACCATTTGCTGAAAATGCTCTTTTTTGCATTGGATGGTTTTGGGTCCTTTGACAAAAATCAAGTGACCATAGGTGTGTGGGTTCATTTCTGGGTCTTCAGTTCTATTCCACTGGTCTATCTGCCTGTCTCTGTACCAATACCATACAGTTTTTATCACTATTGCTCTGTAATACTGCTTGAGTTCAGGGATAGTGATTCTGCCAGAAGTCCTTTTATTGTTGTGGATAGTTTTAGCTCTCCTGGGTTTTTTGTTATTCCAGATGAATTTTCAAATTGTTCTGTCTAACTCTATGAAGAAATGGGTTGGAATTTTGATGGGGATTGCATTGAATCTGTAGATCGCTTTTGGTATGATAGCCATTTTTACTAAATTCATACTTCCAATCCATGAGCATGGGAGATCTTTCCATCTTCTGAGATCTTTTTCAATTTCTTTCTTCAGAGGCTTGAAGTTCTTATCACACAAATCTTTCACGTGCTTGGTTAATGTCACACCGAGGTATTTTATATTATTTGGGACTATTATGAAGGGTGTAATTTCCCTAATTTCTTTCTCGGCTTGTTTCTTTGTTGTGTAGAGGAAGGCTACTGATTTATTTGAGTTAATTTTATACCTAGCCACTGTGCTGAAGGTGTTTATCAGGTTCAGTAGTTCTCTGGTGGAAGTTTTGGGATCACTTATATATACTACCATATCATCTGCAAATAGTGATACTTTGACTTCTTCCTTTCCAATCTGTATCCCTTTGTTCTCCTTTTATTGTCTGATTTCTCTGGCTAGGACTTCGAGAAGTATATTGAAGAAGTAGAAAGAGAGTGGGCAGCCTTGTCTAGTCCCTGATTATAGTGGGATTGCTTCAAGTTTCTCTCCATTTAGTTTAATGTTAGCAACTGGTTTGCTGTAAATGGCTTTTACTATGTTTAGGTATGGTTCTCGAATTCCTGTTCTTTCCAGGACTTTTATCATGAAGGGGTGTTGAATTTTGTCAAATGCTTTCTCAGCATCTAAGGAAATTATCATGTGGTTTTTATCTTTCAGTTTGTTTATGTAGTGGATTACGTTGATGGTTTTCCCTATATTAAACAATCCCTATATCCCTGGAATGATGCGTACTTGATCATGATGGGTGATTGTTTTGATGTGCTCTTGGATTCGGTTTACAAGAATTTTATTGAGTATCTTTGTGTCGATGTTCGTAAGGGAAATTGGTCTGAAGTTCTCTTTCTTTGTTGGGTCTTCCTTTTCCTCCTTCTAAATCCTTTAATCTACCCTTTCTTATTCTCTTTCAAATCCATGACCTTGATTTTCTTTAATTGTTATGTGAGTATATGTCCATGAATATACATATATATTTCTAAATATAATCTGCCCAATATGTATGACGTTATTTGTCTCTTTGTTTTCAGGACTGACCATTTAGTATTTGATAACGGATTGGTGGTCTCTTCCCCAGAGAAGACTCTTTTTCCTACTACCAACTTTCCTTAGTTGCCTATAGTGCTTTGTATAGGATTGAGGCCTCTTATTTGCCCCACCTACTTTGGCATATCTACTAGTGTGGGCCTTAATATAAAGAAGCAATAGGCACAATTGTTTAAAGACAGTGTTTGTTCCTTGTAGAAAAACCTTTGCCTCCTGAAATGTGAACAGTGATCCTGTAATGTAACACCTTAGGATAAATTCTGAGGCAACAGAATTTTCTGTGACTATACAGTCATACCTAGAAATAAGCATTCTTAATTTTAGACTTTATCCCTAGGGAGGCAAGAACTTCACTGATTTGGCTCATGCTCATGTACCTAAAGCTTGGCACAATACCTGATTTCTAGTAGGTGATTAGTAAAGAGTCAGTAAATTAATGAACATTAGTAAAAATAGCCAAGTGGTTTCCTTGGCATAATTTGGGTTGTGATTCATTCATCGGTTTCCTTATTTGATTAATACTGATGAATATTTTCTTTGGGCCATGCGTTATACTAGATATCAAAAGAATACAACACAGTCTTTAACCTCCAGGGTTGATAATCTGGTAGGGCAGAAGCAGTTAGTTGGAATGCTGATGATTAAAAATGTGAAATGTAATACCATATCAAGGAGAATGTCTAAGATATTTAATGGCAGTGATGGAGAGTAAAGGAAAGGAGGGCAAAGAAAGGGAGACAGACCAGTATCAGGCAAATAGCCTGAAGACAGAAGAGGATCCTGATCTGAATCTATGAAGCACATAAAGTAGGTAAGGGAGGAAGAGGTAAAGGTCCTTCCAGACAATGAGGATCTTCACTGATTGCATTTGAGTAACACTTATAAAATAGGCTAACTCTTTTAGGGTAAGAGCGACAGTCTCGGAAAGTTTTCCATCATGTTTCACGAACTTCAAGTAAGAAAATTATGTTTATTGATTTCAAGTTAGTTTCCTGACTTTCTGCCAAAAGAAGTTGGTGTGTGTGTGTGTGTGTGTGTGTGTGTGTGTGTGTGTGTTTGTGTACACATGAAAATATGTTTGGCATTTACTTTCATTTGTTTGTCTTAGTTTTCAGATATTCACCCTCTCCCCTAAACACAAGGAAAATCAAATAACATGGGTACCTTCCTATTTGAAGCTATCCAGTTATTTTGCTAACTTCTAAGAATTAGTTCCAATGACAGTGTTCTAAGCTTTTTCAGTGTGAAAGGGAAGCAGGCTGACTACAGGCTGGGTGGATTTTTTTTTCTTCTTGACCAACAGCAACATAGCAGAGTGAAATGAATCCAAAGCTGTGAGATATCAAGCGGACTTGATATTCAGTGCAGGTTAAATAATTATTTTCCTTTATTTCATTTTATGATTATAGCAGGGTAATCTAGAATTGTCATTTGTGACTATAGTCTAGAGACTCTAGATGTGAAAGAACCCTTCAGTAGGGAAACTGTGTGGCAATACCAGTGTTCAGGGGCCTCTAAGGGATCCATACCTATCTTGTTGGAGCAATGATAGAAAGGAATTGTCTTTAGCCATTATTAAATAGGCTGTTCCATTTTCTACAGAAGTACATTTTGCCCTTACTTTTCAGCCATTTGGGCCACCTAAGGCCAGATGGACCATTTCAAGCAGCTGCCAAACTCAGGACAAGTTTAGAATTTAAAACAAAAATGACCAGTCCTGCCATGCTTGATTTTGCATTATTCCCTGTCAAAATGCTTCTAACTAGAGACTGCAGTTAGAGCAACTGAAGGCATTAAGAGCAATAATAAATAAGATTTGGATGCTTATATGTATTAAAGTCAGGTACACCCTGAGCTATTTGGAATAATTGGTGGGTTGGTCATACTAGTATATTCGAGAAGGATTGGAAACAGTTCTGTTCTCTAATCAGTACTTTTGAAGTTCTTGGTTAAAATATCAAACAGGGAGAAAGTTAAGCTTTGACAAAATGATCTGAGTTCATAAACTTTCCCTTCAGCCATTTCCCAAGTCACAGCAAATTGAAGAATCATTGATGTAGGAATTATGTGATAAAAATATGCAAGGAGATGACGTGTATGAATTCTCTAGGGATAGAGCTGGAATGCCATTGACACTTTAAGAATGTTGCTGACAGCATTTGGAGGAAAGCTGACACTGGGAGAATTTACCCAGGCTCTGCTTCTTATCAAATTCTGCCGAGACTCATATGGTTGGAGATTTTTTGTTTTGGGTAGAGTGAGGTGTGGTGGGGATAGTATACTGAGGCTTAAGATTCTTTTGAAATTGTTCTCATTCTATTTTTCTAAAATGAGTAATTCTGGTTCATACACTATAAATGTTGTTGGTTCTTCTTTAGAGCACATATAAAAATGGACTGTTGTGCATACAAAATAATGTGAGACCCTGTCTTGAACACTCAGGGTATAGAAAGGAATGTGGAATTTTATCTTTGACAATGGCATAAAAGACAATGAGGCAGACACTTTACAAAAATGGCGTGGTACACACCTTTAATCTCAGTACTCGAGAGGCAGAGGCAGGTGGATTTCTGAGTTTGGGGATGCACAAGTCTACATAGTTCCAGGATAGCCGTGTGTGTGTGTGTGGGGGGTGTGTGTGTGTGGGTGTGGGTGTGTGTGTGTGTGTGTGTGTCTGTTATATAACAAACTTGTATGATAATTTTCTACCTATATACTGATAGAGTCCTCTTATGTTTATTGTAGCCTTAAACATGTGACTTGTCTTGGAAAATGGACAGTGGTCAATGAAGACTCGTAATACATTTAAAAATTGTGGCTAGATTTGTCATTTTAGGATTCTCATGGCCTGCTCATTGCTCAGTGAAAAAAGTCAGGCTTCTCATTTGAAAGATAAAACACTCACCAGTGATTTTAGTCATCGAAGTGACAGTACCAGAGAGGTGATGATGATAGCACAAGAGAATTGGTACTATCATTTGTCAATAGGGGTTGGGGATTTAGCTCAGTGGTAGAGCACTTGCCTAGCAACCTTGCAAGGCCCTGGGTTTGGTCCCCAGCTCAAAAAAAATCATATCATTTGTCAATAGACTGTTAAATAAATAAATGAGTCAACCAACGGCTCCATGAAATAGAACTCATCCATCCCAGATGACCCTAGACCAAAGTATTCAATCATAAATGCAAATAGACAAATGACTGTTGTTTAAAGCCACTAAATCGTTAGAGTGTACATTGCAGAGCCAAAGCTAACTCACACAGCTATTGATGAAGTTGGATACAGAGGGCTACAGCTGCTCAAAGAAGGATCTTTGGCCTAGTCTTTTAGAAGAAGGGACATGAAAAAGCAACATTTGAACTAAATTTCCTTGAAAGTCAATGAAGATTTTTGTTGTAAACACATTACCCACCAACATTCTGTTTCCAAGGAAATAACACATACTAACTCCAATGGTTACAGGATAAGTCTAGAAAAGTTCATATGTAGTCATTCTTTCTAACTTTCAAACCACTCTGAGTACTAATTGGAAATAGATTCTTTTCTCATTCATTCTGATCATAGTCTCCTCTTCCTCCACTCCTCCTAGTTCTTGGCCAGCTCCCCTCTTCCCCAGATCAAATCTCTTTTCATTTTCTCTTCAAACCACTCTTAAAATTCCACCTCTTTCTGGTAACTTAGTAAAGAACTCTGGACAAGTTTCATCATAGTTTTCCAAAAGAAGCTCCAATTAAGCAGTTTTTGAGTCCCTCAGTCTGCTTATGAAATGTCTGTCACTACCCAAAAAGCTACAGGATGCTGCTAACTAGCATAGCAATTTCAGCCCTCAATAGCAACTAGATAGGCTTTCCTTTTCAGTATATCACTTTTCAGTAAGTATACATCTTTCTCATAGAGAATCATGTGCTGGTGTATAGGCACTGTAATATTCATTTATCTAGATGTCATAAAAATTATGAATTAAAAGTGATGTTGGTAATATTCCATATAATAAAAATATTAGCAAGCCATCAAGTGATGCATTAATTTCCTATTGCTCTGTAACAAATCTCAGAAGTCAGAATACTCATTTATCAGACTGTAGTTTTGCAGGTCTTATTTGATACTGCATGATTGAGCTGTCTGCTCATAATTTTTCAAGGCTAAAACATAAACCAGAAAGAAATCGTGATTATCATTTCTCTCTTGAATGTCCTTCTTTTTTTCTTTTTTCTTTTCTTTTTTTTTTTTCGGAGTTGGGGACCGAACCCAGGGCCTTGCGCTCGCTAGGCAAGCGCTCTTCCACTGAGCTAAATCCCCAACCCCTTGAATGTCCTTCTATAGAGCCCCAATTCACGGTGTCCTTGTGATTGTGAGCAAAGGCATCCATAATTTTCCCCATACTGTCTCTTGTTCTGACCTCTCATTAACCCATCTCCTTGCTTACTGCTAAAGTCACACTGGTCTGCTTGCTATTTCCTGGTGATGGTACTTTCTGCTATCTCTGAGTCATTATAATAGCTATGAGAGCCTTTAATAATGTATCCCCAGACCTTCACACCACTAGGTTTTTCCTGCCTTTTCCAAACCCTTATTCAACCTTCCTTCTTCCACGAAGACTCTTCTGTCCATTACCTCGACTTTTCATATCTTCATCTCCACCCTCGGAGGTAATTCAGTTTTACAGGGAACATTTATTTCTCCACGACACATCTTCTGATAGGAATGTTAAAATTTATATCAAACAGTATCCTGGTTTATACTTCTGCTGTGCAATCTAGTCTAGTCTCCTTGATACTATTATAATCTCTGTGAAAAAGATTTGATCTGCCTTACTCCCTATAAGTAAGCTCATAGCCTATGTTGAGTAAACATAAGTTAAAAAGTAGGCACATACTTCTTTATGGTCTAGTCATTGAGAACTGTCTATATAAGCTTTTCTAGGACACGGATCAAATAAAAAGAATGCACATTACCAGAGCACTATCTTTAACTGGTTATTCTTTATCACAGACAGCTATGCCCGTGTATATCATTGTAGGATAATAATACTTGAATAAGGTTTTACTTCTCTGATAGTGAGGAGTTGGTTTTTATTCAGTTTTCTTTAGTGGATAGTCCATATATAGCTTTCTAACCAAGGAAATAATTAAATAATGGTTTAGATAAGAAAGCATCCAAACAGACTATTTTTACCACAACTTTGCTTCCTCAGCACTGTCACAAACAATTTGGAGGTTTTGTGGCCTGCTGACTCAAGCACCCATTATCCTTTCTCCCTTGCCCAGTTTATTTGGATCCATGCTAATGCTTTCCATTCTGATAAGGTACCCAGAAGCCTTTTTCTGTGGACTTTCTACAGTAGCTCTGATTCAATAGCACAGATGCATAGTCTTTCAAGGCAATTCAAATACCAGAAAATTAGCACCATGTTTGAAAATTTTTGTTGTAATATTATTAGTGGTGTCTGTGTGTGGTGGTGGTGGTGGTGGTGGTGTATGTTTATTAATCATTTTAATGAAGAGACAGTGTTAAGCAGGTTGCCATTTCTCCTTCATATTAAGAATGGCTTGTAAGATTTCTAAGATTCCCAGTACAAGTTCTCACTTGTTGATTTAAAAAAAAAAGTGTTCATCCTCAGCAGATTTGCTAACTAAACCTTAATGCTATTTATTTCCTCCACGGCAACCCGCAAAATCACCTTTTCATTAATTCACAACATATGTGATTCTGTTATATCCAATAAACAAGAAAATAGTTAAACACAATATGTTCTATTCATACAGTGAGATTCAAGATGGGATGAGCTACAGTCACAAATAACAAAATGAGTCTCTTATAACTCATATTAATGTTACCAAGAATGAAAAGATATCATTGTGTGACCTTATGCTCTTAAACATTAATCTATAGAAAATTAATCTATATCGTTCAAGTCATAATTTTTCTGTTCTCAGAGTAGCTAGGCTAATTTGTATTCCCACTAACAGTGCATGAGCTTTCCTTTTCTCTAAGCATCCTACCCAACATTTTTTTTTCTTTTATGTTTTCTTGATGATGGCCATTCAGACTGAGACAAGGGAGCCTTAATTTGAATTTCAACAACAGGTGCAGGTATTTTACACCTTCTGTAAATTTATTGGCCATTTGGACTTCTTTTGAAAAGTGTTGAGTTGACTCACGTGAATTGTTAGTTAGGTTTTTGACCTCAGGTCTTTTGATATTTCCCCCCTTTATATTATTTCTGCTGAGAATGGCTTCAGATGTTGTCAGCTTTTTTTTTTTTTTTTTGCTTTCGTATGAATTTCAGGTTTGTTTCTAGTTATGTAAAAAGGTTACTGGCATTTGGATGTGGGCCGTATTAAGTTTTCAGATTAGTTTTTATAATACAGACATTTTCACCTTGTCAATTCTGTGAATCCATAAACATGAGAGGTATTTTTCATCTCTTAGTGCGCTCAGATTCCATGGTCTTATTGCAGCATTCTTTCATGTGCTTGTTTAGCTTTGTTTCAAGGACTTTTATCATTTGAAGCTGTTGTGAATAAGTTCTTTTTTGCTGATATCTCAGCAGGTTCAGTGTTGGTATATAGAAAAGCTACTGATTTTGTACAATTCATTGACTTTCTAAAAATTATTTCTTTTGATTTTTAGATTATCACTGAAATACTTCCTCTGTACCCTTCCTCCCTTCAAACCCTCCCATATATCTCCTCTTGCTCACTTTCACATTCATATGCCCGTGTGCTGGTGTTCATTAGTTGTATATATATATACATACACACACACACACACACACACACACACACACACACACTCACACACCCTGATCACTGTATACATCATTACTTGAATGAAGGCATGTTTTAATACTGACCAGTTGGTATTAGACAAACAATTGATGTGCTCTTCCCTGGAGAAGATGATATCTCTCACTCTCAGGCATTCCTTAGCTGCCCATAGTTCTTTTCTAGAGCGAAAAACCTCATGAACTTTTATCCCATTCACTTCATCATGCCTATTGTTGTTGCCTTTGTTCACCTCACATTTGGACATGTTGTAAGTCATGTAAGTCATGCTGTGAGAGTTTATGGGTATAGCGTCATATATTCCTAGGAAACGCAACCTCACACAAGACTCCTTGATCCTCTGGTTCTTACAAAGCTTCTGTCCCCTCTTAGAGAATGATCCCTGAGCCATATGTATAGAGGGGTTTTGTAGATGAATCACTTAGGACTGGACTCCACAACTTTGCATTTATGATTGTTGTCATTTTCTATAATGGTCTCTGTTTATTACAGGAGAAGTTCCCTTGATGTGGGCATAAGAACAAATAGTGTATTTAGAAATTATACTGGTTTAATGAAGTAATGGTTGTAGGTTCTATTCTGAGATCTGTGATGTCACTGGCCCTAAGCAGTTGGCTAGGTTTCCTGTATGAGGAATAGTTTCATTCCTATTCTGTATATCTTAAGTCCAATTATAGAGCTGCTAATTACCCCCAAAATTTGAAGACCACTATTACATTTTCTGGTTGCTATGCCTTGTTGGCCATCACTATTGTTCATAGGCACGATAGCTGTTTGACTCTTGGTTGCTTCTCTAGATTGAAAGCTTGCAGAGTTCCTTCTAATATTATGAAATCAACCTAGTCCTCAGAAAGGACTCTTTCTTTTTTTTCATTACCTTTAATTATTTTGCAGTCCAGCCATTGACCCCCTGCTAGTCCCTCATTCTTCATCCCATTCCTCCTCCTCCCCATCTCCAAGTCTCCAAGAGGATTTCTACTCCCTGCCCACCTCTCACCCCCCCCACTGTCGCTAAGCCTTCTCCATCCCTGGGACCTCAAGTCCCTAGAGGGGTAGGTGCATCTTCTGTATTGATGGTATCGTGGAAAGCCTACTTGTCTTCAAGGATAAAGGGTAAATTTGACCTCTGTTATCTCATTTTGACAAAAGGTAAAACTTGCTGATATGATTTTGAATGTTTGATTTGGTTATAAAATTTGACACATTAATAGAATTTAAGTAAATGGCAAATGACAATTTAGATAATTGAAATAATTATCAGAAATGGCATGAACTTGTAAATGCTAAGAATATGGTTGTTTTAATCAATGAAGATTGAATTTATTAAATACAGTCTTTGAACTCAAAGTCTGAGGATAAATTTTTATGAAGGAATTAATAATTGGCATGCATAGACATGAATATTTATATCCTAAAGGAGAAATCAGTTTTGCTCTAAAAGTGTTTCATCAAAAGATCTGTTTCAAAGTAACATATCCTAATGCGTTTAAACTTATAATTGCTTTCGATTTTTTTAACTTAATGATAACTGCTGTGAGGAACTTGGTCTCCTGTTCAGCAACAGCTCTTCACATGTCACATTTTCCTGCCTTCTCCTGTGGACACTGCCATTCATACCTTCACAGTTATTCACTTTAATAAAGCTCAATTTACTTTAGTGAATAGTCAAGGCATACCTACCATGCTTGTCAATAATTTACAAAAAAGGCAAGATAACTCCTTCATGAGGGCGGATTTATGACCAAGCACATGAGTGAGTGTGCATCAGCTGACCTTAAGGGCCAATTTAGGTTTACAAGCCACAAGATGGCCTGTTGCAATTACTTCTCTCTGTAGTGGTTACACAAAGGCAGTTTAGACAATATGTAAGCAAATGAGCACAGATGTATTCCAGCAAAATTGACCTAATGAGAAAATTATAAACAAAATTGAAGTGTCAGAATGGTGAGAAGAAATATTATGGGGCATCAAAGAAAAGAGATGTATGTGCCAATACTTGTTTTGTACACACAATGAATGACCTGATGCAGACAACAATACTTGTGAAGATATAAGCAGGAATGAGGGGTAAAACCTGAAAGAAATAAGAGGAGGATAAATATTAATGATGTTTTTATTTCCTCAGAAGATGTGATGAGAAATAAGAACCATTCACAAGCTATGTGAATACACAGGTTATGCTGAGCCCAGTGTGTTTTTTTCTCTGTTCCAACTATCCCTAGTTTTAGGCCTAAAAGCTTCTAGTCTTCATATGATTTAATCTTTGAAGCTGACTGATTCATTTGGATTTCTCTCAGCTTCTTACTGAATTGTTCTTCTTGGCTTCATACAAACTTTGGCAATCTTTCCCAATCTTCTGGCTCCTTCCCATTTTCTGTCTTCCCCTATGTCTAGCTTGTTCTCCCTCTGCAACCTGTCTCTGTGAAACTGTCCCTGTAAAACTGCCATACACATACTTCACCACCACTTTTTTCTCTCTTCCTGTTCTTAAATCACCTATCATTCCTTTCTGTTTTTGTGAGAGTTGGGCATATCTTATTCTATCAAATCTTTCTCTAATTTGTCACTTTGTCTGCCACTCATTTAAACATCATTTCAATCAAGGCTCCTTCCTTATGCAACTAACCTTAACCTTCATTGTTAGAGTTTAAAAGTGTGAGCTAAATACATGTCTAATTTTAATCCAGACTATACAGTAATCCATGCCATGTTTGCATTCTAGCCAGATCATAGAGTGCTAGGTCTTTGTGTGTGATCCCTTGCCAAAGCAGTCATGTTGTTGGATTAAAATTCCTTTACATGTAAGCACTAAAGATTTGGGAGAAGGGCAGGGGTCATTTGTTAAACTACAACATTGATTGTATCAAGTTGTGATCTAGAAAAATAAAGAAATGTCAACACTTCACATCATCCCAGATGAAGGTAATGACTTCCTGTGAATCTGCTTCCCTCTTCATTGGTTCTCTGGCCCTCCCTCTCTTCTACATGTCTTTGTACTTGCCTTATTCTCCTACTAGACTACTTTTCCATTTTGGATAGTTATTATGTACTACTTACACCCAAATTCTCACTGTTCCAGAGAAGTTAGCACATAGCACAGAAAAACATGCTTATAGTGTTAATGAATAAAAGCATCCACTTCACCCAAAATCATTGCAATTTTCCAGATAAATATTTAAAACATAAAATGGTTTGAAGATCAGGCTACTGGCAAGAAGTAGAAATGTTCACTACTTAAAAGATTAACAACTTTGTTTTTCAGCAAATCTTTGGTAAAATGTCTAGCAATTATATATGCATAAGTTAATTCCTCTAATTCTCTCATCACTTAGATTTGACCATAATTACTAGCCACTTGAAATACAACTTCTAAGTTGCAATTCTTCACAATCTATCTCAGGGAAAAAATCCATATAGCTAAGTACCAGGGTCTTATTTTTAAGCAAAAGGTTAATTAAATGAATTAATCTTTGTGTTTGAATACATTTTGCATGGAATTTGGAATAAATAATTTAAACAAGTTCAAATCAAATCATCATGATATTAAATGAATATCAACGCTTAGGAAGTAAGTTGAAAACTTGTGTTCTATTAATTATGTAGCAAATTTAACCTAAGAAGACAGGAAAGCTGAGAAAGATTCTAAAATCCTCTTAGAATTACTAGTACCTCATTATAAATCATCTTGTAAAATTCGTAGTGTTCACTGTGACAGTTTCTTAAAAATGGAACAATGGTTAGCACTTAAGTAAACCTTTGGAATTGGAAGATAGAACACAACTGCAGAACTCTAAGTCATCATTCTCACATCCACTAAGAAAATGAAGACAGTCAGACATGGCAGAAAGGAGAACCAAAGGTCATTTAAATGGAGAGCTTTCAGAAGGAACAAAAAGTGATACCATCCATGAGGAACTTTTTCCATAACCCCTGTGTGTCTGTGATATTATGTAGGTGGTAGCTTATGAGCAGTATTTTTCTTTTGTCAGCAAATAAGTTAAAGATAATATAAGAGCCAAAGGAGTGCATTATTGTTCAAAATCAAATATGTTATACAAGAATACAAGGTAGACTTCAAAGAATTAGAAAGCAAGCGCATATACCTAAAAATGTTCTTGTGTTCTTTATGTAAATTAAATCATATGAGATATGTTTCTCTTGTTATTTCTGTTGTAAATATCTCCTAAGGAATTGTTTTAAGCATTTGGCTTCCCAGTCTTAAACCATGGGGAACAAACACTGCAGTTTGAATTGAGAATTAAAAAAAAGTCCTCCCCATACAAACACATAATAAAACACTGTTTCTGGTCCATTTGGGCCCACCTGAGTTTGGTTCAAACTAAAGCAAACCACAAAACACAATAGCGTTGTGTATGCCAAAGAGTCATAAAACTTAACTAAATGAATTCCTATTGACTGAAGCTGGAGATATTTAAGAAATAAGGTAGTATTGGATTATAAGCTACATAGTAAATTATATATCCTAAGGCATATGCTGATCATATATTACCTTAAATCTTGCATATTATATCTTATACACTAAATTGCTGAGAGATTAGAAACAATTGTTTCAGGCAGATGAATGCCACATCAAATAATTTATAAACACATTCTGTTCCGAAGGAGTAAATCATATCACCTCACTGAGGGCTTCCAATAATAATTTCATTCCCCACCATGGAACTGTGATATACACCTCTAATTCCAACATGCAGAGGCAGAGGCAGAGGCAGAGGCAGAGGCAGAGGCAGAGGCAGAGGCAGAGGCAGAGGCAGAGGCAGAGGCAGAGGCAGAGGCAGAGGCAGAGGCAGAGGCAGAGGCAGAGGCAGAGGAGGCAGAGGCAGAGGCAGAGGCAGAGGCAGAGGCAGAGGCAGAGGCAGAGGCAGAGGCAGAGGCAGAGGCAGAGGCAGAGGCAGAGGCAGAGGCAGAGGAGGAGGCAGAGGCAGAGGCAGAGGCGGAGGCAGAGGAGGCAGAGGCAAAGGCAGAGGCAGAGGCAGAGGCAGAGGCAGAGGCAGAGGCAGAGGCAGAGGCAGAGGCAGAGGCAGAGGCAGAGGCAGAGGCAGGCCTATCTCTGTGACTTTGGGACCAGCCTGCTCTACATAATGACTTGTAGGCTAATTAATGCTATGTAGAGTGATTCTGTCTTAAAACCATAATTTAGTTATAAAGAGCCAGTATATAAAGAAGAGAGGAAAGTCCAGAATGGAAAGTCCTGGTATGTACTGCCTACACTAATGGTAACCCATATGGATGAGATATGATACGATGTGACAGAATGCTTTACATGGTGAGATGAGAATGACACACCTGCAATCTTCCTGCAAGTCCGTAATCTTGGTTTAGACATGAGAAAAATATTTAATAACTCTAAATGGAGAGACATTCTAAAAGATTTCTGACCAATATTCCTTAAATCTATCAAAGTAATCAAAAAAGGAATATTTACAGGATAAAAGTAGAGTCCCAGATTACCTCACAGATAAAAGCCAGCTAAAAACAAATAATGATGAAATATCATGTAGTATCCTAGAAGCTAATCATAGGTCCTGTGTTCATCTGGAAATTGTTCTCAAGGGAGAAGAGTCACACACACACACACACACACACACACACACACACACACACACACACACACACTAAATAGAAATATACTTGGCAGCCTAGAGGTCAACCATGTAAATAATGCAGTAGTAGACCAAGGGGGGGGGAGTTTTCTCCATAATAAAGAATGATAAGCAGAGTAGATCAGTGCCTATCCACCAGAGGTAGAGGAATATTATCATAAAATATGTAAAATTGACATGGGATATGGACTTAATTTGAAACACAAATACTCAGTATTTCTGAGAATGTGCAAGTCCAAAATCCTTTATCCATACTTCTAAAATTCCCCAAACTCTGAAAAACCAAAAGGTTTCCTATAGCTCAGTTGGCTGCAAAATCTGCTGGAAACTGATGGGAGACTAATTATAGCCTTTACATATCCCATTTAGTGTGAATATTCATGCTGTTTTCCAAAGAAATATTAATGTGTTTGATTACAGGGTCTTCCCCAAGCCCCACTAGGAATAAGTAATGTGTAATATATATTTATATGCTACAGTATTACCTTAATAAAATTTGAAAAACTCTGGATTGCTGTGCATAATAGCTCCCATGAGGTTCATAGGGGATAAGTTTATAATAGTAAACATATTGAAGTACATAAATGTCAAGTTCTATGTAGCTCTGAAAGCAAGAGCCACAAAAGTAAAAAGAAGAAACCGAGAAGGAAACCTTTGAAGCACTGGGAGTGATATATGTTTACCTCATTAATAATACATTATTCTCATATTATGTCTGTACTGGGCAAATTTCCTTTGCATTCTTTAATATTATTTTAACCACAACATAAATCTCGGCAATAAGCATGGCAAACACTGTTATAATTATTTTACAGAAAACAGGAGTAATTAGAGAAGGTTCACCAAATAAAGAATAGCGTCTTGCTACCAGAGCTACTAACCACTAATGCCTTTGACCTGTGCATGTAGTATCTCTCTCTTATGGTACAGGGCTTATTCAATTGGTATTTTCAACATTTGGGTAAAAATATAACAAAGCTGCTTCAGCTATGATTTCTTTGGTGTTTGGAAGACTGTGTGAAAGCCATTCTGTCAGAGATCTTTGTGAGAGTGTTCACAAATAACCAATGACCAATATTCTGCTTTGAGACAGATCTTTAAAATATGAGGATATGTTTTAATTATCATATATCTATTTTATTTTTTTATGTTTTAAATTTATTTTTGCACTCCAGATTTTATTACCCTCCCTCCACCCCATTAAGAGTTCCATATCTCAAAACTTCCCCCCACCCCCTGTTTCCATAAAGATGTACCTACCCTACCCATCCCATGAGACCTCTAAACTTTCTGGGCCCTCCAGTCTCTAGAAGGTTAGATTCATCTTCTCTGACTGAACCCAGACCTGGGAGTCCTCTGCTATATATGTGTTGGAGACCTCATCTCAGCTTGTGTATGCTGCCTGGGTGATGGCCCAGTGTCTGAGAGATCTCAGGCGTCCAGGTTAATTGAGACTGCTGGTCCTCCTACAGATTGCCCTCCTTCTTAGATTCCTCCAGCTTTTCACTAATTCAACCAGAGGGATCAGCAGCTTCTATTCATTGGTTGGGTGCAAATATCTGCATGCGACTCTTTCAGCTGCTTGTTGGGTCTTTTAGAGAGCAGTCATGATAGGTTCCTTTTTGTGAACACCCCATAGCCTCACTAATAGTGTCAGGTCTTGAGGCCTACCCTTGAGCTGGAACCCACTTTGCCTCTGTTGCTAGACCTTCTTTTCCTCAAGCTCTTCTCGGTTTCCATTCCTGCATTTCTTTCAGACAGGAAGAATTATGAGTCAGAGCTTTGACTGGGGGATAGTAACTCCATCATTCCCTTGATGCCCTCTCTTTCTGTTTGGGGTGGGTTAAATAAGTTCCCCCTCCCCATTGTAGGGTATTTCATCTAGTATTCCCCTCCCCCCTTTGATTCCTGAGAGTCTCTCACTTCCCAGGTCTCTGGTACATTCTAGAAGGTCCTCCCAACTTCTTTCCTCTCAAGGTAGCCTTTCTCCAGTTTTTTCTACTGGTCTTCAGGGATTCAGTCCTTTCCTCCCACCAAATAACAGATCATATTCCCCTCTTTGCACACCCCATTTGCTTTTCCTCCCGTGTCCATCTCTTTGTACCCCCTTGAGGTTGCTTTCTTCTACCTCTCAAGTGAGACTGAGGTATTCTCACTTGGGCACAACTTGTAGACCTTTGGAGCTCTGTGGATTGTATCTTGGGTATTATGTACTTTTTCTGGCTAATATCTACATATTAGTGAGAACATACCATGCATGTCCTTTTGACTCTGAGTTACCTCACTCAGGATGATATTTTCTAGTTCCATTCATTTGCCTGCAAACTCAGGATGTCCTCATTCTTAATAGCTGAGTAGTATCCCATTGTGTAAATGAGCCACATTTTCTGTATCCAGTTTCCTGTCATGGTACATCTGGGTTGTTTCCAGCTTCTGGCTATCACAAATAAGGCCACTATGAACATAATGGAACATGTACCCCTGTGTCAGGGTGAGGCATCTTTTGGGTATATGCCCAAGAGTTGTATTTCTGGGTCTTCGGTAAGTGTATTTCCAATTTTCTTAGGAACTTCCAAATTGATTTCCAGAGTGTTTGTACCAGTTTGCAATTCCACCAGCAATGGAAGAGAGTTTCTCTTTCTCTACTTTCTTGCCAACATGTGTTGTCACCTGAGGTTTTGACCTTAGCCATTCTGAATGGTGTAAGGAGGAATCTCAGGGTCATTTTGAGCCCTCTGATCATGAAGGACTTTGAACATTTCTTTAGGTGTTTCTCAGCCACTGGAGATTCCTCTGTTGTGAATTCTTGGTTTAGTTCTATAGCTCATTTTTGATTGGGTTGTTTGGTTTGTGTGTGTGTGTGTGTGTGTGTGTGTGTGTGTGTGTGTGTGTGTGTTTAGCTTCTTGAGTTCTGTATACATTTCGATATTAGCCCTCTATTGGATGTGGGGTTAGTGAAGGTTTTTCCCAATCTATAGGATGCTGATTTGTCTTATTGACTGTGTCCTTTGCCTTACAGAAGCTTTCCCGTTTCATGAGGTTCCATTTATCAATTCTTGATCTTAGAGTGTGAGCCATTGGAGTTCTATTTAGCAAATTTCCCCCTGTACCATATTTGTATGATTCATTTTGTCTCTGAAACTTGCATCTGCTATGAGACAGATTTTTATATTTTCTTATTATTTATATAAAAATCCAGGTATCAAACTGTTATATGTCATTCAAGTAAACATATAGGCATTAACTAATAACTTATTTCATTCTATTACTCCCTAATTGTAATAATAATTTGTATCCTTTTAAACATAAACATATTACCTTTAATACCAAAAGTTTCCATTCTCCAAGGTGAAAATAATAGTTTATTTAGCAATACCTTAATAGAAAAATATAATTTCAGACTCATAAAGCTATTTTATATTCAGACATGGTCACACCAACGTTTATATGCATTTCATAATTATGGCATAAAATAGAAAGCACTGTATTTATTTACTCAATCCAAAATACCTAGCATAAAAAATACCAGGACTGTCTGAAGTCCACTTTTTTTTACTGTAGTACATTTTATTTTTACTGTAGTACATTTTATTTTGACTATCAAAATGCACTGATATTAATACTCAAATTTGAAAGATACACTTGATACATAATTGGAAAACCATGACAAGAATATGCTTAGGAGAGGGGTTCCCATCCTTCGTAATACTGAGACCCTTCAATACAGTTCCTCATATTGTGGTTATATACAACCATAAAATCATTTCTGTTGCTATTTAAAATTATAATTTTGCTACTATTATGTATCATAATGTAAATATCTGTATTTAACAATAGTCTTAGATGACCCCTGTGAAATAGCCTTCAAAAGTATCTAGACCCATAGGTTAAGAACCAGAGCTTTAGGATGATATCCTATGCAGCATGGGTATTCATTAAGCATTTGATGACTGAAAAAACTGTTTCTACAGCATTTAGTGAGGGAATCTTTTGCAATTTCTAAAACGTCCAAAGTTTAAAGCATCCTTGAATCTGAATCTCTTACTGGATACACACACACACACACACACACACACACACACACACACACACACTCATGGCCAAGTCAGTTGTTATATTAACTATCGCTACTGTTCCTATGTACCCTAGAATGTTATTTTTTATACACAAAGTTTCCTACAACATATACTATAAGGGCAATTTCTTTCTCTTTTCCTTTTAGTCTTCGTCAATGAATCACCCAAGCTTTCTTTCCCAGGGAGTTTTCATGGCAGCCATCACCCTGATGTTGAGAAATATAAAACTATAAACACATATCTTATGGACGGAAGGAGCCAATTTTCTTAGTATATAGCATAGAGCTTGGCATGAAACAGAAGCTCAATGCCCATTTAACAAAATAATAAGTAGAAGAACTAGAGGAAAATGGGTAAATTTCCCATTGAGGGAAATGCCACATCAGAGGAAAGGCAATATTCAACATGTGATTACTTAAAGTGAGCTCTGTACACTTTATTACTTATTTTTTTCACATAATATAAGTGGTTATGTTCTTATCTATCCAGTAACAATGTTTCCCTCATTTCAGTTTTAGTGTAGGAAATTAGACAAGCTAATCAAAGTTGACCCTTCCTTTCCAGCACCCTCTGTCTCTATGCCTTCTATCCCTCAAACACTATCTACTATTAGCAATTCCAAGGCTCTTGATGCTTTATGTCTTAGTGTTTCGATTGCTGTGAAGAAGCACAACCATCACAGCAACTCTTATGAAGGAAAATATTTCACTGTGGGCTGGCTTGCAGTTTCAGAAGTTTAGTCCATTATAATCATGGCAAGTGGCATGCAGGCAGACATGGTGCTGGAGAAGTAGCTGAGAGCTCTACATCTTAATCTGTAGGCAGCAGAAGGAGACTGTCAGCCATATTAGACATAGCTTGAGCATATATGTGATATCAAAGTCTGCCTCCATAGTGGCATACTTCTTCCAATAAGGCCATACCTATTCCACTGTGAAGTGACAGTTCCTATGGACCAGCATTCAGACAGGAGTCTATGGGGGCCATTTCTATTCAAACTAACACATTTTTGTAGATTGCAAACTCTTAAAATACTTGGGAAATCCAAGTATAAGGACTATTTTATAGAAACATGTTCATAGTAAAAATCTAATGTTGCCAAGTGATAACTAGTCCAGAACACATGTTTCATAGGGGAGCTTCACTTATTTAGTGATCTAAACCATTCCCTTAGTAGGAAAACTACTTTGTAACTGCTTCCTAGTGAAAGCATAACTTTCCCTTTGCATAACTTTTCCCTTTACACAGTAGTAACCAGACCATAGGAAGCAGAAACACATTCCAAGTGTCTATCAATTTGATTTTGTTTCAATTTAAAATTTAGCTTACAGTGTCAATTTCCTTGTAGCATTTTCGCATATAGACTCTGATGATGCCCCTATGATGTATCATTTGCTTTCTTTCAACATCTGTGTTGGTAGTAAGAAGAACCTGCACCCATCCACCCGCTTCTTCCAGTCTCCCTGACCTGGAATTTCCCTACACTGGGGCATCTAGCGTTCAAAGGACCAAGGGCCTCTCTCTGCTCCCACTGATGTCTGAGAAGGCCTTCCTCTACTATATATCCAGCTGGAGCCATAGATTGCTCCATGTGTACTCTTTGGTTGGTGGTTTAGTCTCTGGGATCTCTGGGGGGCTCAGGTTGGTTGATAGTGTTGTTCTTCCTATGAGGTTACAACCCCCTTCATCTCCTTTGGTCATTTCTCTAACTATTCCACTGGGGACCCCATTCTCAGTATAATGGTTTGTTGCAGTCATCTGCCTCTGTATTTGTCAGGCTCTGACAGAGCCTTTTAGGAGAAAGCTATATCGGGCTCCTGTCAGTAAGCCCTTCTTGGCATCAGCAAGTGTCTGGGCTTGGTAACTGTATATGGGAGAGATTCCCAGGTGGAACAGTCCCTGAATGGCCTTTCCTTCAATCTTTGCTCCAAACTTTCTCTCTTTATTTGCTCCTGTGAGTATTTTGTTCTCCCTTCTAAGGGCTGAAGCATCCATACTTTGGCCTTCCTTCTTCTTGAGCTTTATGTGGTCTGTAAATTGTATGTTTGGTATTCTGAAACAATCATCCATCATGATCAAGTAGGTTTCATCCTAAGGATGCAGGGATGGTTCAATATACAGAAATCCATCAATATAATCCACTGTATAAATATACTCAAAGAAAAAGAAACCACATGATCATCTCATTAGATGCTGAGAAAGCATTTGACAAAATTCAACACCCCTTCATGTTTAAAGACTTGGAAAGATCAGGAATTCAAGGCCCATACCTAAACATAGTAAAAGCAATACACAGCAAACCAGTTGCTAACATTAAACTAAATGGAGAGAAACTTGAAGCAGTCTCACTAAAATAAGGGACTAGACAAGGCTGCCTACTCTCTCCCTACTTATTCAATATAGTATTAGAAATCCTAGCCAGAGCAATCAGGCAACAGAGGTCAAAGGGATGTAAATTGGAGAGGAATAAGTCAAAATACCACTATTTGCAGATGATATGATAGTATGCTTAAGTAACCTGAAAAAAATCCACCAGAGACCTCCTAAACCTGATAAACAGCTTCAGCAAAGAGTCTGAATATAAAATTAATTCAAACAAATCAGTAGCCTTACTCTACTCAAAGAATATACAGGCTGAGAAGGAATTAGGAAAACAACACCCTTCACAATAGTCACAAATAGTATAAAATACCTTAGTCTGACTCTATCCAAGCAAGTGAAAGATCTGTTATGACAAGAACTCCAAGTCTCTGAAGAAAGAAGATGAAGAAGATCTCAGAAAATTGTAAGATCTCCCCTGCTCATGGATTGGCAGAATTAATATAGTAAAAATTGTCACGCCCACCTCGGCCAGCAGGAAGACGCGACACGGTTGTATTCTTCTCAACAGCCTTTACTGCAGGACACCTTCATTCTTGATACAGGGAGGCGGCAGTGGCAGCAGCCAGCCCTAAGTGTTACAGCTCCAAAAGTGTTACAGCTCCAAGTGTTACAGCTTCAAATGTTACTGCTTCAAATGTTACCACGCCGAGCGGCAAAGCCGCTCGCCTTATATACACAACAGTATGCTAATATTCTTTCAGGGATTGGTGGGGCACGAGTCACCCCACTACTTGTCTTCCAGGGATTGGTGCGGCATGAACTTCCATTAGCATAGTACCACCCCAGCCAGACTGATGTCAGGTGCAAAACCCCAAGCATGCGCAGTACTGTTGTTCACCACAGGAGGGCGCCAGATTCACCTCATTAGCATACAGCTGCCCTGACAGGGGACAAGCCTGCGCATGCGCGGTAAGTTATTCACATTGGGACGGGGCTGGCTGTCAGCGCCATCTTTACTTCGCCGCGCCGCTCCCTACAAAAAATGAACATCTTGCCAAAAAGCAATCTACAGATACAATGTAATCCCCATCAAAATTCCAACTCATTTCTTCATAAAGTTAGGAAGAGCAATTTGTAAATTCATTAGGAATAACAAAAGAACCCAGGATAGCAAAACCTACTCTCAACAATAAAGGGACTTCTGGGGGAATCATCATCCCTGACCTCAAGCTGTAGTACAGAACAGTCATGATAAAAACTGCATGATATTGGCACAGAGACAGAAAGGTAGATCAGTGGAATAGAATTGAAGACCAGAAATGAACCCACATACTTTTGGTCACTTGCTCTTTGAAAAAGGAGCTCAAACCATCCGGTGGAAAAAAAGACAGCATTTTCAACAAATAATGCTGGTTCAATTGGAGGTCAGCATGTAGAAGAATGCAAATCAATTCATTCTTATTGCCCTGTAAAAGGCTTAAGTCCAAGTGGATCAAGGACCTCCACGTAAAACCAGATACACTCAAACTAACAGAGAAGTAAGTGGGAAAAAGCATCAAAGAAATAGACCCAGAGGATATTTTCCTGAGCAGAACACCAATGGCTTATGCTCTAAAATCAAAAATAGATAAATGGGACCTCATAAAATTGCAAAGTTTCTTTAAGGCAAAGAACACTGTCATTAGTACAAAATGGCAACCAACAGATTGGGAAAAGATCTTTACCAATCCTACATCTGATAGAGGGTTAATATCCAAAATATACAAAGAATTCAGGAAGTTAGACTCTAGAGAGCCAAATAACCCTATTAAAACTGGGGTACAGAGCTAAACAAAGAATTCTCAACTGAGGAAAAGTTGAATGACCAAGAAGCACCTAAAGAAATGTTCAACATCCTTAGTCATCAGCACTTTCCAAAAGGGAGTGGTCACAAGTGAAGGCACCATCAGATTATGTTCATGGCACAAGCCAGCAAACTTCACAGCACACACTTTGAGAGAAATGGAAAGCAGTGTTGGAAGATGTGCTTAACTAGGGGCAACTCTGGGATATCCTCATGAAGGTCAATGACGAAGAAAACTTCAGAGCAAGCTTGTTGGGAGTCATTTCATGTTTTCAATCTTGGCCATGAAAAAAAAAAACAAAACCATGTTTTAGATGCCAAGCACAGGAGAGGCAGGGGAGAATATTCTTGAAATACTCCCCTTTAGCTTCCAGGAAAAGGGAGGAGATCTCCACCTTTCCTAACTTCTATGCCAAGCACAACTCACAACACAGTGAAGTTTCAGCTAATACTCCCAAGTCCCCATACCCTTGAAGAAAGACAGCAATTTAATTAAGTTGCTTCCCCGGGCACAGAGAGCCAGGTAAGCTGAATCATCCAGGAAACCTGGGGACAAGAACTGATATGTTCTATCTGCAGGTCTTACTTTTTCTGCTTGCCTGGGGCCAATTTCTGGGCAATTGGACTGCTAAGAAATACCTCACCCAAATCGTAAAAGTGACTCCTAAAGGCAAAACAAAGGTAATTTTTTTCAGTGGCAAATTAAACTTTGTTTGGAGTTCCTTAGGATCAAACCTAGAGCATTTCATTATAAGGAAGCCTGTGCTCTCCCACCAAGAGACACTCCTAAACCTGCGGAATCATAGGCCTTAACTGTTGCCATGTCAAGTGTAAAATTAAGAAAAACACATGATCATCTCACTAGATGTTGAGAAATCATTTGACAAAATTTAACACCCCTTCATGATCAAAGTCTTAAAAAGATCAGGAATTCAAGGCCCATACCTAAACATAGTAAAAGCAATATGTAGCAAACCAGTAGCCAACATCAAACTAAATGGAGAGAAACCTGAAGCAAACCCACTAAAATCAGGGATGAGACAAGGCTGCCTACTCTCTCCCTATCTATTCAATATAGTACTCCAAGTCCTAGCCAGAGCAATCGGACAACAAAAAAAGGACAAAAGGATACAAATTGGAAAAGAAGTCAAAATATCACTATTTGAAGATGATATGATAGTACACTTAAGTGACTCCAAAAATTCCACAAGAAAACTCCTACAGCTGATAAACAACTTCAGCAAAGTTCCTGGATATAAATTTAACTAAAACAAGTCAGTAGCCTTCTACTCAAAGGATAAACAGGCTAAAAAAGAAATTAGGCAAATGACACCCTTCACAGTAGTCACAAATAATATAAAATACCTTTGGGTTACTCAAACCAAGCAAGTGAAAGATATGTATGACAAGAACTTCAAGTCTCTGAAGAAAGAAATTGAAGATCTCAGAAGATGGAAAGACCTCTCATGCTCATGGATTGGCAGGACTAATATAGTAAAAATGGCCATATTACCAAAAGTGATCTACAGATTCAATGCAATCCCCATCAAAATACCAATCCAATTCTTCAAAGAGTTAGACAGAACAATTTGCAAATTCATCTGGAATAACAAAAAACCCAGGATAGCTAAAGCTATCCTCAACAATAAAAGGACTTCAGGGGGAATCACCATCCCTGAACTCAAGCAGTATTACAGAGCAATAGTGATAAAAACTGCATGGTATTGGTACAGAGACAGACAGATAGACCAATGGAATAGAATTGAAGACCCAGAAATGAACCCACACACCTATGGGCACTTGATCTTTGACAAGGGAGCTAAAACCATCCAATGGAAAAAAGATAGCATTTTCCACAAATGGTGCTGGTTCAACTGGAGATCAGCATGTAGAAGAATGCAAATTGATTGATTCTTATCACCCTGTACAAAGCTTAAGTCCAAGTGGATCAAGGACCTCCACATCAAACCAGATACACTCAAACTAATAGAAGAAAAAGTGGGGGATAGTCTCAAACACATGGGCACTGGAGGAAATTTCCTGAACAAAACACCAATGGCTCATCCTCTAGGATCAAGAATCGACAAATGGGACCTCATAAAGCTACAAAGCTTCTGTAAGGCAAAGGACACTGTCATTACGACAAAACAGCAACCAACAGATTGGGAAAAGATCTTTACCAATCCTACATCTGATAGAGGGCTAATATCCAAAATATACAAAGAACTCAAGAAGTTAGACTCCAGAGAGCCTAATAACCCTATTAAAAATGGGGTACAGAGCTAAACAATTAATTCTCAGCTGAAGAATATTGAATGGCAAAGAGGTACCTAAAGAAATGCTCAACATCCTTAATCATCAGGGAAATGCAAATCAAAACCCTGAGATTCCACCTCACATCAGTAAGAATGGATAAGATCAAAAACTCGGGTGACAAAAGATGCTAGAGAGGATGTGGAGAAAGAAACACTCCTCCATTGGTGGTGGGATCCCAAGCTGGAAGAACCACTCTAGGAAATCAGTCTGGAGGTTCCTCAGAAAATTGGACATAGTACTACCTGAGGACCCAGCTATACTATTTCTGGGCATACACCCAAAACATGCTCCAACATATAATAAGGACACATGCTCCACTGTGTTTATAGCAGCTTTATAGCAAGAAGCTGGAAAGAACCCAAATGTCCTGCATCAGAATAATGGATACAGAAAATGTGGTACATTTACACAATAGAGTACTATTCAGCCATTACAAATAATTACTTCATGAAATTCTTAGGCAGATGGATGGAACTAGTAAATATCCTGACTGAAGTAACCCAATCACAAAAGAACACACATGATGGTATGCACTCACTGACAAGTGGATATTAGCCAAATAATTTTTTACTGATCACTTAAACTATAGAATGAATGTTCTTTGGGTAATGCCCCATTTAGAGCAAACTACCAGTGAGTGTTCATTATTGATACCCTTCTTGAGCTATGATATAAAGTTCTTATTGTGTCTGTTGAATAAAGAGCAGAACATTCACAAATTTAGAAATAATTGACCTATTGATATGTTGATTAGCCCATTGACTAGGCAATAACTGTGAGTTGAGGTCTAAATTTCTGGGCCTGGCTCTGTGGACTGAACACTGAAATGATTGTTTAAGCCTGTTGTAAATATTTCAGGTTCATTTGGTTTTGAGGACCCAGAATAAACCTAATGTTTCCATTATTGTATGAGTTAGGAGGGTTCAGACATATTATACATATTCATGACCAGCAAATTTTTATTCTAGTTCTGGAAAGGAACTAAAAAAAAATTAGAAAAAGAGTAGCTTCTTTTTCAAACAGCCTCAAACACAGGAAGATTTTAATAGTGTAGGAACCGTGGTTAAATGAGAATCATTTTGTGAAACCTATAGAATATTCCATAAAAGTTACAGATTCAAGGGCATCCTAGTGGCTAGAAAAAGCAAGTCCAAAGTGGTAGGGGAGGATATCACCTAAACGAATCTCCTCTCTGCCAGTAACTTATGAGAAACTCTGAGCTATTTCTCTCATTAGTGCCATCTTCCTGGGCCAGGTGCCTGCAGTTCTTCTGCTAATGAGAGTCTGCTCTTCCTAATACAGAAAGGAATAAGTCTTCATCTCTATCCCTTTGCATGTGCCAGTTGCATGTCAGAAACAATTTTTCAGGAAACAGTCACTTTAAGTCACAACCAGAAAGGATCATTCAGTGGTCCAGTTCTTTGCCCAGTAGATAAAATAAGGCCAGGGAAGCATCCCAACAATCTGCCCTTCTTCTACTAACTGGCTAGATTTAGAAAGGAGTCACACCTATCCTTTATAATAAATATCTTTAAGATATTGGCTTCCCATAAATGTTCATATAAGAATGTATGATTTGTATTCAGCCAGGAATTTTTTACAATTCATCTAATTATAGATATGTCGATTTCTTGCTATAAGGTATCGTTCTACAACATGGCTTTAAGAAAATGATAATTGAGCATTATTTAGCTATAAAGAAAGGCCAATTTATGGTTTTGTTTTAGATAGTCTTATTTGGGTGGTATAGGCAATGAGACAAATTCCTGCTTATATCTCTGTGATGTTTTCCCCTAGAATTTATGGCCTGATGAGATAACATGCTCACTGTTATGTGATACGTAGGTAGGCCAATCTAATCAACTGAACCTCTAAAAACAAGTAGATATTTTTAACTGGTATGGAGAACAATGAGAAAGATACAGAGACTAGACTATCTTAGTCGGTATATTACGTGCCTAATGTGTATGAGGCCCTGGGTTGGACGACAGACCTTCCTAAAATCTATTTATGGTGGCAAACTCCAGAGGTAGAGGCAGGAGGACTGGTAGTTGAAATCATCTTTCATGACATAGTCACTGTACCCTGAACTAAAGTAAAGCACACACCCAAAAAGCCTCAGAGAATTTCGAAGCACAAGGGATATTGAGCTTTTGTTTATAGATTAAGCTATGAGAGACCCGCAGATACCTTTTGGCATAAGAAACTGAGAGAGGTTCTCAGCTCACAAAGATCAACCAAAAAAGCTACTTGTATTCTGAAATTGTATTCCACCAATTGGAATGAGCTTGGAAGAAGACTTAAAGATTCTAATGTGAGCATAGCTTGCTGATACATTAATTTCAAAACTGGGAGACTCTATAAACACAACACTACAACATGTTATTATGTCAGGTTTCCGGCCTACAGAAATGAGCTGATAAGTGTGTTGTTTAAACCGCAAACTTAAGCCACATTTCACATGTTACATAGCAACAGAAGATTAATATCCCAGATTTTACTCACCGTTTCTCTTACATGACAATGAATGGGGTTGGAGCAGAGAAACATAAACAGTCTGGTAAATACTCAAAGATTAGCTCAGGTTATCCAAGGCCATCTCACTAGAAAGAGACTCCATTTACCATCTTGATAGCAATTGTCATAATATAATTAGGAAAGGGAACAACAAATACTATGTCAGTGAGAAGCTAGCAGTTTAGTCCAATCTAGTTTGCTAATCATTTCCATTTAAATGTGAAGTCTAGCAGAAATGTTATTTTCCTGCCTGCTTTCTTTTTAGCTTTTAGATATCTTCTCCATTTTGGTAACTAACAAGTAAGGTTGAGGCAAGCCATAACAGCTCTGTCTGTGAAATGGAAAGAAGTTGATATCACACGTCTTTGCTATAAAAAAAATCACTATTAAAACTTAGGCAGCATAGGCAAACTATTACAAAAGAAGAAAGTAACAAGAGGAGACAAACTCTTAAGCCATTCCAGAAATCCAGAAAAATAAAATAATTGAATAGAAGGATCACTAAAGAGAAAGAAAATGGATTCTGATTTCTTTTTTGGTAGTACAATTTGGGTGCGAAATGTTCCCAATTATTATCTCCTACAGATTTGACTCTTAGCCCATTGTACTGACTCTTAGCCTATGGTACTGTCAAGAAATGGTAGGGACTACTTGAGCATAAGTTATGTCGTTGGGTCATACTTTTGAAGATAATTTGGAGATCTTTGACTCTTCTCTCTATCTCTGCTTACTAAACAGGCCACATCTACCACATCTTCCCTCCATAATGTGCTATACCAACACAGTCCTCAAGCAACCATTAACTAAAACCTCTGTGTCCAGGAGCTAACATGATTCTCTTTCCATCTTCCTGTGGAAATGGAGATTACTAAGTACATTAGCAACTGAGCTACAGTCCCAGACCCTTTTCTCCTTTTTAAGTTGATTTAACTCAAGTATTCTTTAAAACAAGGAAACGACAGAGCTGACATAAGGCTAATTCAGTTGTAGTCATTCCATACTTCTTTTTTTAAAAATATGATGCAACAAAGAGAAATATTTTCAGCAAAGAAGAATGAAATTATGTCATTAGCAGGAAAGTGGATGCAACTGGAAATAATCTTAATAAGCAAATTAATCCAGTCTCAAAATTATATATATATACATATATATTCATGGATTGTACATAGATACATAAATTATATATATATATATATAATTTATGTATCGTGTACATGCCTACATATGTATGTATGTCTGACATGAAAGTAGAAGCAAAATTGCCCAAGACAATGAAAAACATTAATGAGAAGGGGAGGGGAGGGAAGGAATAAAGGGGATATAAGGAAAAATAAGCTCAAAGTACAATATATATTTGTGTGAAATGTTCTTATATAACAGAAACATGTATAAGAAATATATACAATGAAAAATGTAAAAATAATAAAAAGTTAATTACTTTGTATACCATAAGTATGTACCATTATAATTTGCCAATTTATCAAATAAACAGATAAATACAGCTGTTGAGAGAGATATGCTTGTCTACCTCTTGTATATCTTGGGAACAGCACTACAAGTTATTTTCCATTATGTGAACCACACCCATTGGGCTTGACTTTCCTAAATGTGTCAACAATATTTCTCATCACTCCATCCTTCCTTTTTCCTTCCTTCTATAACTAATAGTAATGCCTTTGTAGTTCTTTTTTTATTATTTTATTTTTTCTGGATATTTTATGTATATACATTTCAAATGTTATCCCCTTTCTTCCCTCTCCCATACCCCTCCTCCTTCCCCCAGCTTCTATGAGGATGTTCCCACTCCCACCCACCCACTCCCACCTCAACACCCTGGTATTCCCCTACATTAGGTAAACGAGCCTTCACAGGACCAAGGACTTTTCCTTCTATTGATGCTGGACAATGTCTTCCTCTGCTACATATGCAGCTGGAATCATGGGTCCCTCCATGTGTACTCATTGCTTGGCGGTTTAGTCACTTGGAGCTCTGGTGGGGTCTGGTTGGTTGATATTGTTGTTCTTCTTATGGGGTCCTCCATTGGGGTCCCCTTGTTCAGTCCAATGGTTAGTTGCAAGCATCCTCATCTGTATCAATAGGGCTCTGTCAGAGCCTTTCAGGAGATACCCATATCTGGCTCCTGTCAGCTAGCATTTCTTGGTGCCACCAATAGTGACGGGTTTGGTGGCTGCATATGGGATGGATGGGGCGGTCTCTGGATTATCTTTTCTTCAGTCACTGCTCCACTCTTTCCCTGTATTTCCTACCATGAGTTTTTATTTTCCCTTCTAAGAAGGATTGTAGCATCTACATTTTAGTCTTTCTTCTTCTTGAGCTTCATATGACCTGTGAATTTTTTTTTAAGTATTCCAAGCTTTTGGTCTAGTATCAACTTACCAGTGAGTGCTTACCACATGTGTTCTTTTGTGACTGCATTACCTCACTCAGGTTGATATTTTCTAGTTCCTTCTATTTGCCTAAGAATTTCATGAAGTCATTGTTTTTAATAGCTGTGTAGTACTTCATTGTGTAAATTTACCATATTTTCTGTATCCATTCCTCTGTTGAAGGACATTTGGATGTTTCCAGCTTCTGCCTATTAGAAATTAAGCTGTTATGGACATAGGGAGCATGTGTCCTTATTATATTTTGGAGCATCATTTGGGTATATTCCCAGGAGTGATATAGATGAGTCCTCAGGCAGTACTATGTCCAATTCTCTGAGGAACCACCAGACTGATTTCTAGAGTGGTTGTACCAGCTTGCAATCTAATATATTCTCTATTATATACAATCTATTAGATATTAGCCGTTCATTAGCCAAATGTAGGATTGGTAAAGATCTTTTCCCAATCTGTTGGTTGCCTTTTTGTCCTATTGACAGTGTCCTTTGCCATACAGAAGCTTTGCAATTTTATGAGGTCTCACTTGTCAATTCTTGATCTTACAGTATAAGCTATTGGGGTTCTGTTCAGGAAATTTTCCCCTGTGCCCATGTGTTCAAGACTTTTCCCCACTTTTTCTTCTATTAGTTTCAGTGTATCTGGTTTTATGTGGAGGTCTTTGATCCACTTGGACTGGAGCTTGTACAAGAAGATAATAATGGGTCAATTTGCATTTTTCTATATGCTGACCACCATTTGAACCAGCAACATTTGTTGAAAATATTGCCTTTTTTCCATTGGATAATTTTAGCTCCTTTCTCAAAGGTCAAACAGTCATTAAAAGGCTCTTAACCAAAAAAGCTGAGGACCATATGGGTTTAGTGCAGAATTCTATCATACCTGCAAAGAAGACCTAACACCAACACTTTTCAAACTATTCCACAAAATAGAAACAGGAGGAACACTACCCAATTTGTTCTTTTTTCTTCTTCTTCTTTTCTTTTTTTCGGAGCTGGGGACCAAACCCAGGGCCTTGCAGATGCTGGACAAGCGCTCTACCACTGAGCCAAATCCCCAACCCCCCAATTTGTTCTTTGAAGCAGCAATTACACTTATGCCTATACCAAAAACCCTACAAAGAAAGAGAACTTCAGACCAATTTCACTCATGAATATTGATGTAAAAATAATAAAATTATCGCAAACTGAATCTAAGAACACATCAAAATGATCAAGTTCTTTTTTAAAAAAAATTATTTTACATCCTGTTCACTGACCCCTCCTGGTTACTCCCTCCCACAATTCTTCCCCCTCTCCTCTCCCCTTCTTCTCTGAGAGGGTGGGTCCCCCTGGGTATCCCCTTATCCTGGCATATCATGTCTCTGAGGGGTTAAGCACCTCTTCTCCCACTGAAGCCCGACAAGGCATTCTAGCTAGTAGAACATATTTTATAGACAGGCGACAGCTTTTGGGAGACCGCCCCCCATCTCCAGTTGTTCATGACTCAAATGAAGGCCAAGTTGCACATCTGCTACATATGAGTGGGGAGGCCTAGGTCCAGTCTGTGTATGTTCTTTGGTTGGCAGGTCAGTCTCTGAGAACCTCAAACGTCCAAGTTAGCTGGCTCTGCTGGTCTGCCTGTGATGTTCATATCCCTTTCCCCCTACTGTTCAATAAGTGTTCCCAAGCTCCTCCACTGATTGGTTGTGGGTGTCTGTATGCATCTGAGACAGATGCTGGGTAGAGCCTCTCAGAGGACAGCCATGCTAGACTCCTGTCTGTAAGGATAACAGAGTATCATTAATGGTGTCAGAAATACATGCTTGCCCATAAGATGAGTCTTATGTTAGGCCAGTTATTGGTTGACTGTTCCCTCAGTCTCTGCTTCATTCCCCATGTCTGCATTTATTGTAGACAAGATAAATTTTGGGTTGAAAATATGTGGATGGTTTGGTGTCCTTATCACTCCACTTTGTTTCCTGCCTGGCTAAAGGAAGTATCTTTGGCTCCTCCCTTATCCCAGGTCTCTGTCATGTCCTACAGTTGCTCTCTACCTCCATACCCACTTCAGTTGAAGATTTCCATCCATTCTCCTGTACATCTGGCCTCTTTCCTGTCCCTCCCACACCTTGTCCTCAACCCTCCCCACTGCCCTCTCTATCCCCTCTTCTTCTAAGTTCTCTCCATCCATCTGCCTCCTATGACTTTTTAGTCCCCCTTCTAGGTGACATTCAAGCATCCTTACCTGGGCCTTTCTTCTTGTTTAGCTTCTGTGGATCCATGGAGTATAGAATGGGTATCCTGTATTTTATGGCTGACATCCACTTATAAGTGAGTACGTACCAGGCATGACATTTGGGAGTAGGTTTCCTCACTCAGGAAGATATTCTTAAGATACACACACTTGCCAGCAAAATGTATGATGCCTTTGTTTTTTTAATAGTTGAATAAAACCCCATTGTGTAGATGTAACATATTTTCTTTATCCATTCTTTAGTTGAGGGACATCTAGGTGTTTCTAGTTTCTGGCTAGAATCTCAGAGTTATTTTGATTTGCATTTTACTGATGACTGGGCCTTTGAACCTTTGTCCTTTTTTATTTTTATTTTATTTTTTAATTATTTATTTACATTCCAAATGTTAACACCTCCCTGTTCCCTTTCCCTGAGTTCTTCATCCCACCTCCCTCCCCTTTGACTCTGAGAGGTTGCTCCCAAACCAAGGCATTCCCCATCCCAGAGGCATCTAATCTTTATAAGATTAAGTACATCCTCTCGCACTGAGACCAGACAAGGCAGTCCTCTACTACAAATGTGCAGACTGCCATGGACTAGCCTATGTATGGTCTTTGGTTAGTGGCTTAATCTCTGGGAGCTCCCAGAAGTTCAGGTTAGTTAGCACTGTTGGTCTTCCTACGGGGTTGTCATCCCTTTCAGTTCCCTCAATCCTTCCGTTAACTCTTCCATAGGAATCTCTGACCTCGGTCCAGTGGTTGGGGTTATCTGTATCTGTCTCAGTTAGCTGCTGGTAAAACCTCTCAGAGGACAGCCATGCTAGGCTCCTCTCTGCAAGTACAATATAGCATCAATAGTGTCAGGGTTTGGTGCCTGCCCATGGGAAGTTATAGTGGATGGTCTTTCCTCCAGTCTCTGCTCCATTTCTGTCCCTGCATTTCTTTTAGACAATAAAAATACTGGGTCAAAATTTTCTTTAAGTGTTCTCAGCCACTTCTCTGATTTGCTCTGCACAGCCATTTTTAATTGGGCTGTTTGCGTTGTTGCTGTCTACCTTCCTGAATTCTTTATAAGCTTTGGTTATTAGCCTTCTGTCAGATATAGTGCTGGTGAAGGTCCTTTCCCAATCTGTAGGCTGCCATTTTGTCCTATTAACAGTGCCCTCTGCCTTACAGAAGTTATTAAGTTTCATGATTTCCCATTTATCAACTGCTGAGATTAGAGTCTGAGACATTTGTTTTCTGTTCAGTAAATGGCTTCCTGTACCATGGTATTTCCCACTTTTTTTCTATGAGACTTAGTGTATCCAGTTTTATGTTGAGTTCCTTGATCCACTCAGAATTTTTGTTCAGTGTAATAAATATGTATCTATTTTCATTACACTATATGTACACATCCAGTTGGATAACCAAAATTTGTTGATGATGCTTTCTTTTTTTGATTGTATGGTTTTGAATTCTTTATCAAAAATCAAGTGTCCATAGGTATAGGGATTTATTTCTGTGTTTGCAATTCTATTCCACTGATCTACACGTCTGTTTCTGAACCCAAACCATCCATTGTTTTACTCTGCATGTTTTCCCATTGCTCTGTTTTACAGCTTCAGGTCAGGAATGGTGATTCCTACTGCAGTTCTTTTATTGTTCAGGAATGTTTTGGATATCCTGAGGTTTGGGGGCTTTTTATTTTTCATATGAATTTGAGAATCATGCTTTCAAGGTCTATGAAAACTTGTGTGGAAATTTTGCTGATGATTGTATTGAATCTATAGATTGCTTTTAATAAAATGACCATTATCACTATATTAATCCTACCTATTTATGAGCAACAGAGGTCTTTCCATTTTCTTATATCTTCTTTGGTTTCTTTCTTCAGGGGCTTGAAATTATTGTCATGTATATCTTATCACATGCATGGTTAGAGTTACACCAAGATATTTTATATTTTTCCTGAGTATTGTTAAGGGTATTTTTCCCTAATTTCTTTCTCAGCCTACTACCATTTGTATTAATGAGGGCCACTGACTTCTTTGAGTTAATTTTGTTTAAAGATTAATTTGTTTGTTTGTTTGTTTGTTTGTTTAATGTAAGAACACTGTCAGGGCATCAGATCCCATTACAGATGGTTTGAGCCACTATGTGGTTGTTGGGAATTGAATTCAGGACATCTAGAAGATCAGTCAGTGTTCTTAATCACCGAGTCATCTCTCCAGTTCTTGAGTTAATTTTGTATCCAGCCACTTTGCTGTAGGTGTTTATCAGCTGTAGAAATTCTCTGGTATAATTTTTGGTATCCCCTTTGTATGCTATCATATCATCCACAAATAGCAATACTTTGACATCTTCCTTTTCAAATTGTATCCCCTGGATTTCCTTTAATTTGTTTATTGCTCTGGATAGAACTTCTAGTATGAGGTACAACCTTGGCTATCTCTGGAACACAGCTTCTTTGTGCTCTCAGAAAACTCTCCCCAAATTTCACTTCAAAGATGCTGGTCTCTTCTTAATCACCACTAACTTCTTAACTCCAGCTAACCAGCATCAATTGCCCCAGTAGTCCCTTCTATTCTGAACTCTAAAGACAGAGCCATGTAGCCAAAGCTGCTGAGTTCTGCTGCTTCCTGGAGCTGGAACATAGCATTTTTTATTCTATTACAGTATCTATTCCCATTTTCCAACTCCTTCACTACCTAAACTTGGCTGAGTTTGAACTTGCTCTGTAAACTTGTCTTTAAACTCATGCCTTTCTCCTAAGTACTGGGATTAAAGGTGTGGATCATGAAACCTGGATGTAAGATAAGTGGATATTAGCCCAAATGCTGGAATTACCCTAAATGCACAGAACACATGAAACTGAAGAAGGATGACCAAAATGTGAATGCTTCATTCCTTCTTTAAAAGGGGAATAGGGAGGCAAAGTTTAGAACAGAGACTGAAGGAACACCCATTCAAAGCCTGCCCCACATGTGGCCCATACATATACAGCCATCCAATTAGAGAAAGTGGATGAAGCAAAGAAGTGCAGGCCGACAGGAGCCGGATGTAGATCGCTCCTGAGAGACACAGCCAGAACACAGCAAATACAGAGGCGAATGCCAGCAGCAAACCACTGAACTGAGAATAGGTCCCCCGTTGAAGGAATCAGAGAAAGAACTGGAAGAGCTTGAAGGGGCTCGAGACCCCATATGAACAACAATGCCAAGCAACCAGAGCTTCCAGGGACTAAGCCACTACCTAAAGACTATACATGGACTGACCCTGGACTCTGACCTCATAGGTAGCAATGAATAGCCTAGTAAGAGCACCAGTGGAAGGGGAAGCCCTGGGTCCTGCCAAGACTGAACCCCCAGTTAACAGTGAAAGTGATTGTTGGGGGAAGGGCAGTAATGGGGGGAGGATGGAGAGGAGAACACCCATATAGAAGGGGAGGGGGAGGGTTTAGAGGGATATTGGCCTGGAAACTGGGAAAAGGAATAACAATTGAAATGTAAATAAGAAATACCCAATTTAATAAAGATGGAGGAAAAAAAGAAGTAGGGGAAGGGGGAATGGAATAGAGGATTTATGTACGGGAAACCGGGAAAGGAGATACCATTTGAAATGTAAATACATAAAATATCCAAGAAAATTACAATTTAAAAATAAAGAAACTTTTGAAATGAAAAAAAAAAGTTTTTCTTCACCTAGAACCTGATTTGTTTCAGGGTAATCTTGAACTCAAGAGATCTGTTTGGCATCGTCTCTTGAGATTAAAGGTGTGCAGCACCATACCTCAATCTAAATTTAACTGGGTAGGATCTTTCCCAAAATTCCCTTAATCTTTTATCTCCTCTAGAACACAGGATTCAGTTCCATTTCACTTCCTGGGGCCCCTTTAATACTTAACCATATATTTTGTATTTTCCCTTTTTAAGCTTGCTGTGCTTGTTAAAAACACTCTTTATGAGACTTAAGAGAATCCAGTCTGTAATAGGTGTTTCTGAGACTTTATTTGTCAATACAATTAATCTGAGTCTCTTCACTTTACCTTAGCCTCAGGCAGACTCTTCAGACAAGAAGTAGTACATTCTTCACCAAAATACCACAAAACAGTCTCTAGGCCATGTTCTGAAATTCTTCTCCTCTGAAGCCTCTTGTGTCAGGTCTGCACAGTTCGAATCAATCTCAGCAGCAAAGTCTTTCATATTCTTAACTGGATAACCCATTAAGCCCAATTTAAAGCATTCCACTGTTTTCCAAATCCAAAGTCTCAAACTTTGCATTCTACCAAACAAAAACATGGTTAGGCTTATCACAGTAATACCCCAACCAACTTCTTAGTTAGGGTTTTACTGCTGTGAACAGACCCCATGACCAAGGCAAGTCATTTAATTGGGGCTGGCTTACAGGTTCAGAAGTTCAGTCCAGTATTATCTAGGCAGAAACATGGAAGCATCCAGGCAGGCATGGTACAGGAGGAACTTAGAGCTTTACATCTTCATCTGAAGGCTGCTAGTAGAAGACTGGGCATCCTCAGGCAACTCGGAGGAGGGTCTCCAAGCCCACCCCTACAGTAGCACATTTCCTCCAACAAGGACACACTTAATAATGCCGCTCCTTTCCCTGAGCTTATACAAACCATCACAGTAGGCATTCTGGTGTTTTTCCTTGTTGTTGAAGTCCAGCTTTAATTCATGGTGGTCCGATGAGACACAAGGTGTTATTTCTGATTTCTTTTGTCTGTAGAGGCTTGCTTTGTGATTGACTATATGGTAAACTTTGGAGAAAAACCTATGAGGTACTGAGAAGAAGGTATATTCTTCTGTATTTGGGTGAAATTCTGTATCTATTTAGGTTTGTTTGAATCAAAATGTCAGTTTCATTATTTCTCTGGATGATGTATTATTTGTTGAGAATGTGGTGCAAAATTTTCCATTACTAAAGCATAGGTTTTGATGTGCGATTTAAGCTTTATCAATGTTTCTTTTACAAATGTGGGTGCCCTTGTGTTTGAGGCATAAATGTCCAGAATTGAGATATCTTCTTTGTAGTGTTTTCCTTTGGTGAGTATGCAGTGCCCTTCCCTGTCTCTTTTGATTAATTTTGTAAAGTCTATTTTATTAGATATTAGAATGGCCCCTCCAGCTTGCGTCTTGTGTCTGTTTGCTTGGAAAACTTTTTCTAGCCCTTTATTCTGAGAAAATATCTATCTTTACTGCTGGGGTTGTTTATGTATGCAACAGAATGATGGGTACTGTTGTCACATCCATTCTGTTAGCCTGGACCTTTTTACTGGGGAGTTGAGTCCATTGATGTTGAGAGACAATAATGACCAGTGATTGTTAACTCCCGTTATTTTGATGTTGGTGATATTAGTGTGAGTGAGTGTGTGTGTGTGTGTGTGTGTGTGTGTGTGTGTGTGTGTGTCTTTGTGTATGCTTTATTTGTTTTTTACTGGTAAGGAATTACTTATTTCCTGTGTGTTCTTGGATGTAGTTACTCTTGTTGGGTTGGGTTTTCCATTTGTATTTTCTGTAGGGCTGGATTTATAAATAGATTTTGAATTTGGATTTGTCCTGAAATATCTCATTTTCTCCATCTATGATGATTGAGTGTTTTGCTAGATATAGTAGACTTCCTTGGCACCTGTAGGTTTTATAGAGGTTGCAATATATCTGTCCAGGCCCTTCTATCTTTTAGAGTCTGTTGAAAAGTTGAGATAATTCTGATAAGTCTGGCTACCTGACCTTTTCCGCCTGCCTTTTTAAATATTGTATTTTTTTGTTCTGTTTTGATTATTACGTGGCAGTAGGATTTTCTTTCCTGATCACATCTAATTGGTGTTCTCTATGCTTCTTGCATGTTCACAGGCATCTCCTTTGGGGTTGGGAAACTTTACTTCTGTGACTTTGCTGAAAGTATTTTCTGGGTCTTGGAACTGAGATTCTTCACCTTCTGTATCCATTATTCTTAGGTTAGGTCTTTTCATGATATTCCAGATTTCCTGAAGCTTTTGTTTCAGGAAATTTTAGATTTAACATTTTCTTTGACTGATGTATCAATTTCCTCTATGTGATCTTCTATGCCTAAGAGTCCCTCTTCCACCGCCTGTATCCTGTTACTGATGCTTGCATCGGCTGGTCCTGTTCTCTTCCCTGTTTTCCAGCTCCAGGATTCCCTCAGTTCGTGTTTTCTTTATTGTTTGTATTTCCACTTTCAGGTCTTGGACAGTTTTATTTATTTCCTTCACCTGTTCAATTGTATTTTCCTGTATTTGTTTAAGGGGTTTATTCATTTCCTCTTTAAAGGACTCTATCATCTTTATAAGATTGGATTTAAGGTAATTATCTTGTGATTAAGTTGTCTTGGGATATCCAGGACTTGCTGTAGTAGGATAGCTGTGTTATGAAGCTGTCACATTTCCCTGACATTTGTGGATTGTGTTCTTATAAGGGTCCTTAACCATCTGGATGTCTTGGGTTCCTGTATGTTCTTGTAATAGGTATTGGGAAGGGAGTTGCCCTTGATATTCCTCTTGCGGCAGGCCTCTGATTGGTATCCTTGGGGTTTATGGTTCATGATCATCAGATCTGTACAGTTCAGGATCCACAGAGCAGAGAGATGGCAGGAGAGTGGAGGTCTGCCTGGGCAATCGACTGCTCAGGGAAACTTGGGATGCCCCCCAAGACTCAGCAAGCAGGGAAGATAGGTGGAGGAAGAGAATCTAACCTTTATGGTTCAGGCTCTGCAGGCCTGATGAAGGTAGGTGCAGAGGTGGTAAGAGAATAGAGGTCTAGCAGGAATATCAAACTGCTCAGGGCAGCTTTAAGGTTCCCCAGAGGACTCGGCAATGAGGGGAGATTAGTGGGGAAAGGGAAGCTAACATGTATGGTTCATGTATGATAAGGGTGGGTGGAGTGGTGGATAGATAACCGAGGTCCACTGGGGATAGCAGGTTGCTCAGGGCAGCTTGGGGTGTTCCAGAGGACTCAGAGATCAGTGGCAACCTTCTAGATCTTAGGACAAATTCTTTTTCAGAAAGATTCTTTTTAGATAGTGGGCCCAAATAACACTTTAGTTCCCATTTTCCAGAATCTTCTCCTTGCCAGTACTCATATCTCTTTCGTTCTTTGTTGGAAAATTAAAAAAAAAATAATTAGGAAGACTGCTAGGATAATTAAATAAAGAAATAAAGTGGTTCAGTGAATTTTTATGAATAAGTAAATTGCAGGTCATGTATTTTCATGAACTAATTAACGATATGAGGTAGCTGATTAGAAAGTCCTTAATTCAATGACTTTTGAAAGTTTTTAAATGATACACAATTTTATGATTTTTTAATTGGCAAATATTCATTGTACGTGGCACTGGATTTCGTAGGACATCTTATCAATATATTCTTTGAGCATATTAGGAGATCATCACCTCTTTCTCCTCCCTTCCAGAAGCTTGGTTGAGTTATTCTAAGAAATTTTATATTTTTCATATATATATATATGTATATATATATATATATATATATATGAACCATTTGTAGTTCATTTCTTGATGACTGTTTCTCAGTGCATATATTCATGGGTTTATGTCTCTCTATAAACTACAAGATCTGAAGTGAGAGAAAACATACATTTGCCTAAGACTAACTTAATAATTTGCTACATTTTATTATCTCCAGTAGCATTTATATTTCTGCTAATATCATAACAGCACATTTGTGACTCAACTTTTTCATTGTGTTTATGTACTTTCTCCATGCTTCCATCTATTCATGAACACACAAGCTGATTCTACAGCTTGTCTACTTTGAATAAAGCTGCAACGCAAAAGTTCAGGCATCTCTGTACTCTGTTGATTTATTGTCCTCATGGAAAATGCCCCAGAGTAGTATAAACGGATTATACGGTACATCTATCTTTAAGTTCTTGGAGAATCTTCATATGTATTTCTATTACCACAGTTAGATTTGTTGACATTCCTGTCAACCTTGCATATGGAGTCTCTTTTCTCTATGTTCTTACCAGCATTTGTTGTGATTATTTTTCTTAATGACTACCAATACAGCCAGAGAAAGATGAAATCATAATGTGTTTGTTGTTGGTTTTGTTGTTGTTGTTGTTGTTGTTTGCTTGGTTGGTTGGTTTGGGTTTTTTTTTGTTTTTTTTTTGTTTTATTTTGTTATTTTTTTTTATTAACTTGAGTATTTCTTATATACATTTCGAGTGTTATTCCCTTTCCCGGTTTCCGGGCAAACATCCCCCTCCCCCCTCCCCTTCCTTATGGGTGTTCCCCTCCCAACCCTCCCCCCATTGTCGCCCTCCCCCCAACAATCTAGTTCACTGGGGGTTCAGTCTTAGCAGGACCCAGGGCTTCCCCTTCCACTGGTGCTCTTACTAGGTTATTCATTGCTACCTATGGGGTCAGAGTCCAGGGTCAGTCCATGTATAGTCTTTAGGTACTGGCTTAGTCCCTGGAAGCTCTGGTTGCTTGGCATTGTTGTACATATGGGGTCTCGAGACCCTTCAAGCTCTTCCAGTTCTTTCTCTGATTCCTTCAACGGGGGTCCTATTCTCAGTTCAGTGGTTTGCTGATGGCATTCGCCTCTGTATTTGCTGTATTCTGGCTGTGTCTCTCAGGAGCGATCTACATCCGGCTCCTGTCGGTCTGCACTTCTTTGCTTCATCCATCTTGTCTAATTGGGTGGCTGTATATGTATGGGCCACATGTGGGGCAGGCTCTAAATGGGTGTTCCTTAAGTCTCTGTTTTAATCTTTGCCTCTCCCTTCCCTGCCAAGTGTATTCTTTTTCCTCATTTAAAGAAGGAGTGAAGCATTCACATTTTGATCATCCGTCTTGAGTTTCGTTTGTTCTAGGGATCTAGGGTAATTCAAGCATTTGGGCTAATAGCCACTTATCAATGAGTGCATACCATGTATGTCTTTCTGTGATTGGGTTAGCTCACTCAGGATGATATTTTCCAGTTCCAACCATTTGCCTACGAATTTCATAAACTCGTTGTTTTTGATAGCTGAGTAATATTCCATTGTGTAGATGTACCACATTTTCTGTATCCGTTCCTCTGTTGAAGGGCATCTGGGTTCTTTCCATTTTCTGGATATTATAACTAAGGCTGCGAGGAACATAGTGGAGCACGTGTCTCTTTTATATGTTGAGGCATCTTTTGGGTATATGCCCAAGAGAGGTATAGCTGGATCCTCAGGCAGTTCAATGTCCAATTTTCTGAGGAACCTCCAGACTGATTTCCAGAATGGTTTTACCAGTCTGCAATCCCACCAACAATGGAGGAGTGTTCCTCTTTCTCCACATCCTTGCCAGCATCTGCTGTCACCTGAGTTTTTGATCTTAGCCAATCGCACTGGTGTGAGGTGAAATCTCAGGGTTGTTTTGATTTGCATTTCCCTTATGACTAAAGATGTTGAACATTTCTTTAGGTGATTCTCAGCCATTCGGCATTCCTCAGCTGAGAATTCTTTGTTTAGCTCTGAACCCCATTTTTTAATAGGGTTATTTGTTTCCCTGCGGTCTAACTTCTTGAGTTCTTTGTATATTTTGGATATAAGGCCTCTATCTGTTGTAGGATTGGTAAAGATCTTTTCCCAATCTGTTGGTTGCCGATTTGTCCTAACCACAGTGTCCTTTGCCTTACAGAAGCTTTGCAGTTTTATGAGATCCCATTTGTCGATTCTTGATCTTAGAGCATAAGCCATTGGTGTTTTGTTCAGGAAATTTTTTCCAGTGCCCATGTGTTCCAGATGCTTCCCTAGTTTTTCTTCTATTAGTTTGAGTGTGTCTGGTTTGATGTGGAGGTCCTTGATCCACTTGGACTTAAGCTTTGTACAGGGTGATAAGCATGGATTGATCTGCATTCTTCTACATGTTGCCCTCCAGTTGAACCAGCACCATTTGCTGAAAATGCTATCTTTTTTCCATTGGATGGTTTTGGCTCCTTTGTCAAAAATCAAGTGCCCATAGGTGTGTGGGTTCATTTCTGGGTCTTCAATTCTATTCCATTGGTCTATCTGTCTGTCCCTGTACCAATACCATGCAGTTTTTATCATTATTGCTCTGTAATACTGCTTGAGTTCAGGGATAGTGATTCCCCCTGAAGTCCTTTTATTGTTGAGGATAGCTTTAGCTATCCTGGGTTTTTTGTTATTCCAGATGAATTTGCAAATTGTTCTGTCTAACTCTTTGAAGAATTGGATTGGTATTTTGATGGGGATTGCATTGAATCTGTAGATTGCTTTTGGTAAAATGGCCATTTTTACTATATTAATCCTGCCAATCCATGAGCATGGGAGATCTTTCCATCTTCTGAGGTCTTCTTCAATTTCTTTCCTCAGTGTCTTGAAGTTCTTATTGTACAGATCTTTTACTTGCTTGGTTAAAGTCACACCGAGGTACTTTATATTATTTGGGTCTATTATGAAGGGTGTCGTTTCCCTAATTTCTTTCTCGGCATGTTTCTCTTTTGTATAGAGGAAGGCAACTGATTTATTTGAGTTAATTTTATACCCAGCCACTTTGCTGAAGTTGTTTATCAGCTTTAGTAGTTCTCTGGTGGAACTTTTGGGATCACTTAAATATACTATCATGTCATCTGCAAATAGTGATATTTTGACCTCTTCTTTTCCGATCTGTATCCCTTTGATCTCCTTTTGTTGTCTGATTGCTCTGGCTACAACTTCAAGAACTATATTGAATAAGTAGGGAGAGAGTGGGCAGCCTTGTCTAGTCCCTGATTTTAGTGGGATTGCTTCAAGTTTCTCTCCATTTAGTTTAATGTTAGCAACTGGTTTGCTGTATATGGCTTTTACTATGTTTAGGTATGGGCCTTGAATTCCTATTCTTTCCAGGACTTTTATCATGAAGGGGTGTTGAATTTTGTCAAATGCTTTCTCAGCATCTAATGAAATGATCATGTGGTTCTGTTCTTTCAGTTTGTTTATATAATGGATCACGTTGATGGTTTTCCGTATATTAAACCATCCCTGCATGCCTGGGATGAAGCCTACTTGATCATGGTGGATGATTGTTTTGATGTGCTCTTGAATTCGGTTTGCCAGAATTTTATTGAGTATTTTTGCGTCGATATTCATAAGGGAAATTGGTCTGAAGTTCTCTTTCTTTGTTGTGTCTTTGTGTGGTTTAGGTATAAGAGTAATTGTGGCTTCGTAGAAGGAATTCGGTAGGGCTCCATCTGTTTCAATTTTGTGGAATAGATTGGATAATATTGGTATGAGGTCTTCTATGAAGGTTTGATAGAATTCTGCACTAAACCCGTCTGGACCTGGGCTCTTTTTGGTTGGGAGACCTTTAATGACTGCTTCTATTTCCTTAGGAGTTATGGGGTTGTTTAACTGGTTTATCTATTCCTGATTTAACTTCGATACCTGGTATCTGTCTAGGAAATTGTCCATTTCCTGAATATTTTCAAATTTTGTTGAATATAGGTTTTTATAGTAAGATCTGATGATTTTTTGAATTTCCTCTGAATCTGTAGTTATGTCTCCCTTTTCATTTCTGATTTTGTTAATTTGGACGCACTCTCTGTGTCCTCTCGTTAGTCTGGCTAAGGGTTTATCTATCTTGTTGATTTTCTCAAAGAACCAACTTTTGGTTCTGTTGATTCTTTCTATGGTCCTTTTTGTTTCTACTTGGTTGATTTCAGCTCTGAGTTTGATTATTTCCTGCCTTCTACTCCTCCTGGGTGTATTTGCTTCTTTTTGTTCTAGAGCTTTTAGGTGTGCTGTCAAGCTGCTGACATATGCTCTTTCCTGTTTCTTTCTGCAGGCACTCAGCGCTATGAGTTTTCCTCTTAGCACAGCTTTCATTGTGTCCCATAAGTTTGGGTATGTTGTATCTTCATTTTCATTAAATTCTAAAAAGTTTTTAATTTCTTTCTTTATTTCTTCCTTGACCAGGTTATCATTGAGTAGAGCATTGTTCAATTTCCACGTATATGTGTTATTTGTTTTACGTGTTATGTTCTGTTTTGTTTTTCTTAGTGCTGAGGACAGAGCTCAGAGTCTTGTATTTGCTTGCTGAAATTGTTTGAATAAAAACGATTTTTCTAAGCCATACATATGAATACTTGGTCCCCAGCATTTGGAACTGTTTGATAAGGATTAGAAAGTATGGCCATACTGGAGGAGGTGTGTTACTGATGACAAGCATCTTTCTTTCTGTCTGATGTTTATGGGTAAAGAGGTAGGCTTTCAACTACTACCCCAGAGCCATGCTTCCTTGTTTGCTGCCATACTCCCTGTAATAATAGTCATGGATTCACCCTGAGACTGTATGCCTCCAATAAACTATTTCCTCTATTTCTTGCTGGCTGACTTATGTCTTATTATAGCAATAGGAAAGAAACTAAGATTCTTGCTAATCAAATGATCTTACATTCATCTAAATTTCCAAATATTTGGTTAGTTTTAACTTACATTTCTCCAATGAGAAGTGAAATTGAGTGCCTTTTTCATATCCGTGTAAACATTTCTAGCTAATTTCTTGATTTGTTTCTTGATTCATTTTATTTTACTATATATTCTAAATATAAAACCCCTGTCAGCTTTGCAGCTAGCAAAGGTTTTCCCATACTATAGGCTCTCTCTGCACTTGATTCTTGCCTTTGCTGGGAAAAACTTTTAATTTTGACTAAAAAATATTTGAAAAATATAGAATATATTATGGGGAGAAATGTAGTTGTAATATCCTGGTAAATCAGACAATGTACAGAATGATGCCATTCTCCTTATGAAAACTGGACCCCTGAGATCTCTCAGACACTGAGCCACCAATCTGGCATTATACAATAGCTGGTTCAAGGTCCCTGACACATATATATCAGAAGACTGCCTGGTCTGACCTCAATGAGAGAAGATGCATTTAACCCTCATGAGAATTGAGGCTCCAGGCAGTAGGGAGGCTGGCAGGGCAGGGGGTGGACATATCCTCTTGGAAATGAGGGAGTACGAATGGGCAGAGGAACTGCAGAAGGGTAAACCAAGAGGGGGTAATGACAAAACTGTAAAAACCATAAAAGTAATAAAAATAAATGATGAATAAATAAATAAATAAACCAGAAAAGAAAATACCCAGAGCCTCAAAGCAGACCAGTTTATTTTATTATCCTAACTCACAGTATTACTTCTGCTAAGATTTTAGATGATCTGTCTAATTTTTCTTTTTAATTAGCATACTTTTAAAAAGTAGAATGCTTGTCCCACCCAGCAGTTAATTTTATTTCTTACTTGAGTGGTTCTAAATACCCTAAAGTATTGCTCTAGACTTAAATACTACTGCTAGTGAGACTGTAATGGTGATTCTTTTTTTTTTTTTTTTTTTTATTTTTATTTATTTATTTATTTTTTTTATTAACTTTAGTATTTCTTATATACATTTCGAGTGTTATTCCCTTTCCCGGTTTCCGGGCAAACATCCCCCTCCCCCCTCCCCTTCCTTATGGGTGTTCCCCTCCCAACCCTCCCCCCATTGCCGCCCTCCCCCCATAGACTAGTTCACTGGGGGTTCAGTCTTAGCAGGACCCAGGGCTTCCCCTTCCACTGGTGCTCTTACTAGGATATTCATTGCTACCTATGAGGTCAGAGTCCAGGGTCAGTCCATATATAGTCTTTAGGTAGTGGCTTAGTCCCTGGAAGCTCTGGTTGCTTGACATTGTTGTACTTTTGGGGTCTCGAGCCCCTTCAAGCTCTTCCAGTTCTTTCTCTGATTCCTTCAATAGGGGACCTATTCTCAGTTCAGTGGTTTGCTGCTGGCATTCGCCTCTATATTTGCTGTATTCTGGCTGTGTCTCTCAGGAGCGATCTACATCCGGCTCCTGTCGGTCTGCACTTCTTTGCTTCATCCATCTTGTCTAATTGGGTGGCTGTATATGTATGGGCCACATGTGGGGCAGGCTCTGAATGGGTGTTCCTTCAGTCTCTGTTTTAATCTTTGCCTCTCCCTTCCCTGCCAAGGGTATTCTTTTTCCTCATTTAAAGAAGGAGTGAAGCATTCACATTTTGATCATCCGTCTTGAGTTTCGTTTGTTCTAGGGATCTAGGGTAATTCAAGCATTTGGGCTAATAGCCACTTATCAATGAGTGCATACCATGTATGTCTTTCTGTGATTGGGTTAGCTCACTCAGGATGATATTTTCCAGTTCCATCCATTTGCCTACGAATTTCATAAACTCGTTGTTTTTGATAGCTGAGTAATATTCCATTGTGTAGATGTACCACATTTTCTGTATCCATTCCTCTGTTGAAGGGCATCTGGGTTCTTTCCATTTTCTGGCTATTATAAATAAGGCTGCGATGAACATAGTGGAGCACGTGTCTCTTTTATATGTTGAGGCATCTTTTGGGTATATGTAATGGTGATTCTTAAGAAAAGGAATGAGCAGAAGATAGTCCAGTTAATTACTGGCTTTTAGATTTATGTTTTGAAATAAGCAATTTACTTTTGCTTTCTACCTATCTAGTGTGTTAAACTGTAGTACCAATTACAGTGTTTAAAGTGTTGTCATAAATGTCATTCAATGTTAATTTATAAAAGTACACTTCACTTACATGTGAAGAAGAATTTTCATGGTGTCATGAGTAAAGTTGTGGCTGGCACAGTTTTCTTATATGGAAATTAATGAGACTTATTGATTATTTTTAAACCACTGATATGACTTGAGCCACATAAATGGCACAGATGGGTAAACATGAGTAGTAGAGCCTTTCACCTATTCTATTTGTTATGCCTATGGTTTGATTAATCTACTTGAATAAAAAATGATGAGTATGAAATAAATAGTATATCTTAATTTGAGCCCTAGATTCTAAATATATATCAAAGTATTTAAGTATCTTTCTTATCTGGGAAAGGTGAACATTTCCCTGATGCTTTCTTTGTCCCTCATCCTCATCCTAATGTTTCACATTGCTTTTGGAATATATTCCTCATTCTCTTCTCTGAAAGAAATAGTATACACAATAAATTCTCTTTTCCTCTTTGGCTTCACACCTTGACACTGTACACAAATGTGGAAAAGCCATTTTCTAAAGTACTTTCAAGATAGTTACCAACAAAACATAATATATATTGCCCTGCATCTTCCTAATGAACCAAGAAAAACTAGAATAAGAACACAGAGTATTTGGAACACTCTACCTAGATTTTGTACACTATTAGGTTGCTGGTTTTTCCACAGAGTGCAATGGTTATCTTTGGAAAAAAATTAAAGGACCTTCATCTCTTGAGTTCATTAAAACTATTCACTTGTTCATGTGTTTCTCAAACTTTGCTGTCTTGTTTGGACAACACCAACATTGAGTCTTTGATGTTATTTAGAGATAACATCAGATATATATATATATATATATATATATATATATATATATACATATATATACACACACACACACACACATATATATATATATATATATATATATATATATATATAATAGATTTAGGTTATATGGATGGCTAGTAATTGGTAGATGCCACATAAGAATATACACTTGTCAAGAGTCCAGAGCCATGTAATTATGGGTTTGTTTTGGGTTCCATTAATTTCCTTAATTGACACAAAGTATTATATTGATTAGCATACTCCTTCTTTAAGTACTCCTTCTGAGTTTCCAAAGCAATTAATTTAATCTTTTGGCTTAATTAGCTCATTTCATCAATGGGTGAGGTAGAGACTCTGGCTCACTTTGTTTTGGTTCTTTTTTTTTTGTTTGTTTTGGTTCTTTTTTTCGGAGCTGGGGACCGAACCCAGGGCCTTGCGCTTCCTAGGCAAGCGCTCTACCACTGAGCTAAATCCCCAACCCCTCTGGCTCACTTTGTTAGCCCTTTGTATAGTTTTATAAACTGAGATAAGACAAGTTGTATGACTTGCAATCTTCAGCAAGGGAGTATGGTAAGAATGGCACTTAAATTCAGAAAATCTCTCTCCAAACAGGTTTCTAACTGAAGCCTCTTTTTGTATACCAGATAGCTGGTTTAAACCCTTTGCATTGAGGAGACATAGAGACACTTAATTTAATATAGTCACACTGACTCTTAGATGAGTATAAAGGGCTTAAGAGGTGATAGCTGAAATGTGTAGGAGGATGTACAACAGAAAAAGGGCAGATCGGATAACACAGATGAAGAAGGTTCATTCTCGGGGAAAGTAGGCATTGTACTTGTTAGAACCACACAACTTTCCCTAGGTGAGCTTGATCCCTTAAATGATGTTGAAGATACTGAGTAACTGTTTACTCTTTGCTTTTCTTTCCCTTCTTGTCATCTGTGTCCCAGGACTTTGTAAAAGACATAACAAACACCTATTGGCCAGGGTTTTTGCATGTGCAAAAATGTGAGTCAATCAAGCAAAATAGGTCATTTTTCCCTTTTGCATTAGCTGAACAGAACCTGACATGGTGAAGCATAAACAGATGTTGGACGTCATACAAAGGGATTCAGAAGCATCTAACTATACCCTAAGCAAAAGGCAAAAAGGAGGAGGAGGAGTAAGAGGGAGGAGGAGGAGGGAACTACTTTCAGGAATTGCTTTGGGTCCAGATAGTCTTGTGAATCAAAGATCATTTTATAGAATGTCAAAAATACAAAAATACACCTGACCCAGAAAGCGCTGCTCAAACACATTTTGTCTTCATCTGTGGGTTTTAGATGGATGGATTCCAAGAAAAGTTGACTCCAATAATTTATATTTGTACTGCATGTTATATTTACTAGTGACTTTACAATTCATTGTATTATGAAATTTATAGAGCTTTCAAAGGCAGGAAAGATTAGATATCCTTTTCAAAGGAAGCAATAGAAGCCCCACATAAACTTGAACCTGCTGGATAAACCACAGCTGAAATCTCTCCAAACTCTCAGCCTGAAGATGTATGAAGCTGAACAGGGCAATTTGGAAAGGAGGGGGTAGTGGTAACAGTAAGAAAATGCTAATAAAGAATGTGCCATATAGCAGGAACTAGGAATAGAGAGATGTTTCCATACAAGTCATGTCTATTTCTATCCTGTGCCTTGGGCTATCCGGTCTCTGGCTCCTGCCCATCCAGGCCGTATAAAGTATGTGCTCCCTCTTATGGCACTGGCTTCAATTATATCACACATTGGTTGGCCATTCCCACAAGTTCTGTGCCACCATTACCCCAGCCATCTTTCAGACAGCACAGTTTGTAAGTACACGGTTTGTGGCGGGGTTAGTGTCCAGGTTTCTCTTTCTATATTCCACGGGATACCTTTTTATTACTGTTTCCATGTTTTCATTTGTTATGGGTCTGCATATATTGTTGACATTTTGATTTAATTTTGGTAGTTTGGCTGCATGTAAAATTTCATTCATTTCTTTCAGACTTTTTTCTTTAATGGAATACAGGTTTTTAAATTATTCCCTCATAATGTTCTCAATTATTTTATCCCTATTGCAATATTTCCCTCTTCATTTCTGATTCTGTTAAATCAATCAAATCTCTTTCTTTCTTTTGGTTAGTTCTTCCAATAGCCTGTTGATGATGTTTGTCTTCTCAAAGGACTAACTCTTAGGTGAATCGAATCTTTGTATTGTTTTGTTTCTGTGTCATTAATTTCTGCTGTTTGTTTGTTTATTGAATCTAATGATATTTGGTTTGCTCTTGTTTTTCCAAACTTTTGAATTCCATCACTAATTCACTTTATTTGTGCTCTTTCTGATCATATTGGAGGCATTTAAAGTGATTTTCTCTCATAAGACTTTTTGTAATGTCTCACAGAGGGTTTCATAATATCTTTTTCATTCTTCTTTAGTTAGTTCCAAGAATTTTTAAAGTTATTAATTTTGACATATTCATCATTCAGTAATGAGTTGTTTAATCTCCATGAGTTCATGTATTGGCTAGAAATTTGCTTGCTGTCAAGTTTTAAGTTCTGTTGCATTGTGATCAGATGAGAGTCACAAAGCTATTCCGATCATTTTGAACTTGGAAAGATTTGTTTTCTGTCCAGATTGTAGTTTACTTTTGAAAAGCTGCTGTGTGTTTTTGAGTACAATGTGTATTCATTAGTGTTTGGATAAGAATATTCTGTAGATATCCCATAAGTACATGCTACATGTGATGTCAATTAAAACTGATGTTTCCTGTTTATTTTTTTGTGTGGATGACCCATTTATTAGAGAAAGTGAAGTATTACAATCGTGTACTTGTAAAGGATTGATGTTAATTGATGTCTTCAATTCCAGTAATAGAAATTAGGTGCCATTGAGTTTGATTCATATATGTTTAGAATAGTACTGTCTTCTTTGCCTAATGTTCCCTTGATTTAGAATGAAGTATCCTTCTTTATCTCTTCTCCGGGCATCTATTGAAGTCCATTTTGTTGGATATTATCATAGCATGCCTACTTGCTTCCTGTTTCTATTGATTGGAATGCTTTTGTTCACTCTTTTGCCTAACTTTAAAGCTAGGATTTTTTTTCTTCTTTTGGACAACACAGAGATGAACTGTGTTTCTTAATCCAATCAGCCAGCCTTGGTATTTTGACTAGAGCATCAAGGCAATCAGTGTTTAAAGTTACTCTTGAAAGGTGTAGGTTGACTGCCATCATTGTGTTCTTGATCTTTGTTTTTGTTCTTTGTGTTCTTCGTGCTACTTATATGGAGCTGCTTTTGTTTCCTTTCTGCAAACTTTTACCTCTCCTTATCCCGCTCTTCAACTCAATGTGTTTCTCCCTGTATTTTCATGTCGCTTGGTCTGTTGGGTATCAAATGTTTAGGCTGTTTATGGAATGAAAAGTTTTGCTTTCTCTTTCAACTACAACAAAGAGTTTTGCCAGTTACATTAATCTAGGATGCCTGTAATGGTCTTTTAGGATTGGGAATGCACTAGTCCAGCCTCATCTAGCTTTCAAAGTTTTCATTGAGAAATTAGCTGTTATATTTTTTTATATTTAATTTTTTTATTAACTTGAGTATTTCTTATTTACATTTTGAGTGTTATTCCCTTTCCGGTTTCCAGGCCAACATCCCCCTAATCCCTCCCTCTCCCCTTCTTTATGGGTGTTCCCCTCCCCGTCCTCCCCCCATTGCCGCCCTCCCCCCAGCAATCACGTTCACTGGGGTTTCAGTCTTAGCAGGACCCAGGGCTTCCCCTTACACTGGTGATCTTACTAGGATATTCATTGCTACCTATGTTCTTTCCTTTATGTCTGATTTGTGTTTTTTCTCTTGTAACTTTAGACATATTTTCTCTGTTATGTATAATTAGGTGTTTTAACCATGATATGCCATGGAGATTTTCTTTTCTAGTCTTATTTCTTTGGTGTCCTGTGTGCTTCTTGTATTTGTATGGGTGGGGTATATTTTTCCCAAATTTGCAGATATTTTCTTCCACACTCTTCTTGAAGATCTGGTCTATGCTATTGAATTTGGATTCATCTCCTTCATCTATGCCTATACTTCAAATATTTGATCATTTTGTGGCATCCCTATTTCCAATATCTTGCTTTCATGTGTTGTTTAATTTTTTCATATTCTTTGCTTATTTTGATAGATTCTCTACTTTATCTTTGAATTTTGTCATTCTGTCTTCTATTTGATTCATTATATTTGTAAAGCTTTCCCTTGAGTTTTCTAGATGGATTATTGGATTTCTCAATTCCACCTTTGTTTCACCTTGAGTCCTTATTGAGCCCACCTTCAAATCCTGAATTGTTTTTGTCATTTCCATTACCCTTAGCTTTGTGTTTTCTTGAGCAGCATTCATGAATTTATTGTCTTTAAATTCATTCTCTTTAAGTACATTTAGCTATTTTTATGTCCTCTTTAAAGTCTTTGAAGTTGTTAACGAAGTTTGTGTTTTTCTTGTAAATTCTGTGATCTAGAGTTTATCTACAAAATTCTAGTATTTCTAAGGGACTAGTAGGTTCGGGGAGGAGATATCACCTTGATAGTTTATATTGCTTTTATTTTTCTGATGAGATATGTGCATGTGGTCTTCTATTAATTCTGTGTCAATATGGATAAAGCGAGAATGTGGGGAAGAACACAGAATGTGTACAACGGGTTTGGCCTTTTGGATATATATATATATATATATATATATATATATATATACACACACACACACACACACACACACACATATATATATATAGTTTAGGTAGAATGAAGACGAGTGCACGAAGGGAGTCAGTCTGGCTTGGAGGATGTACTTCCTGGTCAAAGTCTGGGGTTTGAGGATGAACCTGGATATTGGGCAATGTGTACTGAAGAGAGAGTCAGTCTAACTCACATAGCTACACCCTAACCAAGGTGCAAGAGCTGGCTGGGCAGAGAGATTCGAATGAGACTCATGAGAAGCCTATAGGTTGCAGGTGGGCAGGTGTGTCCCACCCAGAACCTTGATTTTGGGAGATGTGCAAGTATAGGCTGTTCACCGGATATGGGGCCTGGATTAGATGCAGGATTGAGGAAGGTATGTGGGGGCAATACAGTGGATTCATCATAGTCAACGTTGGTGAAAGATGTGCAGGATCTTGCTTAGTATGGAGATAGCTATCCTTAATATCTAATTTTTCTCATATCTACCTAATTGAATGACAAATATATTATTGTTCAAATCTTCATCCTTTTTTCTCATAAAGGATGTATGAATTTTTCATGAATACTCTAAAAGTGATATGAATAAAAAATTTGAGTGAATATAAAAAGTAAATTTTTAAGCTGACCTTTCAAATTCATTATTACATGAATTTCCATAATTTACAACTATGGAATGATTTTTAAATGCCAGAATTAAGCAAAATCAACATAAGAACTTATACATTTATTTCAAATATTATATTCTGGTTCAGGTGCTATTGTGCTGCCTGTATTAAGACATAACAAGAGTGTTTTAGTTACCAATTTTTCAGAACCACTGTGCTAATCATTTTCAAGAAATAATAAAACATTGGAGTAAGAGAAACAAAATCTACCCACATCATAATTACTATGGGGAAATCTTTGATGAAATATTGTATATAATAAATGATAATTTTGAAAGCTTTCTCAAAACTGCTTTAATCACCTTTGTCTCCATTAAGCTGTAAGTTAATTAAATAGGCAAACCAACTTGAGACGAGAAAATTGATTTTCTGCATAGGACATTCTCAACAGAGTAGCAGACATGAGAAAAGGATCACTTTTTCTTCATGATGTGAAAATTAAGCTGTACTAAGAAAAAAATTAATAAAATCCCTGTTCCCTAGTTTCCTGCTGATCCTTTGTTCTTTGATGATAAGTTAATCAAGTTTAATGGCAAAAATGGGGAATACATCAGAACGTTCCTTGTACCTTTCACCTCCAGGAAGGCTTCTGCCTCATTAAAGTGAGTTTACAACTAGTGTTTTCAGCACCTTTCCTAATGAAAGCTGTGAGCTGAATCATAGTGAGTGGATCCCAGCTACTTTCTACCCACTAAGGAATTCCCATACCAAGCTATTTAACATAGACTCAAACTAGAAAACATAATCTGCGTGTTGCTCACCATCATTACCATCATCATTACTATATTTTTATTATATAGATACCATTTCTTTATCTCCCCTTTTATAACAATCTTCCTATCTCATGCACTGCATAAAAATGTACGTGACTCTCATTTCATGTATGTCGTAACAGAGACATAAGAAGACTCTCATTTCATGCACATTGTAAGAGATAAACTAGAAAACTCCCACATATTCTTATTTGTAAAGCTGAAGAAAGCTTACATACAACATTCCAGGCTTGATTTCTTTGACATATTTCTTTAAAGATTTCACCAACTTCCATTTATCATCTTAAATGAGTAAAGGATGAAGTGTTACCATGGCTCCTTAATTGACATGCAAACACACATCCTTCTGTTCTCACTGACATGAATTAAAAGGGGAAATTATTTTTTTTCATATCATGGTTTATTATTAGCTATATAATGACATTACTAAAGATCTACTCATGTCAAACATGCAATCCCTGAGATAACTCTGTACAAACATGATTATACTCCTTATTAGTCTGTTGAATATGAATAACATTAAGGTTTCTACCACTTTTGAAAACTGTATTTATTTATTAATAAAGTTTAAGCAGGAGCAGTGATGTAATTCCAGAAAACCATTTTTACCTAAACTGATTAAAGACAAATGTACTTTCATTTTAACATAATGGTTTGGTTTATTAGAGATTTCAGTTTTCCTGTAATATATATTATACATATTATATATACATATATATCCTATATCTATATTAATAAAATATTAACCAATTAATGTTTTTTAGTGTAGAATAGCGTGTATTTAGGGAATGGGGAGGGGAATTGAGAGGGTAGTAGACACAGAGAAAGGCAGAGAGAGGGAATAGAGTAGTAGAGGCCGGACATGAGCATATGGAGTGGGGGAATGGAGAGAGAGGGGGAAGGGCCAAGAGGACAGAACAAGAACAAGAATTCTCAACTGAGGAATATCAAATGGCTGAGAAGTACCTAAAGAAATGTTCAACATCCTTACTCAACAGGGAAATATAAATCGAAACAACCCTGAGATTCCACCTCACACCAGTCAGAATGGCTACGATAAAAAAACTCAGGTGACAACAGATGCTGACAAGGATGTGGAAAAAGAGCAGCACTCCTCCATTGTTGGTGGGATCGCAAGCTAGTACAACCACTCTGGAAATCAGTCTGGAGGTTCCTCAGAAAATTGGACATTGTACTACCTGAGGACCCAGATATACCACTCCTGGGCCTATAAACAAAAGATGCTCCAACATATAACAAGGACACATGCTCCATGATGTTTATAGCAGCCTTATTTATAATAGCCAGGAGCTGGAAAGAATCCAGATGTCCTTTACACAGAGGAACGGATACAGAAAATGGGGTATATCTACACAGTGGAGTACTACTCCATTATCAAAAACAATGACTTCATGAAATTCATAGGCAAATGGATGGAACTAGAAAATATCATCCTGAGTGAGGTAACCCAGTCACAAAAGACCACACATGGTATGCCCTCACTGATAAGTGGATATTAGCCCAAAATCTCGAATAACTTAAGATACATCCACAGAGCACATGAAGCTCAAGAAGAAGGACAACCAAAGAGCAGATGCTTCAGTCCTTCTTAAAAGGGGTAACAAAAATATTCATAGAAGGAGATATAGAGACAAAGTTTTGAGCAGAGACTAAATGAATGGCCATTCAGAACCTGGCCCATCTGGGGATCCAGCCCATATACAGACAAGCACCAAACCCAAGCAATATTGCTGATACCAAGAAGTGCACGCTGACAGGAGCCTGATCTAGTTATCTCCTGAGAGGCTCTGCCAGGGCATGATAAATATAGAGGCAAATGCTCACAATCAACCATTGAACTGAGAAAGGGGTTCCTATTGCAGGAGTTGGGGAAAGGATTGAAGGAACTGAAGGGGTTTGCAACCCTATAACAACAATACCAACCAACTACAGCTCCCAGGGGTTAAACCACCATCCAAAGAGTTTCCATGGACAGACCCATGGCTCCAGCTGCATATGTAGCAGAAGATGGCCTTGTTGAGTACCAATGGGAGGAGAAGCCCTTGGTCCTGCCAAGCCTGGACCCCATTCCCCCCCACTAGTGTAAGGCAATGCCAGGGCAGGGAGGCAGGAAGGGGTGGGTGATTGGGTGGGGGAAAGGGAATAACATTTGAAATGTAAATAAAAGAATCTAATAAAAGAGATGGTAAAAAATGGCAAGAAAGTCTAATTGATCTTACTTCAAAAAGAATTAACTATTTTGTATTGGGTGTTTGTAGCCTTTCAAGATTTCTATATTTATGTCACATAAAACCATAATGTGATAGCATTTGTAGATGAGGACTTTAAATGGTGACTAAGTTGAGTTGAAGGTAGGAGGGGCAGAACCACATGATGATATGAAGTTAGTTCCCTTACAAGGGGTGACAGGACATAGCTTACTTATGCTGTTTCTCTCTAGCCTCATGTAAGCACATAGTAAGAATGCAGCCATCTATTGCCTATTCAGAACTGAAGCCTCATCACATATCTCTATTGACCATGCAGATACATAATTATCTAAGCGCAATGGATACTGCAAAATCTGGGGCTGAAATAAAGGAACCTTGTGCATCTAGAGTATTCACAATGGAGGAAAGTGAAAGATATTTAGAAAAAAAAACAAATAATCCAGTTATAATGACTGTACTGAACAGAGACTATAGGCATGTGGGAAATTCTCTACATACAGAAACTGGAAAGTAAAACCTAGAATATTGAAGATTTATTTTATACATAATGAAAATCTAAATTAAAATAAATGACTATAAATATAAATAGCCAGAAGGCAATTTGACAGCATGATAATATAAAATAACAATAACAGACTCTAGAGCAGTGATTATCAACATTCTTAGTGTTGTAAACTTTAATACAGTTCCCCATGTTGTGGTGACCCCCAACTATAACTATTTTCACTGCTACTTGATAACTCTAATTTTGCTACTGTTATGAATCATCATACAAATAACTGTGTTGTCTTGTGGTCTTAGGTGACCCCTGTAAAGGGGACATTCGACCCCCACCAAAGGGTTGTAACCCACAGGTCGAGAAACACTGCTCTAGGGCCATTGACTTCTGAAACATGGCTTCTAACTAGGATAACTATATCAAAAATATTTTTTTTCTGTTTAAAAGGCCAAAAATCCAGTCAGAGAAAAGTTAGTTACCAATAATTTATACCAACAAACTATTAAAAAGATAAAAAGTTGGAGAGAGCTGCTGGAGAAGGTTTCAGAGGAGTTGGGGGTATATGGGATATGCATGATCATATATCATTGTATGTTTCTTTAAAGTTCTCAAGAATGAAGACAAAAATAAAATCAGTGAAGATTTGTGCCAAACTGGATTTTACAGAGCATCTGTGGAACATAGAACTAGGTACTTTCTGGGATTCTCCAATATCCTTATAGTGTTGGGCTTCTATTCCATCCTGTACTCTAGACATAAATGTCTTTATTTGGCTTATCTATTCCTGATTTACATCCTGCTGTATATTAGGAAAAGTGGTGGTTGCATCATAATTTTATGTAAGGTCTCTGTAAATAATCCAAACTGAGGGTATCCTTACATATCCCCTGAAGGAACTTTTAGTCATATTCTACTGTGGTCCTTTGGAATTTATACTAGTCTCGGATCCATAGCAGTTCAGTTCTGAGATGTGTTACTATTTCCCTATCCCTATACCCATGTATCCTACTGGTACTTGTTAGTTTTATTTCTACTTGGCTCAGTTGCTGGCATTTATATATTGCCATTTCAACTATTTTTTCAAGAAACAGTAAAACTTTATTATTGGATTTTAGTTCTATGCCATGGATGCATATAGTGTTGTATTGTGGGGTTTTTTTTGTTTGTTTGGTTGGATTGTTTTAATTTTTTATGTTTCTGTTATTGTAATTTTTTGACACAGGGGCATACTATATATCCCTGGCTAACTTGGAACTCTCTATGTAGACTAGACTGGCTTTAGACCCCCCAGAAACCTGCCTCCTTCTGTATCCCAAGTGCTGATATTAAAGGCATGTGGAAACATGTCTGGCTTGTGTTGTGCTTTTCTGTTGACTTATTACATAAAGATACAAAGACTTTGCTGTCCATTACAGATATCTTCTTATGCTCTGGGTCTTCCACACTCAAATGAGATTCAGGAGCAAGTAGCATTGACATTACATGGGACGCTGTGTTGTTAGAAATGCAAGCTCTGGCCTGCCCCCAACATACTTCATTATATTTTGTAATAAACAAGACCTCTAGGTGATTCATATGCATACTACAACTTGAGATACACTGGGCTAATGCACTTGATTTGGAATTTAGCAAGTGAGCTGTCACTTAAACCTGCCATGATAGGGAAAAACAGATTACTCCAATGGAGTGAAACTGGGTGTATCAAGTACTCCAGGATAAGCCTCATGGTTGAGAGTAGCTAACTGATATATAATGGAATCCAGGGGAGGTGTGTGTGTGTGCGCGCGTATGTATGTGTGTATGTGTGTGTGCGTAAGTGTGTGTGTATGTGTGTGTGCTTATGTGTGTATGTGTATGTGTGTGTGTGTGTGTGTGTGTGTGTGTGTGTATTTGGTTACAGTTTGGTGAGGTTTTTCTTTTTTAAATCATTATGTTTTTATTTGGGGTGTGGTTTTGTTTTTTTGGTTTAGGGGTATTTTGCTGTATTGAGTTTTGCTTTATTTTTTTAGAAAGAACTTAAAATTCAATGGGTAGGGATGGGGTTAAGGTCTGGAAGGAGCAGGGGCCAATATGATCAAGACAGATTTAAATTAAAAATACTTAAAATAATAAAATAAAAGTATAATAAAATGGAGAAATGCCAAAGTTAGATCATATTCATAGACTGATAGACCCGGTTTGAAGCAGAGCCCAAACATGGGTATTGTTTTTAAGTTCCATGTTTTTAAATTTCTACATGTATTTCATTTCACAGTTGAGATACAGTTCTGCAGAATAATTATGATGGCAATCATGTGTAATCTTTCTTCTGCAATATATATATATATGTATATATATATTCCATATTAGATAGGAAGACCCTCGAGATTGATCTCACAATATCTATTTTCATGTATGCCTTAAATTGTCCTTGATATAGTTTTTAATATGTAGTGATTCTCTAATTACATATTCATAGCTGGTAGGGTACTATGGCAGAAGAGAGGTACCAAGGCATTATTGTTTCATGTTCTGCCTCAGTAAACAATACGATTTTTATCCTAGGATACACCACGGAATGACTTGAGAAGTTGATTCTTTTTCTCTGTTAAATATAAGTGATTTTCTACTCTAGTTGTTAGTTAGACATGTGTTAATTCAACATATAGATACAGACATGTATTCTGTTTTGAGCAACGAGGCTATAACAGTAACTAAAAGAGAATACTCCTTGCCTTCATAAATGTATAATGAGGTGTGGATGATAAAATAGAAGGCAGAATAGAGGCATGGATTGTATTGAATACTAAGAAGAAAAATAAATACCAGTGATGCATTGCAAAGTGAGAAGTAGTGGTAGTCAGGAGAGGTCTGATATTTCTTATTGAATATTTTTTATTTACATTTCAAATTTATCCCCTTTCCTGGTTTCCCATCCATAAACCCCCATCCCATCCCTCCTCTCCCTTCTTGTATGAGAGTGTTTCCCCTCCCCAACCAGTCACCCCTGCCCACCTCCCCTTCCTGACATTAGAGAGGTCTGATTTTAACCCGCTGTGTTATCAAGGTACAACTCTGAAGAGAGGACAGGTGAACAGACTTGCAAGATGCCAAAAGCAGTCCAGACCTTAGGATTCAAAGAGCTTTTAGTAATGAAAGCCCTAATGTAAGAACAAATGAGGCACAGTCAGCTAGCTATAGGGAGAGAGTGCTTGAAGCAGCACTCAAGTAAATTACTTAAGTATTGAAATTACCCAAGGTTTAGAGTACTTAAGTGAAATATAAGTTACCTAGAGGCAAAATATTCAATATTTGAAGCCATAGAGAAGTAGCCAAAAATCAGAGTGACATCATTATTGGTTCAACTTTTCTAGTGGTCGATATAGATCTATGTGTATGATGGCACCATCAAATAGAGAGATAGCATGTGTGGTTCTAGATAATACATTGATTGTAGCATATTTATTACTGCCGTCTTGTATTGAGAAAGGTCCATATAAATATACTCCTCTGCTTCTCTCCTTTTCCTTTGTATTTATGTATTTACCTAGAATACTGTGTAAAATCCTCAGAAAACCCAATCAGGAGAAAAAAACAATTCTCTGGATCTTGCTTCCTGAGTGCTGGGGAATGACTCTGATCCAAACTATGTGCTAAAACTAAATGGTACCGGTTTCTCTACTGCCTTGGTTTTAGAGCCACAGTTTAAAAAAAAAAGTCATGATTTTATTTCCACAATTCCGTTACTGTAACCCATCTAGGACTCATAGATTTGTGTCCCTGTTATAGAAATCTTAATATCAGGTATGGGAGAGATGGCTCAGCAGTTAAGAGCACTGGCTTCTCTTCCAAAGGACCTGGGTTCAATTACCAACATCCACATGGCAGTTCACAAATGTCTGTAATTCAAGGTCCAGTGAATCCAGGTCCTTAACACAGACATACATGCAGAGCAAACACTAATGCACATAAAATAAAAATATGTAAATTTTAAAAAGAAAATAGAAATCTTAATTTTAAAACCTTAGTTAAAACATTAGCTTCTAAAAGGAGCTTAAAATTATGACTGATGTTCGTGATATTGATAAGTATGTCATGATAGGTTTACTGTTTTTCATACATTCCTTGGTTAAATATTTAACTATAAATAACATTAGTAATATAAAGGAACATTAATTTTATTTCATATCTATTTTAAGTATTTTCTCTGTTGTCAAATTTAGTGTTGCCTGTACACCGAGTATCGTATTCCTTATTAGCAAAGAATTGTGTCATACATAGTTTGGATATTTTGTTTAAAGTCAAGCAAAAGCAGCTGCACTAACTCTTAAATTCTAGCTCTTTTGAATCTACCATGTGAGCCCATTTGTGTTGCTTCTGTGTCTAAGGAAACATCTTATCCTACAAAATTCTGCTTAATAGCCTACTTTCTATGAACCTTTTGCTTATATCCCCCTCATCAGGTTTAAATACTACCATAAAGACTATATAGTTACTATTTTGAATTCTTATTCCATATCAAACTCTATGCTCACTGACCTTATATAGCTCCTATAAAATTAGACTGCCTACTGGCCAAGCAGTAAAGTGGTTTTATTCAAAGTCCTACACTGTGAAATTAAATTGTAGCTTTAGTCTTTATTACATTCATTCTAAAAGTTCCAGGAGAATTTCACTTATAACACAGAGCAGTGTTCCCTCGTCTTTCTATATAGCTATCCACATCTCTCCAGGCAACCTCCAAAAGCAATGCTTCAGAGTCACACCCAATCTTATGTCTTTCGAACTTGGCACTTTTCACTCTAGAACTCACTCAAGGTTGGATTTCCTTCTCTTTTTCTTGTCTGCTGTAGATCCTTTCATCCTTCTTTCCAAATCCTCTTTTTTTCACTCTCGAGTAGCTATGTGTTATTTCTGGTGTAAGTCATTCCACTGTGTTTTGAGCATCTAGCAATTCTCAATAGACAAATGGCAAAAGCTGAATTTGCTGACTGTATGAGAGGCTTGACTTCCCCTAGCAACACAGAACTCTCTTTCTTAGGAGAAAGCAGTAGTCATTGGTGTGTTTGCATTCACCATGCTATATACATTTTCTCAGTCTATCACCACTCTGAAAGGCAGATAAATTTCTGCCATTTTAAGGTGAGAGAGTAATCAAAGATAGGAAGTGTAGTTAACTCCTTTACCCAATGGGATAGGGTGAATGAATACAGACCCAGAATTTGAATCTAATATAAGTGAATAAAATTCCCATGTAGGCAGGCGAGTCATTTAGAAGGTTACCTAATCCTGTCAATTTCCATTAGGGCCCTGTGAATTTTGTACATCATGGATCAGAAAACGATGAACCAATGTCCAAATCAACCTATTATATAATTTTTCTTGTAACATAATCATATCCATTTATTTACATATGTCTATGACTACTTTTTTCATTACAAAGATATGGTTTTTAGCTGTGAAACTGGCTATATGGCCCACAAAGGTTAAAAAATTTACTGTGCATCACTTAACTGAAAATGTTTACTGGCTCCTACTCTAGGAGATCGTCCTAGCACCTGTAACAGTTAAAAAGAAATCAGACAATTTGCAACAAACTGATGTTAAGATTATTTGCAACATTTTGTTATATTTGTCAATCCACTTAATGTGTATTTCAGTAACTTGATACATACTGCTGAATGCTAACTATTGTCAACAAACGAAAAGCTTTTTTATTGGATATTTTATTTATTTACATTTCAAATGTTATCCCATTTCCAGGTTTCCCCTCCAGAAATACCCTATCCCATTTTCCTTTCCCCTGCTTCTATGAGGGTGCTCCCCCACCGGCCCACCCACTCTTGCCCCAGCCCCTTAACATTCCCCTACCCTGGGTCATCGAGCTTCCACAGAACCAAGTAGCTCCACTCCCAGTGATGCCAGACAATGCCATCCTCTGCTACATATGCACCTGGAGCCATGGGTCCCTCCATGTGTAATCTTTGGTTGGTGGTGTAGTCCCTGGGAGCTCTGGGGCTTCTGGTTGGTTGATATTGCTGTTCTTCCTATGGGGTTGCAAACCACTTCAGCTCCTTCAGTGCTTGCCCTAACTCCTCCATTGGGGTCATCACACTCAATCCGATGTTTGACTGTGTGCATTCACATCTATATTGGTCAGGCTCTGGCAAAGTCCCTCAGGAGCTATCTCCAAAAAGCTTTTAAATAGCTGATACTTTTGCATTTTTATCTTTACTTCCTTATATGCGTCAGCATGTCTTCCTCTCAGACTGCATAGGATTTAAAGAAAATAGGGTTGTGGTTGTGGTTGTTGTTGTAGCAACTATAGTGCTGCTGTTACTAGCCAACATTACAATGAGGAATAGTAAAGGAGATTAGGGTAGTGTAAGACTCCATGAGACATTGGAGTTGTCACAGAACACGTGAAACTCAAGACAGATGACCAAAATGCGAATGCTTCGCTCCTTCTTTAAAAAGGGAACAAGAATACCCTTGGGAGGGAATAGGGAGGCAAAGTTTACAACAGAGACTGAAGGAACACCCATTCACAGCCTGCCCCACATGTGGCCCATACATATACAGCCACCAAACTAGATAAGATGGATGAAGCAAAGAAGTGCAGGCCGACACGAACCGGATGTAGATCTCTCCTGAGAGACACAGCCAGAATATGGCAAATATATAGGCGAACGCCAGCAGCAAGCCACTGAACTGAGAATGGGACCCCCGTTGAAGGAATCAGAGACAGGACTGAAAGAGTTTGAAGGGGCTTGAGACCCCATATGAACAACAGTGTCAACCAATCAGAGCTTCCAGGGACTAAGCCACTACCTAAAGACTATACATGGACTGTCCCTGGGCTCCAACTGCATAGGTAACAATGAATAGCCTAGTAAGAGCACCAGTGGAAGGGGAAGCCCTTGGTCCTGCCAAGACTGAACCCCCAGTGAACGGGATTGTTGGGGGGAGGGTGGTAATGACAGGAGGATGGGGAGGGGAACACCCATATAGAAGGGGAGGAGGAGGGGTTAGGGGGATGTTTGCCTGGAAACCAGGAAAGGTAATAAGAATTGAAATGTAAATAAGAAATACCCAATTTTATAAAGATGGAGAAAAAAAAGAGAATATACTAATATGATGTTAATTCAAGTTCTTTGGTGAACATACTAACTTCACTGGCTGAAATGTAGTCACTACCAATACAAAAATGTATAAGGGGCAAAAATGCAGAGAACAACTGACTGTGGCATGTCCATCCCCAGCTGACACATCTCCAACTAAGACTCAGGAAACACCAGGGAATAGGGGAGTAGAAAACTGAGAGAACTAGAGGACCAGAAAAACTACCCCGTGGCATTGTGTCATCTATATATGACAGGGAAGATGCACCCATGAAATATCAACAATAGGACCACCTAAATGAGACCTGAATAATAATGCCAACAATTGGCATGGCTAAGTGGGTGGGGGAAATCTCACCTATAGAGTAATAACTAGTCAGTTAATGGCTGATGAAAGGGAGAATGGTCATTTTTTTTTTATTTCTAGGGATGAACCCCCTAATATGTTATCCAATCTCAAGAAGTTAGCTTCAGCACAAAGTGAATCCAACATGTTCTATTTATACATTTATATATTCATATATATGTACATGTACATATACAAATATAAAACAATAATAATTAAAGAATATGAATCCATGAATAAAAGAAAACACAGACCCTCTTTCATTTTCCAGACTATAAATTCTTTAAGGACAAGACTACATCTTATTTATGATTTTATACCTATCTCTTGTATCAGAATATAATAGAAACTGTATTTTACTAATCTTTAATGATGGTACATGAATAAATGATCACATCACTTCCTAGGGCAAAGTTATACATTTTGAACTTATTTAGAAGCTAGCAACTCTTCTTTAGTCTTATAAAAAGAAAACCTCTAATTGTTCAAATTTAAAGGTGTTTAATAGTGTTTAAAAAGCTTCCATGTTCAAACAAATATTTCCCAGTTTAAAGGATCAACTATGATCTTGAACTCTTGACACTGTGTCTATCTTTTTGATGGTTTAGTCTATAAACTAGTTTTGGTTGCACTTGCTTCAAATGAATGCTTCACATTAACCAAAGAAGAAGAGTTGTAATATTCTAAATAAGCTAGATGAACTGAAATCAAAGAAACTAAACCAAGGGTGTTCTTCCACTTGGGAAGAAGTTGACAATTGTCGGACAGAGCTAAGAGAAACTAATAAACTCTAAAGACTAGACAGCTTTATTAAAACATAATTGGAAAGTGGAAAAGATTTGTCAAGATCATCCACAATCTAATAATTATATATTTTCTCAGACATTTCTAATAATTTCTAAGACTATTATCCTAAGATTATGGTTCATAAAAACTAGTTGCTCTGTACAAACAAAAGTAATACTAATATAAATATTTACATGCTTTTTAATGCTATGATATTTAATATTTTATGATTTTTCATTTTCTGAACATACTTAAGTGACTGAAGTATTAGCAAATAAAATTAAGCTCTAAGAGCACCTGGCTGTTCTCTGGGTTGTCACTATAATTCCTTCTGTTGTTTCACAATAAATGAAAATGAATTACACACTCCAAGATCTCTCTCAAAGTCATTAATTAGAACAAAACCCATACAGTCACACAGACACATATACAGGAAATATTTACCAATGAAAATTCACCATCAATGAGGTGCTTTTATTTAAAGGAGGAAGTCTTTTGTTTTCAGAACCCAGAAAGTTTAGTTACTATTTTTTCTCCACTTCAGATTGTATATTATTGCACAGAAAGATGAGCAACACAATTCACTTAAGCTAATCCATTTTTAATACTGCATTTCAAATGTGACTAGAGACAGAAAGCAAATTCACCCTGGTAAGAATTTCAGCCCCTGCTCCCACAAATATGAATGTTCAGATTTTAGATAGATTTAGGTGTGATAATTTACAAAAAATTAACTATTTTCTCGTATAAATGGTCAATACATTAACAGGAATAGCCACATGAAGTATTTTTAACTTTTCCCAACTACATATTTTAAAGGACAAGCTCCTACGTTCATTGCTCTCAACAAGTAAGCATTTTATTTATTGATTACAAACACATTAGAGCAATACAAACAAATCTTACACAGCCTTACATTTCATCTTTTTTTATTTAAAAGAAGTGAGTTGTATACAAGGGGGTTATAGACAAGGAAAAACTACGCTAGAACCAACTTATTCATCATCTTTCTCATCTTTGACTTCCTCTTCCTCCTCTTTCTCATCCTCTTCATCATCTTCCTCTTCCTCCTTTTGCTTGCTCTTTTCAGCCTTGACCTTTTTCACTGCATCAGGTTTTCCTTTAGCTCTGTAGGCAGCAATATCCTTCTGATACTTCTCCTTCAGCTTGGCAGCCTTCTTCTCATAGAGCTGCTTGTCATCCGCGGCAGTGTTGTTCCACAATTCTCCTCGCTTCTTTGCAACATCACCAACACATAAGCCAGGACGCTCGCCTTTGATTTGGGGGCTGTACTGAGAACAGAACAAGAAGAGGCTGAAGGAGACCTCTTGGTGCATTGGGGTCCTTGAACTTCTTTTTTGTCTTCCCTTTTTTTGGGGGGGGGAGGGTGAATGTAGGTTTTCATTTCTCTTCATAACGAGCCTTGTCAGCCTTTGCCATGTCTTCACATTTCTCCATTTTTTTTCTTTTAGCACAGAGGTCTTCCACCTCTCTGAGCACTTCTTGGAAAACTCTTTGAGTGGTTAACAGCAGCATCTGGGTGCTTCTTCTTGTGCTCTTCCTGGCAGGTTTGCACAAAGAATGCATATGAGGACATTTTGCCTCTTGGCTTCTTAGGATCTCCTTTGTCCATGTTTAGTTGATTTTCCTCCACAAGCCACAGAGTCGCCCAGTGTCCATCCGGATCTTAGTTGCCCCAGCACTGTCTGTATGGAGCTCAATGTACTCAAAAGAACAAAACTTCTTATATTATCCTTTCAAATGTCCAAATAGAAACCATTTTTATTTGATAAAACCAACTTTTATGTGCTTGTAGATTTTCTGTTAATTCGTTATTTTTAAATTGGTATTATTTCTAATTTATTATTCACTATATTTGATAAACAAAGGGTATGGATTAATACTTATTAAAAGTTGGCACTTTGCTAGATTATCTTAGTGTTGTAGTTTTTGGTTGGTTTTCTTGATTTTTCTGGATAGAATGACATAATGACTATAATAGTATCACTGTCTTTTTAAATTCCATGCCTCCAATACAGCTGGGTTGTCTAATTGACTTAATTACAACGTAGACATTCGAGTTTTAGTCCTGATATTACTTGTAGTTGCATGAGTCTTTCTCCATTAAAAATTGTCCAATTTCTGTGAACATCATAAATTTACTTCAAATTAATACTATTGAACTTTTTATCAAGAATTTAGGTCAACTTTGAGAAGTAAGAATCTACCATATTAGGATATTATCATGTTATGGTTTTCATTAGATTGCAGACCAAGATGAGTTCATAGTAGACTTCTACCTAGAAAGAACAGGTAATTCTAATTTGGTTTGTTCTAGATCCTAGGATATCAAAAACAAACAAACAAACAAACAAACAAACAAACAAACACCCAAAAAAAACAAAAAAAAACCTTCGTCAAAAAACAAATGTAAAAATGACATCAAAATTCTCCCCAAAGTTTGCACATATATAAAATACAATTGTACACAAGTCTCACACTATGCAGCTAAACAGTGCATTTCTACCTGGTCCCAGTCTGAGAATTATTATAACCCAAGACTGGGAAGATAAAATAGGACCACAACTAGGAGTTTGCCTCAAGTCTCAGAGGAGTCTTGGACCTTTTGAAGGGTTTGGGAATTATGAAGACTTTAGGGTCTCTTAAAGATGAACTAAATATATTTTGCATTATAAGACAGCTGGGAGCTTTGGGGTTGGGGCAAGGGTGGAATGTTTTGGTTATATATAAAATGTTCCCCCACAGGCTCCTGTATTGAGCACTTGGTCCCAGTTGGCAGTTCCGTTTGAGTTTTATATCCTAGCTGGTGTTGGGAAGTGATGAGAATGTTAAGATATAGGGTGCAATTGGAGAAAACAGGTCACTGGTAACATGTGTTTGAAGGTTATTCTTCACCCCCAGTCTCTTTTTCAACATGCTCTTACTACCCTGATATTTTCTACCTCACTACAGAAAGCAGAAGCAACAGAGTCCAGGATTATGGACTGAAATCTCTGAAACATCAGTATTTAGTCCTTCTGTATTAACATTCTACTATACTGTGTGCCATATGAGGGAAGAACTTTCTAACAATGATGCTGTCCTGTCAAAAGGCTTATTTTCAATCCTGAGTTCCCCAAATGCAGCTTTCTTTTCTGGATCTAATTAACATTTAATGTCAAAAGCTCCAATAGCCTTATAGAAAGAACAGGAGACACCAAAGATCACTTCCTCTCTGCATGCATAAAGAGGCCACATGAAATCAAGTTGAACAGGAAAAAGTGCCAAGAAGAAAGGCCTTCATAGGAGATAAATCCTACCATCATCTTGCCTTATTTTATACTTCAAATCTCTAAAACCCTAAGAATATAAATGTCTGTTGCTTCAGTCACTTAACTATGGTGTTTTGATATGGTACCACAAGTTGGCTAACATCGACACCCATCTATTCTCCTTCAGATTTCTCAAAGCATCTAAAATCATGACTGGTGTACAGGACATCTTCAGAAAATGTGTACTGCATTAATTTATAATACTTAGTTGATTGAACAATGGAAGATCCTGCTTGGGCACAGGACATAGAATCCCCAACATACCCCAAGTCCAGTGTAACTACATACACAGTGTAGTAAAATATCCTAGGCCAAACAATGCTTCAAACACAACTTCAAAATTCAAACTGTTCGGAACCAAGAAATATTGAAGACAGACCTCAGGAGCAAAATTTGAGCTGAAAGGGGATCAAACTATTAAAAAATATGTCACCAGATGTTTTTAGGATTGTGTTGCTTTGATAACTAAGTAATTATTGCCTAAGTTCTGGTTGGTGTCTGTCTTATAAAATCTACAGCTTAAGCTTCACATTACCCTGTATATAATCCAGAAAATTCAGAATTCCTAATTGTGTTTGCCACTAAGAGATCTGAATAGAAAATCATAGACTTCCTAAGAGATCAATACCAACTTCACAGCTATCCATTCAAGGAAGACCTTGGAAGGCACCAATTATCTGGTTTATGAGCAAATTGAAAATGTTATTTGACAAAATGGGAAATAAACATCGGAGGTTCATGATTTGAAATGTATATTTTAGCAAAAAAGTCAACAGAGTATTAAAAATAAGTGAAATTTAATTAGTAGTGCTAAGATAATTTGTAATAGGAAAATATATTACTAAAATATTTAATATTAGTATATATGTGGAAATAATCATGCAATTATAGTCTGAAAAAAATAACATTTGAAAATTTTTCATTGTTTCTTCTAAGAAATTATCTTGGTTTTTTATCCAAGTATTTGTTCTCATGTCTACCCTACTGAAAATTTAATATTAGTATATGTTAATTATATAAAAATTGGTCTCATTACAATGTTTCTGTACATAAATATACTATACTTTGACTATATTCACCCTTTCTATTATCCTTTTATCTCCCAATCATCCATTTCATTTTCGCCTAGTTTCACCTATTTTTCTGTACATGACACAGTTTTATTCTCCTTAATGACTGAATAAAAACTTCATATATATGTAATATCCTATGAAGTATATGCTATGATTTATATATATATATATATATATATATATAATTCCTTTATCCATTCACATATTGATTGACACCTAAGTTGATTCCAAAACTTATTATTTTGGATAGTGCTCGAACATTCATAGATATTCAACTTTCTTTTTTTCCACAATATGTCTGATTTCAGCCATGATTCCTTATCTCTGCTCCCGACTAGAGGGTTTTCAACTTTGTTTTCTTGGTTCTGGTGTAGGTTTTGAATACAGTAGAGGCTTGATAAGTGTGTGTTACAATGTAGGGACAACTTTCTATAGCAAGCTGATTTTGATTCTTTTGGACATGCACTCACAAGTGTCCAGCTAAATCATATTCAAGTCCCATTTTCAACTTTTTGAGGAACTTCCATACTGATTCCCATAATGTCTGAACTAATTAAAAAATCTTGTCTGAAATCAGTTCACATAAAATACAGGTTTATTTTGTTGTTTTTCTGTTTTTTATTTTTGTTTTTGTTTTGTTTTTATGAAACTTCCAATTTCATCCAGGTTCACAAATGTCTATGTATAAACTAATCAAAATAGTATCTTATAACTTGATTTTCTTTCTTCTTACCATTATCATTTTGGTGTTTTTATAACTTTAATAGAGTTTGTCTTTTGACAATTTCATATATCTATAATATGCATTTTTATTATTATAACCTCAAATCTCTCTATTTCTATTATTTGCCTCCCTACAAAATCTTCTTTCATATTTATAACTTTTTGTTGTTTTCATTTGTAGATATGTTTGACATAGGTTCATACTTTGTAGGCAGCTCTACCTCAAACTGGCTTCAAACTCACAATCCTTTTATTATAGATAGATTCCTTACTACTGGAACTATAGGCATGTGGCACTCTACCTAGCTTGCTTATTCCATATTATTCCCTTTCTCTTGACTAATCTTAATATACATTTAATTATCATGAAAACTACCTTTTTATTATACTTATCTTGAAACTGACTTTTCTCACATATACATTCTTATTTTTTGTCTTTATTAATTCCTTTACAATGGTGAACCATATTTTACACTAATACACATATTAGACATAAATCTCATTCAAAGAATGCAGGTTCTATGATGTAAACCATTTTATTACCTCTAGATATTATGCAATAGTCCTTCATATTTCTTGTTTAAGTGTTAAAAAATAATCTGTTATTCCCTAGAAAGTAAGAGTTTTATTTTTGGAGCTTCCTTGCTCTTGTTTATTTCAAGCCTTTTCATATTCTTATGAGAAAATATTTGCATATTATTTCTAATTTTTAAATGTTAGGAGTTATCTCTATTATATAAGTATGTGGTTGTATTTTGTGAATATATCCTATCAAAAAATCGCAAGAACTTCTTCATTGATTGTGTTATATGTATCATCTATTTTCCCTCAATTTATGTTCACTTAAGTTTACTAGATTTTTTAAAGGTGTTTTCTCAAATTTAGCACAGCCTAAGTCCAGTCGGGCTCCCTTTATCTCTACTTCTCTATCAACTGTATTTCCTGATGTTTTGAATTGTTGCACTGGATTATAGTTGCATATTTATTATCCACTCATATAAGGCCCTTAAGAACAGGTGCTATGTTTTATATGGTGCTGTGTCCTCAGAACATACCAGCTTCCTACCCATAGAAGGACTTCAGAGTCATTTTTTGAATAGTTAGTTGAATATGTCCTTTGCTTTTCCTACTTTAGGATTTCCCATAGAAAATACAACTGGTGAAAGAGGGAAAATGGATGAAAATATTAAGGGTAGGTTGGAGGTATCATCCAGACACTAGCAAGCACCATGTTGACAGTCAGATGTGAGTCAATATCACAGTATCATTCCACATACAATGAGAATAAAGGCAAGGTGAACAGTGTTCATTACCAGTATTCCCTATTCCCGCCCCTCACCCAGGCCTACCTTCAGTGTCCCAATTCTAAAGGTAATTTCACATTAATTTCACATTACTTCTCTGGATCCAATATGAAGTCACTTCTTAGTCTTTTTTCCCTTTCCACTATGAAGATTTCAATTGATTAGGTGGATCCCAATTGAATATAGGGTTTGTTAAAGTACTTAGCAGTAACCTGTCACTATCAATTTAGTTTTTCATAACATATGTCCCAAAGAGAGCTTATTCATCTAAATAAATCTTCCAAGTAGTTCTTCCACTTCTGTGCCTAGTTGTGCTACGGAAATACGTGCAATCAGTTTATAGAAGGCATCCAAACTCAGCCATGAGCTTTCCTTTCCTTTTCTTCATCTGAAGAAATGAGAGAATTCCATTAGCTGATCTAGATGTGCCTCTGCTCTGGAGTTGTGTGATTGCTGTATTATTAGCCAGTTTCAAAACCCAAAAGCCCCATAGGAGAATTAGTGGGAATGATCAAAGTACCTAGATACCGAATCTCATATAAATCCTCATGTCATAAGATGCTGAGAGGAATAGAAAGAATTCCAACAGACAAGACTCGGGGGGGGGGGGCGGTGCATACCTGGTATCATGTAGTGGTAAATAATTAATAATGGAATACCATCTCACACTAACACCCGCCCCATTGGGCCACATGGCATTAGGAGAGTGGTCCCATCTCGACAGACTCTCCGGCCAAGAAGAGCTCTTGAAACTCTCCGACTCACCAAATTCCCTTGGCTGCTCATGTGGCAGGCGTGGCAGCAACTCACCAAGGGAACTTGGCCAGTCAGATGGAGACATTTCAAGAGCTCTGGGCCAGTGAGTCTGCCGAGTTGGGTACAACCCGCTAATGCCATGTGGCTCAACGGTGCTGGCGCTAGCGTAAAATGTACCATTGTTAGTTACTCACCACAAAAGTATCACAGTAGCAATAAGGCTGAGTCCAAGCTCCATAGCTAGCATTGCTTTTACTAATTTCTTTAATCCTGGGGGAACATATTGATATCTCTTATTCACTATGTTCACAATCCTATGTAGACGTTAAATGAGTGATATATTAAAATTTTTGAAAAGTCATTGTACCCTGTGCAACATATACAGTAACAATTATTTGTGTTGTCATATAGTTAGAATGGAATGGCTAAAATTATACAAACCTAATATTTCCATGTTCATTGTTAGTCACATACCTTCCCTTTTATCCACATCACTTATACATGTAAAGAAAGACTGACTTCTAATGCCACGTAAGAGAATATAAATTGGAATTTACAACAGGTTTGTTGAAAATTCTAGAGGCATAATGTCAGTCAGTTATTTTGAAAATTAATAGTTTGAAATGGAAAGGTGAAACCCAGCTGTTTCAGGTCAAAGATTAATTTTAAAATAAGATTCTTTGGAGAAAAATTATCCCCTGCCCCCAACACTGACAACATTGACTTCAGGACAGAGCAGTTGCTCCTAAATCTCCTACGTGCTTCCATCCAGGAAGAAGTCACAGGAGACTGACTCTCACATTTAGCTTTAATGAAGATCTTAAATTGGATGAAACTATTAATTAATCTTACTAATTTGCAGTACTCCAAGCATTGACTCTAATGATATTATAGAAACGTAAGAGGCTAATTTCACCATGATGATGAGAATTAACATGCTTGAGCACTTAGAAGATAACAGGCCCAGTTGTAAGGACTGCCTACTTGCTATTTCGTGTGTACTCAAGCCCTTACAGCAAATCTATTAGGTGGGCTCCATTTATTTTCCTTATTTTTTGCATTTGATAAGTGTGAGGCACAAAGCCATTATGTGCCAAGTAATTTAGCTAGAAAGAACCAAAGCAGGATTAGGATACCCAAAGGCTAACACTTAGAATCCATTTTATCACTGTGTCTCATCATTTGAAGGATCGTTTTGGTATTACGTGGGTATTTTTCTTGAATATGTACATTTTCGGCAAATTATAACCTGTCATGGTGAGGTGTTCAATGAATATATATTATCAGATGACACTGAAAGCATTAAGAAGGCAAAGAAAGGGGTCTGGAGGCTATTTCTAGGACTGTCAGGTCTCATCATCTAAATATTGGAGGAACTCCACCCTACTGCTGACTTGGTTTTCTCTCTCCTAACCTTTTCTTTCCTTTGAATCTTACAAAGGAGAATTTCAGAAAGAGAAAAGTGGGGTCAAGAGTGGAGAAAGGCTGTGGTTTGTTTGCAAACCCTACAGTGGCTAAGTCAAGGCCCATATGTCTGGCATCTTCTTACTGCTGCCTCCTCCATAACTCTGCTGCCTCCTCTTAGTTTCTATCATTCTCCATGACTGATTTCTACTAAGAGACTCAAATTGATGTCCGCTTTCTGAATCATATGTATGCAACTGCTATATTAGAAACTGATATGCTCAATGAGCCCAAGAAAAATCTATTCACAATTTCTCTTTCGTACTGAAAAATAATAATAATGCCACCTGATGGTATGGTCTTCTTTTATTTCTTCAAAAGAGCTTACACATTTATTTTTGTCATTTTCCTCAGGAAGCTCTAGGGTTTGTTTTTAATTAATGACAGACTCCCCCAGTCTAGTGTCTATTGCAAATATGCATCTAATTATTAGTGAGTGATCTGTGCTTCTGGTATTTGTTTGGTTTGGTTTGCTTTGTTTTTTTTTGTTTGTTTGTTTGTTTTTGTTTGTTTGTTTGGGGGAGGAGCAGGGAAATATGGAGCTGAATTGCATAAAAATGCTACCCAGCTGCAGGAACTGGACCCAGCTGAAATATTGGTAATTTCTGCTAACAAAAGTAAGATCAGCAGCACAGCTGGGAGCTTTCGTCCCACACTAATTCCCAAGCTCTGATTGACCTGTAGCTCTTTTTCTGAGTTTTTTTTTTCTCTGCATGGAACCTGGAGTATGGTGAGGCTTTGGAATTTTTCCATTTCTGTTTCACTTAGGAAGGCACTGAAACAGCAAGTAGCTGATTAGCTTCAAGAGCTTTAGTTTAGAAGACACTAAGCTTGAGTGCCCAGAGTCCAAGACCAAGAAAGCAAAGTTTCTGTCAAGTAGGCTCCTGTGGAGATATCCTTGCTGACCTCAAGTCTCCGCCATGATTTCACATTTAAGCATAGCACTAATGGTAAACTAGGCAATGGGAGAGGACACTGTATAGGAAAGCTTCTTGGCTGCCACTGAGGGCAATCCAGTTTAAATAATGATTTGTATGTGAAATACTCTTCAACACTCAATTGTAGGAGACTCTGTCTTTATCTCTGAACTGCCACATCCCAGTGGCAAAAGGTTTCAAGTGCATTGCTGAGAATCTTATTACAAAGAGGCTCTATTGTCCCCTAGGATTAACACGAGATGCAAGGCCATCTTCAAGAAATGGCATGATTTTGTTTCATTTCTTTGTTGGCACTGTAGTTTAAACTGGACTTCTAATATAGGCCTGGATTATAGCCCACAATCACACATTCTCTACATAACTTATCCACTAGTCATCTCAAAAATCAGCTTGCATTTTGTCATTTTTCTACTGATGTGACAGAACACCATGACCAAGGCAACTTAGAAAAGATAGGATTTAATGGAGTGTATGGTTTCAGAGGGTTAAAGTCCATCATGGTAGAAGAAAGGCATGGCAACAGGAAGAGCTGAGTGTGCATATCTTTCAGCTGCAAGTAGAAAGCAGAGAGAGGCCCGTTAGAAATGTCCAAGTCTTTTGAAATCTCAAACCCTGCCCTCAGCAGCACACTTCCTGAATTTTTACCCAATAGTTTGTCAACTGAGGACCAAAAACTTGAATATATGAGCCGATGGGGCCCATTCTTATACAGACTGTCCACCACTCTGAGCATACTATAGGAACTTGGAGAGCTTGTATATCTTTGCTTACTTATCACTTGCCCACCTACTCTGGTAAGGTTCTGAGATTCAGAAATAATCAAAACTGAGAAGTGTCACGAATGCCACCCTTCTAATATGGCCACTTCATCTCATTGCAGGAGGACAGAATTGGCTTATAAACACTGAATCAATAAGTACATTTCAGGAGAAGACTTCTCAGCTCTTACATGTTTTTCTTCTCATCAAGCCCACAGTTTAGGGGCTATAAGGTAGAAAATATTTGTAATCACTATAAATCTAAAGTGCCACTCAAAAATATTTCATTTAGTATAATCTAAAGAACAGGACTGAATTATTTTTTGAGACAGAATTCCCTTGAATTTCTGAACCTCCTGTGTCTACCACCTAATTTGGGTGATTGTAAGAATGTGCCACCACACCTGACTTGGGTGATAAAAGCCAGACTCATATATGGTAGTATATAGTAGTAGATATATAGTATATATAGTAGTAAATCCTAGCAACAGCACTATATCACTAGGCCCAAGAGTGGTTGTTTGTTCAGAATTAATGTTTTCTTCTGTCCTCCCTTGCTCATACATGTAAAATCAGAGCCTACGTTAGGATAGAGATTTTGAATGAATGAATGAATGAATGAATGGATGGATGGATATTGCAGCCAAAGAACATGTGGCATGAACTCCTGAAAGAGCAAGTGAATGCTGTGCTTATCTTTGAGTATTTATCATCTTCTCTGGCTGTAGGTTAACAGTTCTGCTTCTTACATGTTCATGCCATTGTGTGCACCCTCTCAGTTCTTTTCACTGTAGATGGTATCATTGAGTGAAACCAGAGGCCATGAGTAATTCCAGACTCACCTTCATAGACACAGATGTTCCCCAGAGGTCAATGAACTAGAAAAACATAGTTTCAGGTCAATCCAGGTTAATTGTAAATTGCAGCTCAAACATTAGCTGCCTTGTTTTGGTAAAGAGTAAACTCACTTATCGTTATAGTAAGGGATAACTAAATCTGAACTGACTGATGAAAGTTCTTTATTGATGATAATTTTATTGCTCTGTAACAGTGTATCATCTGATATACTGTTTTATGGCTTCTAGCATGTCACTACAATGAGATTCACCTCTGTGTGAACTTAGATTGTGTGAATTTTAAGTAGGACAAAGGAAAAATACTAATAGAGTCTTAATGGATACATAGAACATGAAATGAAAGAGATTCAACTTTACAATAATTCCCCTCTGGGACACTGCCTTGAATTATGCAAGTTTTAAATTATGCAATGATATCAGATGGGCATCCCTTGCAAACCATTGCAAACGAGCATCTGCAAACTGCCAAGTGAGTGCCAAGATTTTTAGAAAGCAACTTACTCAATCCTTTACAGACCCCATTGGACTGAAACCTGTACCTCATTATGAAGAAACTGAGATTCCAAAAAGTAAAGTCATTTTCCCAAGTCTATTGACCATCAGGTAGGATTAAAATACAAATTGGGTAAACCTCAACATGCTTATCCCCCACCACACGCACATGCACTGACTGAAATGCTATCTAGTTAAAAAAAAAAAAGCTTCACCTTCTCATTACCTAATATCAACTTTCTAATGTTGACACAAAATAGCTAGCTCGTTTTCTTCAGTTTTTCACTTGTTTCTTAAATAGTGGCCATTTAGCTACTGACCTCCCACTAACTTCTCATTCCTGACCAACTGGAGAAGAAACATCCATCACCGTTGTGTCTGAAGGTGCAGTCCTAGTGAAGAAAGAGTGGTAATATTCCTACTAGCTGAGAATGGAATAGAATGTGACAGATGCAAGTGCTGTGGAGATGTTTTCTGTAGTTCTGCTTCTTCCCCTTTCTCAAGAGCAAACGTTGCCCTTGCTTTAGCTTCTCTGGATGCCTCATTTGCAGAAAACTTGAGGGAGTATTTCTGCAGAGTGCATTCATGGCACAGTGACTATTGTCTGGTATTGTCCTCTTCTAGCACCCTTCCCCTCTTCAAAACTCACATGGGTACATGGCTTTGTTACACCACATTGAATAGTTGTCTGACTTCGGCAACCCAAATGCTGAACAAACAAATTGATTCCCACGGGTTTTCAGGACAATCTGTAACTGGTTGGTTCATTCAGATGCCAGGCTTGAAGGTACTGCCACCCAATGGCTATTGATGCAAACACCACTTTCACGATAGCTGTATTGTTGTAAATTACTTTGCCTAGACTCCAACAAGAATATCAGCTATAAAGAGAAAATGCATGAGGTTTGGGATACTGGCATAGACCAGATAGTCAGCTCTGCCACTATATGTCTTTGCCAAGGAAATCTAATCTCACTGCATTAAACAGCAGGTGTACGCTGTTTTAATTAGGCAGTAAAAATCACAACTTGGCCCTGGAACGATAAAGACAAAATTGTACACCACCATGAATCTTTGGCATCACAGTTAGTTCAAATGTCTAGTTTGGATGATATAATGAATGAGTGTAGATAAGAGACAAAAGAAAAAAAGGACTACTTGTGTTATATGATTTTGCTGTGCATTTAATAAATTCCTTTCCATTCTTGAGTGAGCTTCAGGTTCAGTGAAGACTCCTCGAGAGAATAAGGTAGAGAGTGACAGAAAAGTAACCCTGGCTTTCTTCGCAGGCCTCCACATGTGTACACACAGCCAGAAGTATCCCTGACACAAGGATAGACAAACACCTTTTTATCTCCCCACACAAAAGAAAAGAAAAATAGCTGGGCACATTATGATTGTCCTATAAATACCATTGTTTCTTTTCTATTAAACCTAATGCTTTGTTGATCATAGTCACTTATGTATCTTCTCTACTATAGGAAACTACTCTCCATACATGTTTATAAACAATGCATTTTTTGGCTTGTAAAGGAATGTCACAGATCTCTGGGGTCAGCCTAGTGCCTCTGAATGTACTTTAATTGGCACCCTATCCTATGGGAATGCTTGCCTAAGGAATTAAGAGAGTAGTCCTTGTAAAATAATTACCCATAATTTGTCCAGAGTATCAATGTTGGATAGAAAATAACCCAACTCATCAATAAATGACCTCTTGTCTTGGGAAATTCTGTAACATCTGGATATAGAAAACAAATGGTAGGAGTCAGGTAAATAAACTCCTAACTTGGTTTCCTACTTTGAAATTGAGTTGAGTGAGTCATCGATAAAACACTGGCTCTAGAAAATGTTCTTAAGTTTTCAAAAACATGAAGAACACTGAGAAAGCATCAATGAGAAGTACCACTAAAGAATGCTAGCACAATGCCAAAGTAACAGCAGTTAAAACAAATAGGTGCTTAGCATCAAGGAAACCTAAGCCACCAACTGGCTCTATGTTTCCACTAGATAGGTTCATAAACTATATGAACTGTAAAGCTATAAAAACATAAAAAAATTCTTCTTTCCCTTAGTGAAAACAGGTCCAGAATAACAGAAACACCATTAGCTAGCAGCTCTAAAATGCATGACCTACTACTGGCCAGCACAAGAAGTATGACTTGCTTCATTTCCATCCTAGGTTGTATCTTCCTTAGGCTACCTAGGAGTCCCCAACTCAAGGTAATTGACACTTGTTGGCTGTAGAATACAGCCCAGAATATCTGGACTCTTGTGATCTTTCTGCCTCAGCCTTCTGAGTAACTGCAGGTGACATGTTTCTAAAAATAATAATAAGTATTCTTTAAATATTTTAAATTTGTCTTTCATTTAGATAGCTTCTATAGTAGCCTCTTCATATAAAATTGTGAAAAGAATTCAAGTTTCTGTAATTCTTGGAAATTTTGTCCATCAAAAGCGACTTATGGGGCACTTACTAACAGCAGAGAGCCTTGTCCTCAAGGACATAAATAGAAAGGTATTGAATGTTTTAGTCTGAAAATATTCTATACTTGAGTTTTTCAGATACAACATGTATGCATGAACACTAAACTGGGTCAACTAACTATAAATACATTATAAAACCTAAATATGAATAAGATTACAGTGGACAGAGAAAGCATTGTATTGAAGATAGAATTTGAGCTACTCCTGAAGCAATTATCTGGAAACAAATAGAAGTGTGAGAATTACACAGTGGGAACAAAAAATGTTAAGCAAGATGTCTGAATCTAATAACAGAATTCAGATCCAGCACTAAGTTTTTGTTCTGGTTTCCTCACTTCAGCTTCAGAGATTGCTGAGTGTCCTTGAGAGAAGCATAATTCCTCATTTGGACTTACTGGACTAGACATAAGGATTAGGAGATTGGGAGCATTTTTTTTCCTAACCTTGGGATTGTTGAACTCAAAGTTACTAGCATTTGGACTGAAGAACTTGTGGCTGTAGGAATCCTGGTCATTTCAGAATGCATAGCAGCATCCCTGTCCCATACTTGTAGTGCCTCCCAGTGGTTGTAACAAGTTAAAGAATCTGCAGCTATTGCCAGGTTTCCCCTGAGGTGAAAAAAAAATCACTCCCTCAATTTGGGAACCACTAGTGTAAACAATGAGTCATAGAAGGAATGGAGTTGGCTTCCCGTGTGGCAGGGCGATAACTAGAATTGCTTAAACAAAGAGCAAAGTTTGTGTTAGGAAAGATTAGGACAAAGTTAAATAACTAGGGCAGACACATACTGACAGTATTGTGAATACCAGAGCCTGCAAGAGGCAGCCATAATAATACTAAAGCCCGTGTGTTCCTAATTGAAATTGGTGTTTTGAAATTCATTCCACAGAATTAAAAGGGCAAAGTGCCACTAGGAGGTACTGAATGCAAAGGGACCTATTACATGAGCTAGGTCTATGTTAAGGGCTCATACCAGAAAGGCACCTTTGGAAAGAAAGAAAGAAAGAAAGAAAGAAAGAAAGAAAGAAAGAAAGAAAGAGAGAGAGAGAGAGAGAGAGAGAGAGAGAGAGAGAGAGAGAGAGAGAGAGTAAATGCAGGGGAACTTTGCAGAGAGAAATGTGATGTCTGAAGAGACAGAACACTAGAGGTGAAGGCAAGGAAAGAACCAATGGGAAAAGCAGAGTTGCTATCCAGAGGACTCCGGGGAAATGAATGGAAGGGGGGACATTTAATTAAATTGACTCTGCAAATGATAACTGTAGACATTTTAGAATTAGCACAAGAGCAAAGGAGAGGTCATGCCTGGAGGATCCTTTGGAATTACAAAAGGCTGAAGTCAGTGGAGGAATGAACGTTCTCATTTACACTACACTCTACTCTGGAGGAAGTGGGCCTGAGTGTTTGAGAGGAATGGCTTCTTCCGTCTTATGGACTGCTGTCTTGAGTGAAAGAAATCCAGTGTGGGTATCCAGGGAAGGGTTACGTCTTCAGGATTCAATTTTAGAGGCCCCCAACTAGCATGCGTAGTTTCTTTCACATTCCATTGTGTATTCAACTGGACTAGAAAATCTAGTTTTACTGGTGCAGGAAATGAGATTCACAAGAAGTTGGCCAGTCTTTGCTGTAGGGTATACACCGCCAAAAACAACAACTACACTTCTGTCACCCTCAAATACACTGTAATAAAAAAATATATAGAATTGGGTGGATTTATTGAGGGTATCAATGTAGAGTCTAAATTAAAGCAGAAAAGTTAGAAGATGCAAGACATGGAAGACGATATCCCACAGAGGAGCCATAGGTCTGGTCACAGAGAACTAGGCCTGCGTGGAAGTTGAAAATATCAAGAGGAGAGATATTTTCATAAGGAAGGAAAATGCTGCATTTTGATAAGATCTATGCTTTTGGACACAAAGAATTTTATGGAAATTATGGTAAGAGCTGTACCTCATTTGAAAATATCCATTTATATGTATTTATGAAGATACAGAAACCTTGACTCTGCCTGCCTTCTGTGCCTTCTCAGCCTAGAATCAACATCTATCTATCTGTCATCATGTCCCATCCCTAAAATATACCACATATGCAAATCACTGGATTTCCACCATCTTCTGTTTTCAGAACATTGCCTTTCCACCTTCTTCTACCCATTAAACTCCTGTAGGCTAGGGATTGGCAAACATTTTTTCCAAAAATAATCACTTAGCGTTTTAGGCTCTGAGGTCCATTTTGTTTTTTGTCAAAGCTACTCAGCTGTGCCATTTTAATATAAGTGTAGCCATGAGCAATATGTAACTAAGCAAGTATGGCTGTGTTTCAATAAATATTTGGAAGGGATTCAGTGAATCACATCTGGCCCTTGAGCCTTGATTTACTGTGCCCTGATTTATTGTGAACAAACTCCCCAGGTGTAAATCTGAGAACTTCTGAGAGGAATCAATATGCATCTTAAGTCACCTTGCACCTTCTGATTTGCCTTTCAAAGAGAATACTATGGTGCTATTCATCTGTCACTAGGGTACGAATGTGTTATGCTTTTCATGTCTTCATGTTGCTTTTGAAATTGCTTTCTTTAAAATGTGTGTGTGTGTGTGTGTGTGTGTGTGTGTGTGTGTGTGTGCGCGCGCGCGCGCGCGCGCACATGTAGGGGTCAGAGAACAGCTTTGAGCATCGGTTCTCTCCTTTTACTATAGGGCTGGAGTACAAAAGTGAGGCCATGGGGCTTGTACAGTAGACAGATTGACCTGCTGAGCCTTCTTGCTGGCATAATTAATTCTTAAAAGGAGACTTGTAATAATCCCACTGTTTTGAAGGCTGAGATGAGAAGATGGTGAGGAGTTCCAGGCAAGCTTGGCTACATAGCAAGACCTTGTCTGAAAACACTAAAATGAAAAGTAAATTTAAAAAATAAAAATCCCTCTAGGGAATCCAAGTCGGTGAGTCACAGAAGCATTTTGAGAGCTTAATTACCATTGAAAAACTACCTTGCAGGTTTGTAGTAAAGTAGTTCAGGAAGGGATCGTGTAAGTCCAAGAACCATAAAGAGAATGTGACAGGAAAAGATGTGAGCTACAGACTTCTGAGGCTTAGCAGCCGAAAGGAGAGAATCTGACATTAGAACGGGTTAAAAGCAACAAAAAAGGAGTTTGAATCCTGAGAGAACAACACCAAGGGACATCACATCATATGGAGTAGATATCACCCGCCACCTTCTAAGTCCATGTGAATAATGTATTTAATGCCAGCACTTTAATACTGGAAAGAGGCTCAAATTTTGAAAAAAAAAAAAGAGAGCCCAACAAAATGATTAAGAAAGGGAAAGAATTCATTTATGAACATCTCTTTAAAAAAAAAGTCAAGTGTGTGCTGAGCCTGCTGATGATCAAAGGGAGATGGGAAAGGGGTTTAGAAATTCCTGAATGCTAGAAACACCAGGAAAGGGAGAGTGAATGAGGGTCAGCTCTACTGGGCTTCATTCTTTACATGAGTATGTCTTAGGCATTGACAAATTCTTCTCATTATGAGATTTGAAACATTTACAGGCAATCTGAATAATACATACCAGGGAATGTTGTGATTAGTAAAGTTCTGTTCTCATAGAATATGCTTGCTTCAGATGAGCAACAGCAAGACAAATTATTGCTTACTGAGGAAGAACATTCTGTAATTGTAAGTATGGTAAAAGAATTTAAAAGTGTTTATATTTTCCTCTTACAAGCATCAAATATATGAATTTTTAGATAATAGGTGATAGTTTAGATTTATCTGATTTAATGTGAGACATGCAAATGGCTATATTATTCCTTATTTTCATCCACTTATTCGTTTATCTATTCACTCCACATAATTCATTCTTTCTTGTTTTTATTATTGAGACTATAATATAATTGCATTTCACCCTTTCCTTTCCTTCCTCCATAAATCTCCTGTACACCCCCACCCACTCTCTTTCAAATTGATGGCCTTTTTGTGCACTAATGGTTGCTTACCTATATGCATATACATAACTTATTCTTTCCTATGACTTATCAGGTTATATGTAGGTAATACAAAAACTTTTTCAGCCCAGGGCCATTCCTCCACAAACGACCAACTTATCCAGACATGTATACAAAGCAAGTTTACAGTCTATTGACAAGGCTAAGGAAATAAAAAAAGAACAGATAAATTAAGTAGAGTGCAATAAGAAAATAAAGAAAGTATCTCTTAATCCAGGTGAGAGAAAGGAGAAAGGTTATGGAAGCTTCCAGGAGAGGTGCATTTCTGATGGGTTTTGAGAAATTCTGAAAAGGTCTCAATCAGACAAAGTATGAATAATCATCCTTGGTAAAAATATTGCTACCTTCCAAGGGAAGAAGATGGCAAAGCACTAGGCCAATTTGGAACAATATACAGGGAACTGACAAGTAGTTCCAATTGTTTAAGATAAAAAACGTTTAAAGCAGATAACAGTCTTACAAGGAATAAGTGCACTACCATGACATCTGCTCTAAGACAGTATCTTCTACACATGATAGGGAAGTCATACTTATGAACTCTCACAATATGGTTGCCCTAGACAATGCCTACATCATGCCAACACCAGTTAACATACCAACATGGATGAGGGAAATTTTATGAGGCCTGACCCTTAGATGAAGAGCTACTGGGAATCAATGGCTGCTGAGAGAAGGGGAGTCAGTCTTCTTCAGGCACCCATCCCCCTGATTAGTTATTCAATCCCAGGTCTTCATCCCTAAACAAACATACACAAGGAAGACTTAGTGGACTCTGTAGGAGTGTGTGTCCATGTGTATGTGTGTGTGTGTGTGTGTGTGTGTGTGTGTGTGCAAGAGAGAGAGAGAGAGAGAGAGAGAGAGAGAGAGAGAGAGAGAGAGAGAGAATATAGATTAAGAAAGATAGAGGTCATGAAATTAAGAGAGGAAGGTCATGGGAAAAATTGGAGGAAAAGGGAAGGGGTGAAAATGATGTCAATATAGTAGACATGTGTGAAATGCCCCTCAAAAAAATTAGTATTAATAGCTGCATTCTAATATGGTCATAGGTGTTTTCTTTCCTTTGTTAATTTCTCTCTCTTCCAAAAAGTCTTTCCATTAACAAGATCACACGCACATGTAGTCAAATAATTACAAGGCCCTTCATAGCACTTATTCTACCCTTGCCATTATTTTAAACTCTTTACATATATAGAATGATTTTCTTTACAAAACTACTCTGCAAGGTACCATGGTACTATGACTGATTCTATTTGACAGCTGAGGAATGGAGCCAGTGAGATGAAGCAAGTTGGAGACGTTATCAGCATTCCTTAAGAGTGTATTACTGGGGTTGAGGATTTAGCTCAATGGTAGAGCGCTTGCCTAGCAAACGCAAGGCCCTGGGTTCGGGCCCCAGCTCCGAAAAAAAGGAAAAAAAAAGTGTATTACTGCCTCACTCTAGAACAATGGTTCTCAACCTTCCTAATGCTATGACCCTTTAATACAGTTCCTCATGTTGTAGTGATCCCCAACCATAACATTATTACATTGCTACTTCATAACTGTAATCTCCTACTATATTGATTCATAATGTGTTTCATATATAGGATAACTAATATGTGACCCCCAAAGGAGTTGTGTCCCATAGATTGAAAACCACTGCTCTAGGCTTTGTACTTTTGTTCTCTGTGCTGCTGCTAACTTTCTACCTCAAGAGATTATGTTTATAACATTCCTTACTGTAATTCATCTAAAAGCTGATGTGACAAATAAGCACAGAGACAATCAGATATTTGAGGACTAGGAGGCTTACAGCAACAAAACTTGTAGTCAGAGAAGTGTAATTGAAAATAGCCTAGATGTCTTTTGTAAAATTATCTTTAATAGTTTCTACAGTCTATCCCCGTCCCAGTCTGCCCTCTGACAGTTCCTCATCCCATTCTCGCTCCCCCATGTCTCCTAGAGGATAACCCACCCCACCAGGCTTCACCACTCCTTGGGGCTTCAAGTTTCTTGAGAGTTAGGCGCATCTTCTCTGACTGAGTCTAGACCAGGCAGTCAACTGCAGTATATTTGTTGGGGGCCTCATATCAGTTGGTCTATGCTGCCTGTTTGGTGGTTCAGTATCTGAGAGATCTCAGGGGTCCAGTTTAGTTGACACAGCTGGTCCTCCTACAGGGTTGCCCTTCTCTTCAGTTTCTTCCCTAATTCAATCAGAGTGGTTCCCAGTGTTTGTCCATTGTGTGCACACATTGGAAATGATGAATTCAAAGAAGTTAAATGCCAAAAATGTCTAAATAAAAGAGAGACTATAAGCCATGTGACTCCAGGAACCATATTATGTCTGATTAGAAAGGAAACACAATAATCAACACTGTATTCCCATTTGAATCTTGGCTTTCAAATTTTAGTTTTGTGCCCTTAGGTAATAATTTATCCCTTCTTTACTCTAGTTTTCTTCTCAGGAAATGGGATAATCCAATTGTCATTGGATTTAGCAGTTTTATACATCTATAATACTTAAAAGGGTAGCTAGCAAGTACTTAGAAAAGAAAATGAAGAAAAACTTAGTAAATTCATAAAAACTAGAACTGAATAGTTTACATTCACCTGGAAGTTTGGTAAGTGTCTTTGACAGTCAGTCTGGAATCTGTAATGTTAAAATACTCCTACTTGATTCCCCTGTATCATAAAAATATGTGTAGAAAAGTGGATCCTTGCAGTGCAGTGACGATCAGAAGGTCCCTCTCTCTATGCTTGGCCATTGTCTCATCTGTCTTATATTTA